>NC_080671.1:146823392-147138578 GCF_030247195.1 Topomyia yanbarensis
CTGCACAGATATCGTGCGTTGTAAGCTCTGATATGAGACATGTATCTATGGCCTTATTTGCAAGAATGCATGCACGAGGCATTTCACGTGGATTAATCATGCGTGTCTTGTTGTGAGCCATAAAGGCAGCGTTTGGTAACTGTTCAATATAGACGTTTCCCTTATTGGAAATACGACTCTTTAAGCAATACGATGGAAGCGTTACCTTCCTGCATAAGTCGAGATAGTTTCATAGTTGCTGTTTAATTTTTATGCTGGAGATGGATTTGTGCTGTTCTAACCATTGTTGAATAAATAATTTTACATTTCATTTCCAACATATATTGCTCAACAACTAGAGGACTCCAAGGAAGTTGGAATGTAAACGCATATAGAGAGCTATAAATGGGACACGATCATAATTAAATTCCCACGATTTGCGAAGATTAAAATTAATTAAAATTAACATAATTAATTAAAATTAATTAGATAATAATGGTTCATTGTGTCAGATATTCGCATAACACAGTACAAACAATACCCAAAATGCTGCTTACGCGACTGGCATATCTTAGAGCCTCCATCCATTAAATTCTCCATTCTTTAATCCAGTTCTATCCCATCATTCTTTCCAATGTGTGGATTATGTCTGTGCCGTAGGAGATTATGATATTGCAAGTGGAATAATTAGGAAGTTTTGAATCGCCATCGCCAAGAATAATTTGTCAAACGCAAGTCTATAGTACCAAGAAAACCATCGCGTCATACCTTATCGCCGTCTGAAATACGTCGCCATTTTATCGAATCGTAAAGAAGATCTTCATTAGCGGCACCTTTACTAGGCGGAACTCGTGTCGTAATGTAAACTTGAGCTCACCTATAAAACTACTACACGATGACCCAATGATGATGAATTTATTTAAAACTAAAAGCCATAAAATTTTACATGATCTCATACTCAAGACATTTTAATTCATGAAATATTAAAAATATGTGCATGAAAATAAATGTTAAACTTTACAGTTCTCGCCTACTTTTTGAAATGGACCTATGTGCAAAAGAGAGCCTCTCTTTGTTTACTTTCTCTTTCGATTATCACGGTTTTACCGTTAATCTTTCCAATGATGTTCCAGTACATTTTGGAAGAGCATAATTTCGACTAGCATATTATGCAAAGAGTTAAGCAGCAAACGCAGGTGCGACCGTGTTATTCGCGGAAGAGAAAGTAAACAAAGAGAGGCTCTCATTTGCACATAGGACCTTTTCAATAAGTTTTCTTGAGTTATTTTTACAGTGACATATATATTGTATCGCTACACTCAAGCAAAAAATATAGCAATTTTCATAAGAATTTCGTATATTTTTAGCAACAGCTTTGGTTGGTGAATCAAAAAGCATCGATTTAAAATGACGGCATTTGTTTTTACATGAAAATTTCGATAATTTGAAAGTGAATGGTTGAAGGAGGCTTTGAATTTTGGTTGCATTAGATACAACTGTAAGTTGGCATTTGCAAATGAAATTTCGCATCATTGTTCACCGTGAATGTTTTTTTGATGATCACAAGGTATGAGTTTAGCAAAATATAATCGATTGAAAGTTACAGCATCTCCAAACACGCCATACAGAAAGCTGTTTTCCGTTAGAATCGACACATGTAAGAGTTTCTTTCCTGGTTCTGAATAACACCGTCACCGAGCATAAGTAGCAACAACAATGATGCCATGGATAAACACGACAACGCTGACTAAAATGGTGACCCTTCAGTTACAATTAGGTATCACCGAAGGAAATTCTTCTTCTTGGAAAATTATTCTTCCACGCATCTAAATAATCAACAAATTCGTCTTTCTTAACAGTTAAGTGTTCCAATTCTTTACCGAAATTCTTCATTTACACTAAAGTGCCAGATACCAAACTGTACAACATATAATTCTTCGTAATGAACGCCAGACCAAACCTATGAGTGTATGCTTTTAGCCTGATGAACAACTTTTGAAAAATGGGTTAAACTCCTATCGTTCTATCTTTTGATTCTCCCTATGAGCCATTTTGCAATTCACGGAGACTTTCGAAAAGCGAATTGACGATATTTTTTGGTTCATTAAGACTTTGGATACACAGTGACCATACTTAATCATTAAATGCAAGAATCGAAAAATATGTTTTCGAAGCTGTTGATTGCTTCAATGGTCCACTTCCAACACGCTCATGAAATAAACTAGTAATCTTGGCGCCGAAGTAAATTTCAAAATTACCCGTTGGAGATACGTACAACTTTGTATTTAAATGTTTGCCAAGCTCCATTACGTTTCATCGTAAGCACGCGTGTGCTCTGGGCAATGGACTTCAACCCACGATTATTGCATCTGTCCTGAGTGTTCCGGTTTCCCACATTGTCAAACGCACATAGGAAAGCGTTTCATGTCAATGCTTAGAACCGGCGGGTATGTGTGTGCGTTATTTAGTTTGCAACGACCTTTCAGGTGCCCAAACGCCCATGCGCAGAGGTCTCCCATTTTGGCCACTTATTGCCAGCCGCGCACTGCAAAGGAAACGCAATAAATCAAATCGCCCACACACGCACACATTTGCGCACTGGTGGGTTGCACGTTTTTGCCAAACGCCATTACTATCCGGACAGCAGCAAGTCTTGTCCCGTCTGAACAGTATGTGGGGTGGACGCTCCAATAAATCCTGTCGTGATTCATAAAAGACAAACCGGGACGCAACTATATCGACAAGTATTAGCTTATTCATTGCTTGCACTGCCGATGACTTGTGGCTCACTCCAAATTAGTATTCCATATGTGACCAGTTGAATTGAAACCGCTGCCGCGGTGGTGTTGTAGGTATTTATTTTATAGTTGGAGCGAACGCCCATTACCTGCTTCTGAGATTGTGTTCCGAGGTGGTGCGTGGGAAGTATCTCCAACCCATTTGATTCCATCACTCGTGTTTGATCAGCAGCCAAAACGAGTGTCTATTCAAATTGTAAGCTTTCGCTGGTTTTATGCTGACGGCAATATAGAGGATTTCGGTTAATCCGAGAAGACGGGAAGAGACCGGCTTTTTTAAGAATCTTTGAAATGACACTTCGGGGGAGTGAAATTTGGAGCGGTGATATCGACCGGTGGACACAGTTTGTGAGTCATTCGTGTTGCTTTGATGACTTCAGACTGGTTTTGTTTTTCAATCATGTTAACTTTATCTTTTATTTGAGATTCTGAAATTAAAAGCAGGAAATGCAGATCCAGCTTCAATCAAGTAGTTTATTAAATTGTGCGATTCGGTGAAAAACATCAAGTTTTAAAACTCAGATCCTTCGGCGTGATAATCACTTTCCCACGCTTCCAATTCTGCTTCCTCCCACTGCTCCTGTTCTTCCATTCTGGGTAAAGATGAGAAGACACAAGAAGGCACAAATCCCCTACTATACACGGGGAACGTGCAATTTGAGCCAAAATATTCTGATTCCTGATTCGCAGTAAAATGCGGTTATATTATTAGTCTGTTTTCATATTCACGATTCTGCACTAAATTATAATAATTGGGTTGACCGAAGCTTGAGCTGAGCGACAGAAAATAAAAGCTATATGAACAAAAGATGCTTCGTAAAACCCTGACTGATTTGCAACCTGCGCAGTTAGATTGCAAAAGATATAAACTTTAAGAGCAAAAATCGAACTAAGGTTCAACATAAGAATTGTTTTAAAATGTTTCCCTCTGAAAAAATGTGAAAGGATTCATTTTAAAAACAGTTTAAAAATTAATTATTCAATCTCTAGAAAACCAGTTTATCGATTCATTCATAATTAAAAGTCGGTTAAATTGTCAATTATAGTCTTATAATAAGATACATTCAAAGAGCGTGGTTGTATAGAAGAAATAAAAAGAATTTAATTTGCGATCGTCACTGTTAAATTTTTGGAGGTAATTGATTACTGCACGATTTTCCGCATCGCGTTTTAAGTTTGAATGGAAATAAAAATCCGTTCATTTAAATCACTATTTCACTTTAATTGAAAGACCACCATGATGAAGCTTAAAATGCGGATAATAAGATGGCCGAAAACACCAGTGTGCAGAAACGCACAAACAATGGTTTATTTGTTAGACTGACATCGCCAGACCAAGGCAATTGATTCCATAAATATACACGTGAAGAATAATTTCGAATTGGTTAAATCGCACTGTTAGATGATCAGGAATCAGAATATATTTGCTTCATTGGAACGTTCCCCATATTATTTGGAGATTTTTCCTGATGGAAAGCGAAAAGAAGACGAAAGAAAAAGGCAGGGAGCACAATGGTAAACAGACTGGATTCTTCACTCCAGAGGGTAAAGCACCCTACTGATAAAGCCAATAGATTTTTACCACACTGAGCTAGCAACAATAACATGTCCTTGAATTTTAGCTCCCTGTGCATAGAATCGACTAAGTATGGAGTACGAAAAATTCGGATACGCAGTTGCAATACTGCACGGCTGTTTCATATCAAATGATATGAGATTCACAAAGATCACCCGAATAATACTCAACACGCTGAATAGTAGCCATGTGATAATTGAGTTTACAATGTCCAGTCACTGCTCAGACTAGAATACAGCAATTGTGTTTGGAAAAATGCAATAAAATTGAAAAAAATTCAATAAATTCGGACTCATATCCGGCATGTTTGCAAGCTACGCCAATGATTGACATATTCGGATGCAGCCCGAGAGCGAGTCCTGTGCTTTATTCATATTTCCTGTAAACTTATTGGAAGCAAAACCTTCGAGCGCCCATTTATTCGGTTCAGTTGTTATAACTCATCACTGTTGTCCTATCTTATGACAAGCGCCATTTAGCATATTTCAAGAAAAACGATTTTTAAAGTTTGAGATTGAATTTCTTGAAACTTTTAAATGATAGAAACAATTCAGAGATGACAGTTTATATCTCTATTTATTCTGTATTAATCTCTTAAATATTATGTAGATTGATTGACTATATTAAGAGTTTTTGCTATAAATGTAAACATAAGTCGCGAGTCATAATTGTGTATTGATGACAAAATTTGTATGACCTGTCATACATTGATATCTTTGGCTTAATTTGGTGTAGAAAAAATCAGTGATATGCATTTTAAAGGAAATTAGTCAAGGAATCTAGGAAATTAGTCAAGGAATCTAGAAATAATAGTAATTTCTGTTTACAGTATTGCCACAATTTAGTGATTCCAGTTTAAAAAGAAAACTGCATTTTTCTCGCAGTACATGTATTTTTCCTTAGAAAATTTTTAGAACAGTGTCTTTCTCAGACATGTTTACGTATAAAAACATTTGAAACTTCAAAAGCAAAAAACTCGCAAATTCTAATCACGTTTCTCGCTATATCTCAGTAACCAAGCAGACTTTTAAAATTTCGAAAACACACCTTTGTAGAGATTTTTTCGACAAGTAACATGGCATATCTAACACACTTTACCTCAAAATGGCGTTTGACATAAGATAGCACAACAACGATAAACTACGAGCAAATGCTAAAGAAATAGCACTACCTGAAAAGAAATCAAGGGCAGTTGCCCGTGATGGCTCCGTACAGCCCGAAAAGTGTGTGTCAAAAAGGCAATTCATCTTCATCAGACGAGTAGTAGACATAACTTTTTGAGTTTAGAAATTTCGGCATTCCACCAAGAGGTTCCTCTAGTATCACGCATAACTAGATGCGAACAAGCCTCTTGTATGCTCGTACTATGAGTTTCTTTTAACCATGACCACATCCAAATGACGTGGTGCTTGAATCGTTGAAAATACCGCTAAAATCTATCGCAAAGGCGTTCGTAGATTTGGGATTACGATATATAACAACGGCTCGAACTCGTTCAGAAGAGCTAGTTTACCAACTCATACGCAATACTGTCAGAGCAGAGAGCTACATCTAAAACCTCTTCCTTGCCGTATCGTTCAAATATTGGGCGATTTTTTCTATTGAGTATATGCAGATTTGTACTGCTCAAAGATTCCATAAATTCAGTGCCTCTCAAATTACTATCTGAGCTGTCGCAATCATGTGATGAGCACTTGTATTACTGTAGATTACGAGTGAAAGCCCATTTCGGTCACAGTAGGAATCAACCCTTCTGAAATCATCAGAAGGTGATGATTCATGATGCGATAAATATGCCGAACAATGGACATATTTCCAGTTTCAACAGTCAAATTAACTGTGACAGCACAAATATCGCGAGTGGTGAAGTCGGATGTAAGACATGAGTCAATGGCAATATTCGCAATTACACGTGCATGGGGCATTTCACGTGCATAAGGCATTTCACGTGCATGAGGGATTCCACGTGAATTTGTCATGCAGTTTTTGGTGAAAGTTGCGAAGTCGGGGTTAAGTAGCTTTCCAGCATAGACCAACATGATGAAAGGGTAGCCCAGAATATGGATAATAAGTGGGTCGAAAACACTAATGTGCACATATTTATCGATCGGAATTCGCACAAACAATGGCTAATTTGTTGAACTTGTATCGCCAGACTATAGCAATTGATTGAGTGAGTGAATACACATGTGAAGAATAATACCAAATCGGTCAAATCTCACTGTTAGAGGAAATGAATCGGGGAATAGATTTGCAACCATATTTCCGTGATTCAGTGAATAATTTTGGATAATTCTTTCAAATGATTTTTGATATCAACGTATGAATTGTTGGTGTTGGTAACGCATTTGCAGTATTGGCAGATACAAAACATTTCTGCAAGGAACTTGGTTCTTAAAATCAAAATAACATTTTTCCAAATAATTCAAGCAAGTTACTGTTTTGGCAAAGAGTCATCCAGCACACCAAAATCAACAGCCAGCACCTTTGGCGAGGAAGTTAGGACTGAGGACGTTGGTGACCTATAAATGCATGATCATGAGCCCCAAGGCCACTTTAACGTGAACGACTATGAAGAAATAAATGCCCTCAAGGTGCAGGAGGACTAAAAAAAGTTTCTCTTCCATGCGCACAAGAAAGTTGCATATACGAAATCTCTCGGACACTTAATAATATTAGTTTTTATTTTTACATATTGTAAAAATATTTTTAAAAAACACGGCTTCGTTAAGTTATTGCAATGAGGCGTATCAAATAAACCAAATATAAAGCAAAACGATCAATATGTAAACTTCAAATATTAATATTACTAAGAATTTTCTTTTTCGCCGGATCCCTCTGGTCTGGAATTGATAAGTACAAATCAAAATTTGGATCTAACATTGATATTGTATTTTTAATCCGTTTGGGCCGTTTATGAAATTTTGACTCTGGTGCGTTTACGATAAATCCTACTGCTACTCTAGAACTACTCTTGAACATCGCACCACTATATGTGGTACGTGTATTTTCACTTCTTCAACTTTCAAAGTGATAATTCCTCCTTCTAAAGGAATAGTTACCTTCAAGAACACGTAGTTTGTTATGCTGGCAGTTCTTTGTTATACTACTAAAATGAGATTAGAGCATTCTCCTGCACTTGTTGGTTCCCAAACATGGACTAATCTACAGGAAGCTAATATTTATGCATGCGTTATTATTTCTTGTCGAATGTAGTAAAGAATTTCATCATCGAAAATCATAGAGAACATGTCGATTTATTCTGAATCCAGATTTTTTTTATTTAGATTATAGATGTTTTAATCTTAAGGTCATTCGCCTCTTCGGGTTAGAAAAATCTCTTATGAAAAATTTCTAATCCTATGTGTTTGGGACTCGAACCCAGGTGTGCTGCGTACAAGGCAATCGATTTACCAACTACACTACGTCGCACACACATGCTAAAGGCGATTTTTATCATTTTAAGTTAAATTCAAATTCAAAGATAAATTCAGTTTTGAAATATTTCATCCATGACATTTGAAATTTTTCCTTCTTTGCTAATGTAAAGTTATTTACCAACTAGTGCACCCTTACATTATTATTTTTCTTCTAATAATTTAAAACCCGCTTAGAGTTTGCGGAGAATTAGTATCGAAGTACATACGACTAATGAAAAGTTAGGAACTTTATCAAAGGTATTATGTCTATTTATGGGAAACGACCCAATTAACCGTTATGTGTCCGCCGCGGTACCTTTTTAGGATTTTAATGAAATTCCTATTTAGGACATTTAATGAAATTCCTATGTTTTAACCATAGCAGTAAATTGAAACTTTGTGAAATCTTAGAACTTCACTAAATCAAGCTTTTGGGTTAATAATATTTTGATATAGTAAGGGGGAGTGAGGCTCCTGATTTTTTTTGCTGCGTAACAGGCCGACGTCGGTACCCAGGTACCCACAAAACTGAAAAGCCAATAACTAAGGTAATTTCCAACCGATTTTGATGCTTTTGGGTGATTTGGATTCACGAACTCATCCACTTTTGGACTTGGTAAAAATGAATCCCGGGAATCCGGATTTCCGAATTTTAAACATCAATGGAATACTAGCAATATGGGTATCAACATTCTTGGAATTGCATCAGTAGGCTGTATCTTGTGGTTTTGGAACCATTTGGCAATTTGACCCCGGAACGGACATTCCGGAGCAGGTTCCTTTTGGGCCATGAGTGGCCATTCCATTCAGATTCCATTTTGCAAATTGCCATAAGGTCACGTAACAATAAATAACAGATTTCCGAGACCATTTGAAGAGTTTTGATACATTATTTAAATTTACAAATCATATCCTTCTAGTACTGAACAGTACTCCGAAAAATCCGGATTACCAAGAACCAGATCCATTCATCCGGCTCAATATTATAGAATCAAAAAGTAGATCCTGAATCCAAAACATCTAAAAGTGTCCAAATCGGTTAGAAAAAGCCATAGTTATTAGCATTTCAATTTGTGGATACCCCGGTACCCTCGTTGGCCTGTTAAAGGTGTTTTTGTTGGACACATAACGGTTAAATGAATAATTGTATTATTTTTTGATCAGTCGAAGCTATCAACTGAAAATTCAAAAACTTTTTCAAAATGATGGTGCATTTTAGAAAAAAATATACGATAATACGCTAGAAAAATTCCGAATACATGTCGATGATAGTTTTGGTAATTCGAATGTGCGTTAATTTTTATTGTGTAAATTCGGAAAAGTTAGTTCCCAGCGATGTTAATATTCAGTAAGTTCAATGTATAGCAGAAACCATACACAACAGCCCTCGAACATAGAAAAAAAAACTAGTTTTGCTGATAGGGAAAAAATGGCACCAGTTCGGAGCATTAGACATACTGGGGGCCTGATCAGTTTAAGGAACTATACAAAAATTAGGCACATTAGTCAAGAAAGGTCGTAAATTAAAACTAAAGTTGTGAGTTTCATTTTATTTTACTGTTTAGATTGTTGTTATTGACAATATGATAATTAAACATTTCAATCTTGAATAAATTGTGTTGCATTGCGTGAGTAATAATAGTACCATTTTCTTTAGTTGTAACATACATATCAAACAAGTAAGCTAGGATCGGTAGTACGTGAGTATTTTATTAATTTGTAAGTTTGAATACATAGCTTTTCACTGTCATGTATTTGAAGGATTAGCCTGATTTATGTTAACATATGGCATCGATTTTCCTAATATTAAATGATTTAGCTATATAATTAACTAATTAGTATTGTACTCTTTTTAGTATCGTTTAAGTGTCTGTATCAATAAGTTTCACTAAAATATTCAAACGAATTAGAATCACTTACTAGCACTTGTCGTTGGGTTATTGCGATTCCATCTCTGTTCTTGTTTTTCGCTAGCTCGATGCGGTTATCAAATAAAGTGTATTGAAACGCGTAAGTAACAACAGATTAATTACTTTGCTTTTCTCTATGACGCTATGCACACCTATCGCAATACGTCCTCGGGGGGTAGTGTACTGCTTTGCATGAGCTATGTATATTCTAACTAGTATGCAAATATGTACTTAAATCTTTGAAATCGTTGAAGGAGCCAAATGTTCAATTTGTATAGTTAAAAAGCACCAAAATAGTAAATTGTATTCCTGTGAGCTATGAATATTATGGACGCTACCAATTTTAATCAACGATATTAGACTACTGTCAAAGATAAAGTATGTATAGAACAACGCAAAGTAATGCAATACATTGAATGAAAAAATGGCCTAAGTACACAGACTGTTACATAGTTGGTGTTAGTAATAAACAACATGACATAAATACTAAATATTAACATACTGTTTGGCTTAAGTTCATCGCTTGAAGTAAGTTTAGAACACATACACGACTGTTTTTCATTGCCAAGCGTAGCAACATTATCGTTTGAGTACGTGAGAATGAACCCGATGCCTTGTGCAATGGTGACAATGCGTAAATGTGTTGCCGTTTTGCCGTTCCCTCGTCATCACAGAAGGCGGGCGGCTGACATGATGCTGGTTCCGCAAGTGATAATAATGAAAATGATGACACAATGATCAAATTACTAACTTATTGCCCCCAGCGCAAACGGTCTTTAATTGGGATGCAATTTTAGACGGGAGCTGGCTGAGATATGTTTTATCGGTCATGCGGGTGATACGTTATTTGACGGCACACTCTTTTCTTATTAATAGTCAATATCTTGACAGGTATTTTTAAGCACAATGTCGCATAATTGGTTAATGATCGTCAAGAGAGCTATGGATGTTGGAGGTTATAGTTCGAGTCTCTTTAGACGGCATTGAAAAGTTTGAGGACAACCACGTTAGGTATGATTGATGAATTTAAATAATAAATTACTCTTATCTTTTGAGGCAATATAGCACTGTTCGACGAAAAAACAACTTAAGTATGCTGATATCGCTTTTTTGGAATGCATGAATTAAATGATCCATTTGTGTCTAAAGAATCAAAACTTGTTTTTATTATCATTTGAAGATATTTCGTATTATCAATAATAAAAATAGTCACCTAGTAGGATTGAAAAAAAAAACAAAAAAAGCAACTATGTGGCTACTTACAGTGTACATTTGAATGGCGTAATTAAATTTTGCATACAAGGTTTTGTTGTCAAATTGTGTGCTCTTAAAGTTTTGCAATCAAGATCACATATTTTCCACACCGTCAATTGGGAGGTTTTGCATCTTTGAAGATGATTTTCAACACGAAACGGCGCATCTTCTGATGAAATAATTTTGGTGATTATTTTTGCTTTTCTTAGAGCATTCAAATATACACTATAAATAGCCTTTTTAGCAATATATTTGCCTTTTTAAATGTTTTTTTCTGATTTTAAATCCCACCATGTTGCGGTTCTTAGAATTGATAATAAAAAAAAAATCAAATGTAATAATTCACCATCCTGACGTGCTAGAAGCAAACGGAAAACGCCATTTTGCGTCAATTTCCTTCTACTGCCCGTAAAAAATATGCAACCTAAAAACACTCGAACAGGTTCTTTCCAACAGTGTTTTAAATATAAGCAACTAAATTTTCCAAAAAGAAATTTTCAACTTGTTCACTTTATTAAATGAATTTTCACTGAATTCTACAGCATGCATTTCTCATCGTCCCACTGATACTTCATAAAATGAAGCAAACTTTTGGTTTTGTATTATCTCTCATCAAACCACATTTTTAAAATAGTAGGCAACATTTAAATTTTAATATTGAAAAGGCCAAAATGAATAAGAATGCCTTCATGACCTTTCAAACATGCTGTACAAATTTCAACCACGCGCTATAGCCAGGAGCCAAAAAATAGGAGTTAAAATTTAAGAGCCATTATCATTTCATTATAATTGCTTCTACGAGCTCTTTGAAAATCAGTGTCTTTGGAAATATGTGGTTTATTTGAAACATTTTAAACTCAAACAGATAGGAAAAAATTGGGCACTTTTAGCGCAAACTTTGACACCTTTCGTCAAATTTTGCACAGCCTCCTTGGTTGCATTGAACTGCATTTCGCTGACAACTGTCTTTCGCGTATTTAGCTTTAGCTTGACGATTACTCAAAATTTTTCTGTTGGACGGAGCTCTGGCGTGTTAGTAGGGTCCATGTCCTTAGACATTAAATGGAAATTGTTCATGGCATACCACTCCAATACTTTTCTCCGTAATGGTAAGACCCCAAATTTGGCCAAAAAAGAACGCAACTACTGTGTTTTGTAAGGATAGGTAACCGCCGTTTTTCCAGGTACTTCCGCACATAAATTTTATGATTGATAGTTCCGGTTGTGATGTAAATGTTGCTCTTCAGACCACATGAACAGATGGCCTGCCACACAAGATATTCTTTGCGAATTTCGACAACTCAATGTGTTTGAAAGTCTCTGCCATCTTCCCTCTTCCAGTCGACGGATTTCGTCATCCTGTACCATGAAATCAAAGTTCGTCAGCATGTACAGTTTGTTGGTGACGATTGATTTGGCCACATTCAACAATTTCGACTACTCTTAGCGTGCAACAGTTCGGATTTTCTCGAAACGTGAGCAAAATTTTGCTCCGTTGCTCTTTTTTGCATCGACTACATTTTTGCACGAGTGAATGTCAAATCAAACAGTAGGCGTTATGCTACACATACATCTTAAAAAAATGCGTCATGTTGAAGTTGACCATTTCTTTATCGTATCTACAAATAACAATTGCAGCTTTGAAAATACTGAAGAAAGGCACAGGGCGTCTTCAATAAAGTTATTTGCATTATTAATATCTAGCTTTGTCAGGCATTTTCCAAAAAAAAAACAGTTTTGTGGTGTAAGATGGAGCTACGGGTATAGGCGAATCACTAAGAATATTATATGTCCATTCTAATAATTCCTTTGCACACATTATTTGCAGTAAACTAACCTCACACGCGTCTCTGGATGCGATAGTACCAAGCGTTTGTTGTGGTTTTTGAAAACAATAAAACTATTTAATTATATTATAGTGGGAATAGGTGAACCACGAGGATAGCTGAATCACAACGAATACTATAACACACAAATAAAAGGATATTTTCCACAGAGAACACAAAAGATAAAAGAACGATAATTTTCAGACTTTTTGGCGGAATCCAACGGGGAAAACAGATCGAAAAAATTATGTGAAAAAATACCCCAGAGCACAGTGATTTTTTGGCCAAAATCGTGTGATTTATTAATTACGCCTAAATCGTTACATTTGGGTTAATGATGTCTTCGGAAGAATTTGTTGACATTGCAAGCCCTTTCATATAGTGCTGTTATTTTAATGATTAATCTTCTTAAAAATGAGATATAGGTATTTACTAACTTTCTTGTGAGTGTATATATTAAAACTATGTCTTGGGCAAAGTTGTAGAGAAAATCTTTGCCAACAACTTCGCTGAAGACACAAAGTCTTTATCTTTAATATCTTCAATCTTATTGCTGGTTGTTTGTGGATGATCCCTTTAAAGCCAAATCAGTTATATTATTTTTTAAATTCCATTCTGACAAGTTCGGTATGTTTCGTAAAAAGTTTTGAATTATCGAAATGGACAAGTTTTTGCGTTACAACATTGGCTGATCTCGTGTATTTTCGAAGTAATTCGGCAATTTTTGAAAAATATCAACTTTCAAATAGTGATGGGTTATTTACGGTGAAACGACTGAGTTTACGTCGATAGTGTTTTTGGGATACTTACCAAAAATATAAATGTCTACCATTTGCTGCTAAGATTTTCGTAAGTAATCCTCCTATAAGTGAGATTTTTTAATTAATTATTTTTGTGATAAAAGAAATAAGCTGACGTCTTTGGAAAAGTTGGGGAGCTGGAGACAACGAGAGACAAGTGAACTTTATTGAGTTTTGTAGTGCGGATTCAGCATTTATAATTGAAACTAGAGCTTGCTACCCGTTTTTGCCCATTCAAAAGTTATTATATTTTAACCTTTACCTAATTTTACCAAAAGAATTCCCAATAACTTTTTAGTCGCAAGAGATAGACCGATGATCTCTTATGGAAAGATATGTATCTTGATAAGATGAACAACATTTTGGAACAAACTTCTACGATATTTAAGAAGTTATGTTGAAAAAAATGTTTTAGGGGTCATTCGAAAACAACGGTCAATAACTGCGAGTGCACTGTGAATAAAGATTTTTGGTCTGCAGTAAAGATGTTGGAAAAAACAAGTTCTTTAACATTTCTGAAGACACATCATCTTGTTTTTTTGCAGTTTAAAAAAATGTAGCAAATATCTCACTTCAAGGGGGATTAATCATCATAAATATATCATCAAAATGAAGGTCTTAGATCACCGTTAGACCGTTTTCGCGTGAATAATTTTTCGTGTGTTTTTGGCGACAACAACCACTGTGCATAGGCAGTATTCGAACCTGTAACCCTTGGGACTCCGGTTCAATGCACAATGCCCACAACCGCAGCCCCACCTAACCTATTTGATCTATTGTATTTTCGCGCTAAATTTCAAATCCCGGTTTTTCTAAATTTAACTCATTACCCATCGGATTTCGGTAGATGATAGAGATAATGGAGACTGTCGATTTCTGGTCCCTTGCCTAGTTATCAGAGGTATGATGGGAGCTAACCTGCCGTTCGAATTAAGCAAATAATTGTTTTGTATTTTTGTTTTTGACTAAAGTGCCAATACCTTATTAAAGACTTTTTTGATCACGCATCAGATACGTTTTATCAAGAAAGCGTGCCACCTCAGCCCCCCGCTTTACCACCCAACTGGAGCCACCAATGATTAAGAGCCGAGTTCGCGGCTCCTGCGTACTGAGTAGACAAGAGGTTTCCCCAACTACGCTTGTCTACAATATTAGACATCTCATCCAATCAGTTCATCTACATCTACCATAATCGGCTAATTTAGGTAGCAGTATTTGATACAACACCTATTCCTCTTCAAAAAACCTCATGGTGCATACTTTCATGAAAAAAATGTTTTCAACGCACTCCTTTCGTTGGGCGTTGAACCGACTCATTCGACAGGCGGCAAGTACTCTATATTATAGGACGAATTTTATTTAGACCGAATATTGTTTAATTCAATCTGTTCACACGCCGGCCAATCAATCACTCCACGCGTTTCGTTGAAACTTTGGTCAGATCTAACCCGCCACGCCCGCAGTTGGAATGGATGTAAATAGACCGGCAACAAAACTTCGTGCACGACATGAATCAATGTACCGCAATAGCACTAGCACGTCAGGTTGGGTTTGATGATCCAAAATTAGCTGACCGGCTTATCTAGACTTGAGTGACGGCTACATTTGGCGGATGTCTGTACTGCTTCTGGCATCGTTGCCACGAGGATTTATTAACCCATCAGTTTCCCGCCAGAATTGGCAAAGTTGACGAAATTGCCATAGATTTAGACAGCCTTAACGTTACATATAGATACAAATTTTGGTTATAACATATTTACGGTCATTCGCCACGAAAAAAAGTCAGGTCATGACCGCCGGTGGTGTATGTTAAATCGAAATACACCAGAATTGATGGCATTTGTTAAATTAAAAACCTACATATGCTTGACACGAATTCATAAGTAGAGCTGCAAAAAGAAATTGTTCTAAAGCAGTTTAGACCTATATGATCCAAATTAGCCCAAGGTATTGTTACGGCAAATGTCATTTCACTTAACCGTGCGTCTGTCTCGATAGCGATGCACTGCGCGAAACCACCATCTCGGCTAATTGCTCCAAGGGAATGGCACTATTGTTTTTCTTTGCTGTTTCTCCGGTCTGTCTGTTTATTTTAGTAATCATCGACAAATCGCGAGAGACCATGGGTGCGGATGTTTTTTTTTTTTTCGGAGCAGAGCGTTGCGTTGCGTCGCATCTCGTCTCGTTGTCGTGGCTATAAATAATTTCGCACGGCGGCGCACCGCCTGTTCTGTTCGCCCGTAGTCACTGCGGCATGGCTAGTGTGTATATTAGTGCACCCCAAACGACTAAACGGCAACGGGCAGAATCGCGTGGAAGAAAGATGGTTTAACCCACGGCAGCACGGCCTTTTTCTACACATACACACAGCAGCATCGCGGCTGGATGGCGATGGACCAGTAGCCTGTGCGCAGCACTTGCCAGAATTGATGTCAGCTCGGTGGTATGGGTGAAAGGGTTGTTCAAAATAATGAATTTTAAACATTGTATGTATGTATCTGCCATTGAGATTTTAATGGTTTGATATTGGAAGGTTACATATATCCTGGGGGTTCCCTTATATCAATTTCAATTCATAATATTCAAAATTTATGACCATCATCGAACACTCATTCGCTTCTGGAAGCTACTTGAGCGATTAGACAGACGCGAACAGACAGATAATCGGCAGAAGCGTGCGATCGGGTTATTACTTCACTATAGCTTAAAAGAAGGCATTCAAGAAGTGAATAATTTTACTCTTGAAAGAAAAACATAGTCGCAATCAATAAAGCCGGGGTTTTTACTACACCGCGGGTTTGTTTATTTTTTGCGATCTCGATCAGCGAACTCTAGGGTCGTACTTAGTGGCAAGCGCCAACAACATGATCTATTATTACAAACACTTGCATTTACGATTTCTTTTGCACTTCAATCTTCAATGAAGCAAACCGACGACGTTTGTATAGCAAAAACTTATAGTTTAGAATAAAACCTGGCGGGTATTACTAACAAATTACACTAAACGAATTATTTGTTCTCGGCATGCAGATGTTAGTACAAGCATTAATAATGACACACAGTTTCACGAGAATGTTTATAACTATAATCACATTACCTCTATTAAGTGCACTATTTCGAGCGTCATCAGATGCTTGGACAGTGAAGTTATATAAGAATGTATAGGGAAGAAGATCCGCACTGATAGATTCTTAATCTCTCAGTGACGTATAGAATATACGAGGAAGCTTCACTTCATTTCATAATTTGCAAATACAATTCTTGGTTGTGGAAAAGGTAAAATGAGTGTACCCTCCATCACTTCTGGTACCATAAACAGACGAATCTGTAACGAAGAACGGCTTCAGAAGCTTTCCCTACCTTTGTTAAAGTAGCGACAAACGAATTTTCTAAAAAAAATTGGCCATACTTGAACCTACACTCAATTGTATATACGTTTCAACGTATTTTGTTTTATTTCCTAAAATCGAAAACAAAACGTTTTATCAATCGATGTAATAGTGAGCTTCATAATTGTTTGAATAGTGTTGGGTTTTCCAAATATCAAAAATACAGTCAGTCATTCCAATTAAAATTCCCAAAAAAGATTCCTTGCTCATTTGGAAATGTTAAATTCCTATCATTCAAACTTTTATTAGAAGAACATTACCGCTTTGCTACCTTAATTCCACTAAGTCAGATAAGCTTTAGAAATAACGAATTTATTGGTAAGCTATGCCGTCACTGTACTATCCGAACTTAAACCGACTTTTGCTGATAACTCCTCTCAATGATTTCCAAAAATACCATGTACATCATGACATGTTATCAAAATTTGCTATTTTAAATGTAAGTCTATCTCCTGATATGAACAATCGGATTTATTATATTGTGCGTAAATTAATTTCTAACATTTTGTCGATCCAAATTTAACATGGACCTATTTCATACAGCGACAATTCGATATCTTTAGCCAGTGGTGTAACGATAATTGGATGATTTGGATTTGGATGATTGGGTTGGATGATGATTAGATGATCGCACAATATGTTATGTAATAACAGTCTCTAGGAAAATGAATCTATTAATTTCGACTGTAATCTCGGATTTATGTTAGCTTACTTTTAAGCCGTATATTTTATAGGAATCAGAAATAAGACTATATTGGCTCAAATGATATGTTCCCCGTATATAGCCGAGGATTTGTGTCTTGCTGTTTTCTAATCATTTCCCTGATCGGAAGAAAATAAGTAAAGAACAAGTAGAATGGGAAGGGTGGCAAAAATGACAACACAAAAACAAACAACACGTAAGTTAACCTCACAATCGCCTGAGAGAAAGCCTACAGCTCTTCAGTTAATTAGGTTAAAAGCTTTAGTATGTTACCAAGTTTCAGTCACCCAAACGCAGTTTCGTCAGTTACGGCACAGTACAACGGAAAACTCGAATTCGCAATTGCTTTACTGCTGGGTAGTTGCATATCAGATGATATAAGGTTCTGTAGGCTGATACAAAAAGATCACATGAAAATGACTCAGCCCGCTGAATAGTAGCCATGTGATAATTGATCTTGCAGTGCCTGGTTCAAGCCCTGATCAGCATGCCACAGTGTTGTATCGAAAAGTGTAAGAGGTTTTTCGAAATCACTGGGCTCAGTTTTTTTTTCAAAAATAAGCTTTTGTTTGACGACAAGTTTGTAAATAGCGCCAATAGTTGCTGCGCTCGGTTGAAGCCCAAGACCAAATTTTTTACTTTATCCAACTTGTTGAAATTGGCAAAGCAGGCTTAGGACGAACAAAGTCAATCTCTGTGCCTGCTGTGGCCAATTCATCGGGCGATTCACTTACATTACCGATTCATTACCGGAATGTCCTGGCACCAAAACTAGGTGTATGGTATCGGTAATGCAAAAGCAAAGTTTTGCTATTTGAATTCGGCATGTAATCACTAGTTTAGACCGTGATTTGTCTGAGCTAAGGCCTTGATTGCAGCCTGAGCAGAAGTTTATAATTTTGCTGGACAAGCTCTATTGAAGGGCCGATTGTACCCCGCACATAATCGCGAGGATTTCTGCTTGGAATACAGGACAGTATCTACCTAGCGAGTGAGACTGTTCCAATCTCATTTCACGACAGTAGACACCAGCGCTAGCACATCCCTCCATCAGATAGCCGTCAGTGTGACAGGTCATTTGCGTTTGTTGTTATCTCTCGCAGTGGCAGATCCATGAGGAGGGTCTTGGGGGTCCAGACCCCCTCCGAAATGTTTTTACTTGTAGAGAAATTTTAAATTTGTTTAAACTTAATATTAGTTCTAACTTAAAAATCATTCCAAATCAAACTTGACCAACAAAACTGCATTATGGTTATTACGTATTACGAATTGTACAATGTTCATTTTAAAATCGAAATCTCAGACCCCTCCCGAAAAAATTTTCTGGATCCGCCCCTTGTCTCTCCATATAACCAGACAATCACTCTTCTTGAGAGGGAATCTTCACATGGAATGTCATGTAAGGAAACTACATGTAACATCACTGGTAGCAAGAATTTCTGCACCCCATGTAATCATTTGTGACCACAGTCGTCTACGATAGGATCAACATGGTTATTGTTTCAAACACCAGTAACCTGAAGTCTGTATGTACATGATAGTGCTTCTCGTTTAAGGTGTAATGGTTTGATATTTAGAAGAGCCTCAAAGAAATCAGTCGGAGTTGTTGTGAAAGCACCAGCCAACGCCATGAGCGTCATGCTTTGCCGAATTCCTCCCTCTGCCACCACACAAGGCATCGATATGGAAGAATTGGACTAAAATTTGTCGTGTAAATCCAATAGATGAATTTGGGTTTGAGACTCCAGATCTTTCCAAAAGTCCGTCTGCACTGCCTACAGGCCATGCACGCTTTCTTGAATCTGAATTCAATGTGAGAAGACTAGTTCAGTTTGGAATCCAATATAACTCCAACGTACTTGACTTGATCCGCACCAGAGCTTGAAAAAATTGACATCCCCGAGTAAACTTGAAAGAAATCAAAATTCAATTCAGGCCCGCCGCAATGAATGAAATGTTTGGTTCGCTTCCCTCGTCATTCGCTCTCCCGACACAGCGCATTCAGGTTCGGACATGTTTGGTTTTAGGAACAAACTGAATTTTGTTTCTATTCTACCTATGCTTTGGTTAGTGAAGGAATTTATATTTCCACTGCACTCAAGCATTCGATTCGGCGTGAAATTTCAGTCAGTTGGAAAGTAAATGAATGGGGGAGGCAGTGAATCTGAATGTTGGTTTCGGTAATTACAAACAGAAATAAGTAACTGATTTTAAAATTTCGCAGCGCTGATCCGCACACAGTAGCTCAGAATCAAAGAACTACAACGGACGAACCCCGGCGGTCATTCACTTTTTCGTGAAAAACACCATTCAAGTTCTGCTTGAATTAACTGGTAATTTAACTTGTCGACACTACTGTTCGACAGATCTTAATGCTTATTGCATTAAGTCAAAGATTCTTCCGATATAAAGTCCAGTAATTAATCTTTGGTAAAGGTCAGCAAACCCGTATTTCAGTTTCCTTAACAAGCCGTCGGCAACCAGGTTCCACAGCAAAGGTGGCAGAACGTCACTCTGAGGATAACCTGCAAATACTCAACTTCCTTGTCTCTGCCTGTCTCAGTGACGAGCAAAGAATGCGGTTACTAAGCATGGAGTTTATCCAACCCGAGATACATAAAGAGACTCCATGACCGCGCGTTCATTTGAAAAAAATCGATTTTGAGAGAATTTTATTTACCCTGTTAGCTTCGTTCAGACTAGTGACATTAGTGCATAGATTTTGCATGCCATCCAGCCCGCTCTGCAGATCTAAGACTTCTTATAAGCACTACAAGCTAACCTGAAAGCCCTGGAGTCATCACCGGGACACCGGTTTCCGTTTCTTCTCAGTACGAAGCGAAAAAGCTTGTTCATAGAATGCTACTATGAACGAGTTTGTCCTACCCACGACGTCATTCAAGTCGTTTAGTTAACTAATTGTTGGAAAATATCCATGAAATTTAGACGCCAAGTTTTCCAGAAAGTGGTTCCAGTTTATAAATTCATGGTTACTAAATGTGCAAGCCATTTTTCAAACATACTCCATTGGATGTCCAGTTTGATCTTTCTTATTGTATTTAATTTATTTTTTGTGCAAATCACCCATAAAAAGCTCACCATTGCCTATAACATATAGTTAGTTATATATGGTTGAAAATATTGTTCGACGACATGTGGATACAAATTGATATCATCTTAAAAATTCTTCTATGTTTTTTTCTAAATAATGTCTTAAATTTGATAAATAAAGATTTTCTATCTTCTCAGATTCGTCTATCAACGTTCCAACATTTTCTTCTCAATTGACAAAATTTTACATCACCAGCTGATGCTCAACACTATGCTTCCTAATAATTAAATTAGCGTAACTCGACAAACTTGACCTTTCACTTCAAATTTAAACACATTGCCTCAAAAGGTTTGGCAAAAATGATGCGGTTACTTCACATGTTGATTTTTGGGATTTTTTCTCGATCGATTAATTTTATTCTTCCGTACGCTTTTTAGCATAGTAATCCAAAGATACCATCAAATAATGCATAAATAAATCATGGGCCGCAGTGATTGTCGAGAAAGTACCAAGTTGACGAACGAAATTTGGTATAACCAACAAAGTTCAACAAACGTACATTTTTAAGCTACCTACCTAAAACAAATTCTATGACATCTTCTACTTTCTCGGATTCTAGCTTATCTGGACGAGTTTTAAGAAACTAGCGATCAGAAAAAGAGACTATACTTGAGGACTTTTTTCAATAGGTCCTATCTGCATTATTCAGAATATATCGAAAGATGATGGTTTCAACTAGCTTATTATGCAAAGAGTTGAGGGGCAAACGGAAAATCGAGCGAGTAATTTACAGAATAGAAAATAAACAAAGAGAACATTCATTTGCAGGTTGGACATATGTGGAAAAAAATCTTCATGTATCCTACGAACCATAATTTATCCTTGCGCTGAATATTTTAGGTGCGAATACATGTGTATGTGACACATAGGGTGATAAGACCATTTACGCTATATTTCTGTTATCACCCTACCCATTTGAAGTCGTTGGTTAGAGCAGTGTCTGTCATCTTTGTTCAACGCATTGAGTCAAATGATAGCGCAACAATATTGGCACTCGATTCGAGTTATCGTTGCGCTCAAACGCGAGAATTTCACTGTTTTCAGCGCATTTGTGTTATTATATTGATTCTTAACAACGAAGCAAAGCTGTTGGTGTCAATTTTTTCGCATTCCATTGATTGTAGGCCGAGAAATTAATGAATTAGAGAGGCACCCTGCTTAGTATGGTGAAAATAGGCACTTCACCCTACAACAAGTCTGCACAAAATCTCGAATCAGGTTTATTTAAGTTATCTTTCCTTTACAAGGGCTTTTAGTTCGACACCATGGAAATTTTAATATCAAATTGTTGCTCTTCAGCAATATGTTGGTTATTCAGTAATATTTGGTTGAAAAGAAACTAAAATATAACAAACTTCTAATATTTCGCATTCCATGATAACTAACGGGTTATAATTTAAGACCACCATTATGCTGCTGATTAAAAATAGCCCGAAAATCGACGAATTTCAGCGGAAAATTCTATACACAGCCAAAGAGCATCCTGTTAACCAACAGTTAACGAATTAGTTATTACAAACAAAACACAAATCCAAGCAAGCCATGCGTTTCTGAAAGTCTGTTACCGAAGTCGACCGCGCAGAGGGAAGTAACACTTCCAGTTGATGATATGTTAATGAGGGCGTTTCAGTTCGAGATGAAAACCAGTTCCTTTCAGACAGGCTTATTGGAAAGCTAAACTACATACGAGAGTGAACCGAACGAAACGAGCCGGGATGAAAAGATTCGAAAACATCGCTGCGGCGGCGAGTTATTGAATATGTCAATTTGAGCAGTGACCGAGTGTGCGTTGGTGCTGCTTTTTACGATCTGTTACGTGGAAAAAACAAGCTTGTTTCAGTTGAGAAATTAGTCTGATAAGAGCGGGATAAGGATGGCTCAAAGTTTATGTTACGTATAAATATATCCTCTTAGAAGAAGTCGCTGTATCATACTTTTTTTAAATTATGGATTTTAATGATTTCATTTGGAGGGCTATTAACTTGAATGCCATTTCGTCAAATAGTATAATTTTTAAGCTCCTAAAAGATCATTAAATATTTGGACTGGTACAGGTATATTCCGATAATACGTATCCTATATAGTACGTTTACTTACTAATACTTTTCTCGATGATTTTTCAAACTCCATGTAAATGTTACGTTTTTAGAACACTTCTAGGGATTACCAAAGAATCGCAACTCAGAGGAATTTTGCGAATTACAAATAAATTTTAAGAATATTAGGAAAGTTAATCAAGTATCCAATGAATCCTGAAAGCTGCTCAAACGCCTTATGAAGCGCATTAAAGTCCTGCAAACTAAGTTTAATGTATTACAATGCGTTACATTAAAATCTGTTGTTCCGCTTATTACTCTTTTATTCAGTTAGTTTATTTGATCAGGCACGTTTGCGTTCACTTGTCTCCTTGTATAAACACCTTGAGGATGTATCGCCATTATAAAATTCATTCAGTGAACATAGATTTCATCTCACATCCGATGAAATAATGCACAACACAGCTCATAGCTGCGGCACATCGTAAAGCAATCACTATCACACATACGGTACCTATGTATATGGAATGGATGTTTACCATATATTTCTGACCGACCTTACGAGTGTACCGACGCCATGTGAAATTTCAATGATGCCGATAGTTGAAAAAGTAAACAAAATATGCATACTTCGGTTGAGTCAGCTTCGACCAACGTTTGCATGTTTTCTTATTTTCGAAATGACATCACTATATTGATTTCAAATCATCTGTCTAGTTAAGGGCGGAGGAAGTTTACTGAAGAAGATATTTAGAACACTGCGGTATATTTGAAAACAGTTCCGCAGATACGCGGAACGAATCTATATAATATCCCTATCCTTCTTTGCCCGTTGATTCAACTGTCTGAACACAGTAATATATAATTACTTTAGCTTAGAATGTTCCTGTGCAAAAGCCGAAGAAAACTAATGAAATCAACCTTCTAGAATCAGGAAAAAGTGTTCATATTGTAGAAACAGTAAATAACAACTCGGGTCGGATGATATCTATAACATCACTCTGTTATTGCTTTTTCTAGTTGGTGTGTGATGAGACCAAAATAATTGAATCCAAAAATAATCGCGAGATGCCAAAATAGTGCTAGTCAAACCTTATACGATATTGGTCATTTGTTTAAACTGAAAATGTATAGTAGACTGCCCAGAAAAAATACTATCTTTTTAAAAAATTCAATTGGCCTGCACCCCTGAGCAAATTCTATGTCCCATCAAAAGTCGCTACTCAAAATTGGATATGCCCATAAAAGCATATCAGTCCCATATGACATTTTTCACCGATTTCCAAAAAATCAAAAAGTATACAAATCGTCTAATTATAAACATACTATTAAAATTCAATGTAAAATATAGATGTTTGTACCAAAGAGGTGTGGAAAAATAGCAAATTGTGTTGGTCCCTTACGAAAAATAAAGACACAACAGCCCAATCGAAAGATTAAGAGGGCACAGAAGTCTAGAAAACTCGGAAAACATCCTATTCTATTGAAACAACTTTTCAGTTGTTTTAGAGAGTAACTTTGTTTATCTTAAGGGGGTCTTCAACTCTCATGGTTTGTTCAATTTCAATCTATATGTATCTGAGAATACGCCACAGAAAGGATTTGGTGAAAATCATACTCTTTGGCATGTTTCTGGGAACCGGAAGGTACCCATCTTCGGCCGTTTCTCAGATACTAAGCGCGGCACACCACGATGGCGTTTGTCTATAGAAAAACCATTTTTCAAAGAATTCACCGGTCCATTCTTGACGATTTATGTATATGTGAGCGTTTGTGAATAGTTTCTTGTTTTTTTTTTGGGGACGAGATTATTGTAAGGAAGAAAGAATGCGTCGGACATGTTAAGAAGTGTATGGGAACGAGATTTCAAAAACTGAAGAAAGAAAACAAAGGTATCGGTGGAAAAGGAAAGGGAAAGCTGACGGACAAATCAATCGGCCAGCTAACAAAATTTTATTTTTCTGTAGAACACATGCGAAATTCAATCTGGGATTCCCTCGAACACCGCTCGTCATCAAACGAAAATCTCCAAGACTCAAAAAGTCCACCCAGTGAGGACAGTTGGTGCAAGTAGCGTCATACCGATGCAAAAGGAACTTTGGAAACTTTCGAACAATTCAGGAAAAAAACGAAAGTGTATCATCTAATGATTCATTAGAAAGATACTTAGGAGCTCACACTCAAAACATCAATGAGTCTCTGCATAGTGGAATCTGTTCCTTAGCGCCAAAACACATGCACAAATTCTGGCAGGCAAGTGGTCAATGTTGTGACTTATTTGGCAGTCAGTATCTTCAATCAAGGATTTTCATAGATCATACAAGCTAAGGAGGTGATAGGAATTACCTTGGGAATTGTAGCTGAAAGATGTGCTACTCGACTCGACAGTGAACGTATAACTCGTTCTGAACATAAAGTGAGTGTCGCGGCAAAACAGGCCCGAATTAAACAGAGAGGGCAAAGTATGCAAAGCCAAGAACATTTTCGTGATGAGGAAGGTGAGCTATGCAGACCCGGTATAGTAGATTATCTAGTAAGTTTCTACTATCGAGTTACACACCGTACTTTATGATTTCACGTTTTCCCGAAAGTAGAGTTTTTTAAGCGGTCAAGTAAGACTTTTCATAGAAGTACTGGGCCGATTTCATTTTTTGTCTAATTGTTCAGAAAACATACCGTTATATTTGCTCGAGAGGGATTTGCAAAATGTCAATTTGTTCCATTTTAATGGTCCCTAAACAGGCCAAAAAATAACGTAAATATTAGAAATTTTCATAAGTCTTTACATAACTTTTACAAATTTTAAAATAAAAGAAATACCTCTCGTCTAAACATAGCCAACGTGACTATGATTACAAAAATATAAGTTTCCTGATTACAGATTACCCAATTTGCCACAACTTTACTTAAGCGGGACCCATGCACTTTCAACATCAATGTCGTTAATGAAGTTTCAGGGTAGCGAGAGATTTTTCTTTTCGTCTTCAAAAGTAAAATTGAAAATTTAAAACATGTATCTTCAAAATAAAATCCATTGAGTAGATGCTTTTCAATTTATTCCCAAAAAGTGCTCAATTTTAGGCCTCGCGAGTCTAAGACCCCCTTAAGCTAGCTACACATCAATATTATAATGCCTCTCTTCTGATTCGTAATAGAGCTTACTGTGACTTTCGCCATTAAAAATATACTGCTTGACAAGCCCGGTCGTTCTTTATACGAGATCCTCTTCCTTATGTTAGTTCCCAAGTTAATTTCATTTAGATTTCCCGAAATTGACATGCTTTCATAACCAAAGAAAATAAGGAGAAGATAAACAAGAGAAAGATTGCACTTTCAATCATTGTTTTCTACTGCGCGTGATTTCCCTGGTGGAACTTTTATGCCTTTATGGGCAGTGCTGCTCACTAAATTCTCTGAATCGTCAGATTGGATAAAACTCCATTAAAATACTTGAAACTCAGAATTCAAGTAAAAAAAATCCATAACAATTAATTATATCATCCCACAAATATTCGTCATTTTCTATTGGTCTCGATTTGTTGATGAATTGAGCCAATGTTTTGCAGCCTGATGCCGAAGATTTGTGCATTACTATGATGAATAATAGTGACCATTTCAATTTTTCATGCAAAAATATGCAGTAAATTTCGAAAAATATGTAAGATACAGTAAGTTCCGTGAAATTATTCACGTACAACCAATAAGAACATGAACAAAATCGCAAATTTCATAAACTATATCTTGAAAGTGGAAACGTATTTTATAAATTTGTAATATAATTGTAATATAAATAAATTGTAAATCTACACACAGAAGCGTTATGCAGGCGATATAGATAAAATCGAACACAATTATAAAACATTTTTGTTCACAGTCTTGTTTACGTTACGTAATAACATAATTGTTCCAGAATTCATTTTTCCGTCCGTGGTGTTCAACATAAAAACTTCCGAAGCAGAGCGAATAATCTGCGAACTGATATCATAGTAGTTTGTATTGTTTCAATAAAAGTAAACATATTCGTAATTCTCAAGTTCGCGAATTATCGCGCGGGAAGAATGCTTCAGAGGCGGCGTTCGGCATCGGCGTATGTTAAAAATTACCGGCGGCGGCGGCGTGGCGCGGCTGCGCACATGTCACTCGATGTTACTATGTTCAAGAATCAATATTTTTGTAATCAGGCAATTTCATTTCAAATTCAATGGAACTAATTCGATTTTAGAATTTTTGAAAATTCAATCGGCCAACCCCTGAGTCGATTCCCAGTTTCACCAGGAGCATCTGTTTAAAATTTAGGCCAAAGCGGACAAGTTTATTTCCGGAACAAATGAAAATAAGAAAGTTAATTTATTGGAAAAAAGAAAGATAATTTTATTGCCTACAGCTTTCTCAAAGACTGCGAATAAATTCAGCAATACTAGGAGAAGTTATTGTCATTTTAACGAAGTGATGTCTGAGTCAGTTTTTCAAGGGGCGAAAGAGCGCACAATGGAGTAACTGGGGTCGAATTCCGGCCAAAATTATTTGCTGCTACTATTGTTGTTATTAACTAGACTATAACTAGTTTTTGGATCAATTTGGCATCTATTCACCTACCAGTGCAGGTCAATTTTCTATATCCTTTCGAATACTAGTAATTTCGAAGTGATCTTTGTGAATAAATTTGTTATTTGTTTTTTCCAGTTGCATAAACAGATGATTAGTGGAAAAGTGAGAGTAGAAGGGACGCATGTGCATGTATTCATAGAGATGCATTTTTCCAAACATAGTATTTGCCACTATAGAATTTTGGTGTACCTCAAATCAGTCAAAATTTCAATATTTTAAAATCGCTTGAAATCTGCGGATCGTTCAAGATAGGAAGAGTTCGAATGTTTTTTTGGATAACTGAAATCTTGTTTTATAATACTGCTTCATCAACTTTGCCGGATCTCGCCGTATAATGTAACTTATTTATCATGCAAATTTGGAATTAATGTTTAAAAAAGGTATTGTTTAAAGTAAGTGCAATACACAGCAAGTCTACTATTTTCAGTTAGTTTTAGACTGGAATTATACAAACGGTTGTGCTGAACTACGTTTGTAATAATATTGTCTTATTTTTTACAGTCATCATCACTTGAAAGCGATACTGCTGGATATATCATGAAAAAAACTCCTTAAAATATCACCATTTTTTTTATTCATTTCGTTTATTTGGTAGGCATAAATATTGCCATTTGTCATCCACGCCAAAATTCTTTAATATTTTTGACATTCTCTCAATTTTGCCAAGTTATACAGTAGGTTTTAAGGTATGTTTCTATATCATACCTTTGAAAAGTTAGTGTTGGCACACTCTATGCGGTGAAATGTGGAACTTAAATTTTCTAGTTAAGATATGACTCATACTATGTACTGAAATTGCTCTGAACAATTTGTTTAGCTAAACTTGATCGTTATTTCGGAAACAACAACAGTTCATGGAATTCTACGACTGTTTCAGTAATATACGCTGCTTGGTCCCGTGCAAACCTGACCCAAACATTAAAATTTTAATAACGCCTTCTACTAAAGCTGAATTTAATCGCAGTATTTGACAAAGCTATAGGCAATAAAATTATCTTTCTTAACTTCTCGTGGTAATAAACTACTGCATATAGTGCCACATAGCAGTGAAAATGTCAGCTAGTGAGTTTTCTCAATGAAAATTGTAGAAAAATCCCATACAAATTTCACGTTCGTTAATCTGCTACTTAAACTTGTCCGATTTGGCTCAAATTTGGAATACACTCCTGATAGGACTAGGAATCGACTCAAGGGTGGGCCGCACAGTGGGACCAATCCAAAAAAGGTGGGACAAAACCTATTTGAGGCCTTAGATGTCATTTTAGAGCCAGCATTTCTTCGTAGGATATGTTCACAATATTATTCTGCAACTTTTTAAATAGAATATTTTGTTGTTGGACTAAAGTAGAGTACCCGAGCAAAAAAATTTTTTTCAAAAAATTGTTTTAGAGGGTCGATGTCCTCGACAAAGTTGTAGAATATTATGTTTTGAATAACTTCTTCAAAGATACCACAGACATCAGACCTCATATTTGAGGCAAAATTGTTGTTTTTTCTGAAATATGATCAAAAAATCAGTTTTTCGATATTTCCATGCCAAAAACCTTAATTGATTAATTTAATATGTTCTACAAACTTGCAGGTAACACTAAAATACAACTTTTTGTTGAAGGAACTAATAACCTAAAATCAATATTGTGGCTTCTAAAACTATTTTTCATATAAATTTACTCTATTTTCATCAAAGATTTCTGTTTTTAGGTGCACTTTTGTGCAGCCAAACTTCGGCTATTCCGATACTCTATTATTCGTAGAACAAAATTAATACTACATAGAAACAGGATATAGTTGGACGCGTTGTTTGGGTGACCATTCATGTACGACGGTTTATAACAAAAAATGTGTTTATATTATTTTTAATTTATATGCATTATTAGCTATTAACAAAATCTTATATTTTGTACGCACTTACAAGCATATAGAATATATGGAGTTGATCAATTACGGTTACAATATGAAAAAGTGAAAAAATAATATAAATTTTGAATTTAAACTGCCAAAGAACAACGATTTCGGTTCAAAAAATAAATAAATGGTATTTACAACAAAATTGTTCCAAATACAATATTTGACAACTTTGCTGAAGACCTCAACCATTTAAAGAAAATTTGATTTTTTTAGTTCGGGATTTCTACTTTAGTTTAACCAATAAGATTAGTTCTACAAATTCATAAAAGTAGAACAATACCTATTTGAGGCCTTAGATATTATAGAACCTAAGTGTGTGGAAAAATATTCACAACATAATTGAATCATTTCTATTTTTTTAGATGGTTGAGGACTTCAGCAAAGTTGTATAATATCCAATTTCGAATATTTTTGTTAAACATACCTAATACATACGGCAGATTTATTTTTTACTCTTAAATCGTTGTTCTTTGGCAGTTTAAATTCAAATTTTTTTATTATTTTTTCACTTTTCCATATTGTAACCGTAATTGATCAACTCAATATGTTCTACATGCTTGTAAGTGCGTGCAAAATATAAGATTTTGTTAATAGCTAATAATGCATATAAATTAAAAATAATATAAACACATTTTTTGTTATAAACCGTCGTACATGAATGGTCACCCAAACAACGCGTCCAACTATATCCTGTTTCTATGTAGTATTAATTTTATTCTACGAATAATGGAGTATCGGAATAGCCGAAGTTTGGCTGCACAAAAGTGCACCTAAAAACAGAAATCTTTGATGAAAATAGAATAAATTTATATGAAAAATAGTTTTAGAAGCCAAAATATTGATTTTAGGTTATTAGTTCCTTCAACAAAAAGTTGTATTTTAGTGTTACCTGCAAGTTTGTAGAACATATTAAATTAATCAATTAAGGTTTTTGGCATAGAAATATCGAAAAACTGATTTTTTGATCATATTTCCAAAAAACAACAATTTTGCCTCAAATATGAGGTCTGATGTCTGTGGTATCTTTGAAGAAGTTATTCAAAACATAATATTCTACAACTTTGTCGAAGACATCGACCCTCTAAAACAATTTCTTGAAAATTTTTTTTTTGCTCGGGTACTCTACTTTAGTCCAACAACAAAATATTCTATTTAAAAAGTTGCAGAATAATATTGTGAACATATCCTACGAAGAAATTCTGGCTCTAAAATGACATCTAAGGCCTCAAATAGGTTTTGTCCCACCTTTTTTAGATTGGTCCCACTGTGGGCCGTTGGGGGTCAAATATCATCTTGTCACTCTAGTGTACAGACATTGTCATATGTTAAAACCCCCACCCAGAAAAATTCCTTAGGGGTCCGTAGAATCGGATCACTAGCCTTTTAATTATTGTATACATTGAGAACCAGTAATAAAATCTTTTCGAACATAGGGTCATGATCCGCATGGAATGTATCATAGCACCGAGGTTTCTCTTACAGACTGAAACTTCTTAAATTTTTGAAAATCAATATAACTGAAGATAGCCAACGAGTGAGTTTATGAAAATTGTCTGAATGTGGCGTATGTGCGACTTGTAGACAACTTTCTGGAGAACGATTTTAATTTATCTCTAAAATCACCGTTTTGTGGAAATTTGTTTTAAACTATATTTTTCAGCAAGAGACGCAATTTTTTAGGTATGGATTCAAATGCTAACAATTTTCGAAAAGTAGTTCTTATCGGGTGTTTAGGTACTTTAATTCCATGCTGTTCTATTGCGATCTTAATCTTCAGCGTTCAGCGATTATAAGCAGTAGAGGAAAGTACGTAAGGTTAAATGTCAAATTCTAGTACAACAATGCATTGCTCACAAATTGCACACAAGCCGTGATTTAAGATCATATTCTTTCAATATACAGTAAAACATTTATCCACCCCAGTCGCCAAATTAATTGTTTATGCGCTAGCTCATCAAATTTACTACAAAAATACTTGCATTTTTCTCTTTGCGAGAATCTGTAGTGTTGGAAATAGTAGTAGGTAATGGAAAGATGCAAAAAAAATTATCCACACTAATGATCCTAATTACATTTTAGAGTATATAAAACTGTATCATCACTGGAATTATTACCGGCAGAAAAATTTCTCAGATTTATGGACAAAATTCCAACTAATGTTGATTTTTTTTAGCATTCGAAAATACATGATAGAGCATCATCGAAACTGAATAAAATGATAACGAATTTCCCGAAATGCACCTATTTTGCAAGAATTCTATTGTAAAAGTTATGCACAAGGTTGATTTATACCGAAAAAGTGTAAGGGTCGGCCAAGTATTAGAAATCCAAAGATTAACTAGCCTATTTTGACAACAATTAAGTATAATCATGACGTTCATAAAGCAGTTTGATAATGAACTTAAAATGCAGTTGACATCGCAAACAATTCGGAAATGGATGCCTCAATACGGCTTGAGATCAAATTTCATGGGCCACAGACATCTAGGAAAGGAAAATTTCGTCGAACAAGAACAGAGAAATACTTTTGCAATGATTATGATGTTAGACGTAAATAAACAGTGTACAGGAACTGTGTAAAATGTTGTTTAAGGCGTGCGAATAAACATGACGTAGTTTTCCTATTCCAACAATTTTTGTGCGGTATCAAGTGAATTTCCTGCTCATTATCCATTAACTTAGCCATCATAGTTACATAGATTTTGCTTCGTGTTCAAAATAGCTTAGTTAGTCTCTGGATTTCTAACATATGGCCTACTGTTATGTTTTGTCGATATAAGTCAACAACACTTTTTGAGTAATTATAAACGATAAAGAAGTTTAAGTTTCCCAAGAAATATTTGGTTTGGCAGGTCATCTGCAACAGTGCCAACAGGAGGGTACTCAAGAATATCTACCAGAAAGATTGCTTACAGAAACGATTTTAGTGCAGTCATTATTTACTCTTTTTGTTCTGGCCAGATGTGGCATCTTCTCACTCTCTCAGTGAAGTTTTGCATGTCTAGAAGCAAATGCAAAATGGGCTCTCGTGATGAGAGAGCAGTCAAAATGCCAACAGCAGGTATCAACCAAAGAAAAATGTCAAAAATTTTGAAACAAAGCATCAAAATTGGCTATCCCTGATTTTCGTTCGGACAACACATAGTAACTTTTCTATCACGCATCTCTTTCGATGCTATTTTTGAAAAAGTTTTTAACGTATCCACGAATGATGTTTTTTAGATAGAACAGATATAGGCCAATATCTGTGAGAAATATTTCATTTTTTGGTTAAATATTTCAAGAGATCTATGTGTTTTTTTGGCTGTCCAGAGTTTGTCGCGAATAATCCTTAGTAACTTATAATAATTTGCAAACCAAGTGATGTTTAAAATAATTGTGAAAAACAGGTAGAAAATCGTCATCAGTATTGATAGCGAGACGCATTCCTCCTAACCATTTTTGTTTCGTTCGGTATACCACAATGTGATCACAAGCAACAACTCAAGGTCATGAAATTTGATGGCATTCTGCTTTATATTCGTATAAAATATATGTTCATTTTCCCTACATCAGCGTGTCCGTTTGACAAAACATAGCACAAAATTCAGAAAATGTATTAAAAAAAACAGTAAATCTAATCGACCTAGAAATATTTCCAGAGATCAACAATTTTAAGGTTTTAATTAATATGTTTGTTTAAAAAAATTATATGTATTGACGTTTTCTCGAAAGAAACTGTTATAATTTACGTATTTGGTAATAACAGTAGCTGTCAGAAGCATTTGAAAACTTCTAGAAATGTTTATATTGAATTTTGTAATCTGTGAAAAACGCAAATGGATACTTTCGTTACCTACAGTGTCCATAACAGCGAAGGGGATGTGAAACAGTGTGCAATGTACATTACAAACGGCGAAACAATACCGTTAGGGATTTGGCAACAAAGCTTTTGGTTTACATCTTTCGTGTATGGCACGGCATTGTTGCCCGATTCTTAACTGTATTGTTCCGAGAGAAATGATTCCTCTGTTTAACTCAACTCTACTTTTCGTACCGTACGCCGTGAAGCAAACTGTGCCAACAGAGCTCAAGTTATTACAATGTGGTGTGGAACTTTTTGTTTATACAACGAATCCTTTTAAGAATCATCAAATCTCAACCAAATAATTGATTAGGGCTTCTTATTTGTCTAATTATGTGTACAAATTACACCTTTGCTGTGACTCATACTCTTGATGTTAAATTGAAAAGCTCAAAAAGAAATCGCAGAAATGATTAAATTAAATTTGTTTACAAAAGTGAAAAAGAATAGTAAAATCTTGATGAACTAAAAGAACCGTAGAAGTATTTGCGATATACCAAAGCTAGGTCAGAAAGCATGCAAGGCTTATTCAGTATGCAAAATAAAATAGTATGCACATCTATATCATACAATACCGCCGGTTACATGCAATGAACACAACTCCAAATTAATCATAGGGTAGACGAGCCCTTATTCATCTCATTAGTCAGGATGTCACGCTATTTTGATTGTAACTCGGCTTACGGTGATTGGATTTCACTAAAGTAGGCATCAGCAGCCTTGCTTCGTTTCTAAGAAGCAGTAACATAAAAAATCTGGCTTGAAAAATGTAAATTGCTCGCGTTTGAGCGGATCAAAAAGTTGAGTACAACGCACCCTTATTCAACCTACCATTTGACCTAATGCGTTGAATAGAGATAGCAGACACTGCTCTAACTAATGTATTCAAATGGGTGGTATGAATACATTAGCTAAGATGAATTAGGGCACAGTAACCCTACAAGAAATTTTCATGGCAAAAGATGGCGGGCATAGTTGACCTTTCTGATTATTTAGTATAAATTTGTCTTCTTTGGGGACGGGGGTGGCGTAGTTGGTAAATCGATTGCCTTGTAAGCAGCTCACCTGGGTTCGAGTCCCAGCCCCGTATATAGGGATAGAGATTTTTCCAAGAGATTTCTCTAACCCAAAAAGATACGAATGACCCAAAGGCTAAAACCTCTATAATCAAAATAAAAAAAAACCTGAATCCACCAATGGAAAATAAAAAAAATGCATAGAACACATAAAACCTATTTTTATATGAGCGACCGAAAATAAAAGTCGCAGGGACAGAAAATGCTTCGAGAAAGCCGCTTCAAATATATTAGAATATAAAAAAAGATATAAACTTCAAGCATAAAAGCGGAGGGATTCTCCTCCGTAAGAGTCGGATAATAAAAATCTTGAATATAAAAACCGCTAATTAATATATCCGATTCTTACAAAGTAGTTGGATTTAGATCTTGAGCGACACAATGATTTCCCAATATAGCATCAAATGTTTCTGTATATGTTACAAACATTGAAAATTCTGATTTATCTAATTTTCTCCAGGGTAACCGAAAGCCCATGCAAAACAAACAAGAGAAGCCATATTATATTTCACGAGTTTTGACCCCTAATGCACCAAAAGTTAACGATGTTAATTGAGACCGCAAGACCTGAAGACTGACCGTGGTATTGGCTTGTATAGACATCTCTGTTTAATTGAAAAATGAGCCATTGTACGAATAAAACATTTTACTATATAGATGCCACCATCCGAAGATATGCACGGTTGAAAACAGGTAACCTCGCTTGTCAGCAGGTCGGTATCAGAATGTCACGAAAATAAATTTACAGATGCAATTAGCACAACGCGGATGTATTTTTCTATAGTCTTCTGCTGGTCATATCAGTCCTACTAGAGTAAAAACTGTCATATTTTGTTTTGTGCGTTACATACATTTAACACACCGATATGCACAGACTTATTTAGTAGTGAAGCAAGCGTCGGCACTAGCATATTTACATTACAAAGGCGAACAGAAATGCAAACAAAGTACCTCTTCGCATCAGCATATCCTCGATTTGGGTCATACACCTTGACGACTAATGCATACAAACCGACTTATTACACCAAAATATGTAGTTGATCCAGCAGATGAAAATCGAACCGTATTTGAGTTACTTGCGACGTACGTTGAAAGGTGTTAATCTCGATGTGATATGAAAGGATTATTCTTTCCAGCGAGTAAAGCATCCTTTTTCTAGATGGTAAGTTAAAAGGTTGGTTATAAACATGAAAGATATTAAATAGACTAAAGGTAAACAAAAACAACAAAAAAACAAATAAATATGTTAACGATTAGAGAATAATACATAAGTATTTGGGTGAGTTGAAAAAGTGAGTAAATAAAAAGAGTTATATTATTAGATATTAACTTTATTCAATTATTACTAGAAGTGCACTTGTATTATTATTCTAAGAAACGTTAATAATGATAAGAGATAGTAAATATTAATAATAACGTTTTGAGTTTCTCAGCTGACATTTTGTTTATTATTCGCCCATATTCTGGTTAGAAATTTGATATTAATAAATTCTGGTAGCTAAAACAATGTGTGCCTTGTGTTACTATAATCAATATTACTTATTAGAGAAGAGACAATTATATTATTTCAAATTAATAGAGTGAATACAATGTTAATGATGGGTTAAGTTTCCTTAGTTTCAATACACGGTGCTCCTTTCAACTGAATTCCTGTTGCGCTATTAATAGTGTTATTGATATTCGATTTTCTTTTTTCGGTGAAGACAACACATTCGCATCTAAAAGTTCATATAAAGCTTCGGGGTGGTTAATTAGACAGACTTGCAGAGACACGTATGGTTCTTGAGGCGGTTTAGTACTATAGTACAACAGACAATTTGCTAATTTGTAGATAGTTTTTCCTGTTTTTCATCGAGCCAGACAAGTGAATGGTAGCGATTGGTATTAAAGAGAAAAGTATTAATCCAGAGATTGTGATAGCGTCATTAATAACAACATGATAAGAATAAAAAGAGATTGTTTTCTAGTTTTTGTTTGAAGATGAGTTATTATTGGATTCTTGTTTGTTTGTATCCTAATCGCATCTTTTTGTTTCAGTGTTACTGTTCTTCTTTTGCTAGTTACGTTATTGTTTTATTTGCAATTTCATTTGCAATTGTTTTCTTGTTAATACGTTAATATATAAAATAGATTTGCTTTCATCTTACTGAAAAAATTACTGTTTTTGCTCCTATCGGTCCACTTAGCGCACTATACAATGTATAAGTTAACTCTAAAAGTTAAAACACATCTAATATTTAATAATTTCTGAGATTACGTGTTATTCTTGTCCTACTTTTTTTTTTTTTCTTAGCACGGACATGTTGTGTGAGAATCGGGGACTCTGCATTCCACTAAAGGGATTTGTTAAATAATAGTTTTAAAAATCTCTCGCTTACTTCGATCAGGTTTTTTTGTTATCGTTTTCATCTAATAAAACAAACAGTGTTAGCACACATCTTTAACTTGCTCATTAACGTCAACGATTTTGCGCTACTTTGTTGCACATATGTGTATTAAGGGAAGTGGATATATTATATATTATTAATCGAATACTTATCGAAAAGATTCCTGCTCGGTTTCGTCAGGAAGACATATGAACAAAAGCTTTGCTCTCATTTGAGTCCCTCTTCCAACATTTCTTTTGCGAAGTTCTTTCTGTTTGTTGCTTCGTAAATATTTCGAGACTACCATGGCACCAAGTTAATACGAAAAGAATCAATCATTATGCATCGGCTCATTCGCAAGGCATACTTTGATTATATCTTTTGTTGATATACGTTTGTATTTTTAATGTTGCTGGAAGTTGTGTATATGTGTGTAAATGTAGGTGGCGGTATGTAGCGTTTAAGTTCAACCATCCAGCCGGTTCTACTTATTGTGATTAGAGGAAAAGGTAGTTATTGATCAATATGGTAATGTGTTGCAACTACTGTCGTAACTAGTGTCGGTGTGTTAGTCATTCGGACATTCGATTGGATGATTTAATTGTTGCTGTTGAAGGAGGGTGTAAAGATTGGAAGAATGATCAACATTGATTAATAAAAGAGAAGGATTGGTTGGATTTCCTCGTTCGATGTTTGTTTTAATGCTTTGATTTTAGAACGTTATTGACAAATTGGTTTTAATAGACTTCTAAACGCTTCTATCGAGTTATATCAGATGTAAGATCTTCTAAATTATTAGATGTGAGTGCATTTTTATATCTATTTCAGAATTAACAATGATTAAAAACAAAAAAAGTTATTAAAAATAGAGTTATACAATAGAAGTATATATATAAATTATGTGTTTTATGCGTGTTTGTTGGATTGCTGATTATTGCCCCATTGCCCGGTTTTAGTAAGGATGATCTCTAGGCGCGAATTGCCTTCTTTGAGTTTTCATTGCACCTACACTGTGATCGGCGTACTCCGCGAGCAGCGGATTTCCGGCAGCAAGCGCAGCATAGCTGGTGTAGTCGCCGTACGGTGATGTGGTGTATATCAGTCCGGTGGTATGGTCGATTGTCGGTGGTGCCGCACCGGTCATTAAACTGGCACCAGTGGTAGGCACGGAGATTCGTGGCGACAAAATCAGGGGAGCACCGAGCGGATTGGCGGCATTTCGTGCTGCGGCAGCAGCCAGATGATTCGTCGTCAAACCGGTGAAGGCTGCAGGGTTCATTAGACGTTGCTCAGCAGCCAGCTGCTTCCATCCGTCGTATGCTGTTTCAAAGCTCAATTCGGCAGGGACGGCCTTTGCACTCGAGTCCCGATATGTTCCGTTGATGATGGCCAATTCCATGAGCTGCCGTTTTTTCAGTTCGTCTTCGCCTTCAGCATGTGGGACCAACAGTTTCCTGACCTCTTCCAGAGCACGTTTGATTTTCATTGCAGCTCGGTTCTCGGTATCTTCAACGGTAATCAAAACGTGTAAATCATCAGACAGATGCTCCCAGTTGGGTTTACCCCGGTTTGCTTCCTCTTTTTTCTTATCGCGCATCGAGCCTTTCCCCCGAACCATTATTTTGCAACCCGTCTCTTGTTCCAGTTGTTTCGCGGTCATTCCTCGAGGGCCAAGAATTCGACCCACAAAGTTGAAATCGGGATGTTCTTTAACGGGTACATAGACCTTCTCGTTCAAGGTCATCGCTTCTCCCTCGGGTTCTGGCAGGGTTAGAGGTTCCTTGGTTACTCCATTGATCTGGAATAATGAAGCCCGTACCTTCGATATCTCTTCGTCCAGCAGACGCTCCACATGATTGAACACATTTGGGAAGGCGGCCAATTGCTTCCTATCTTTAAGTAACTGTGCCAGATAGTCCGCAATGCTTTGCGTCGTCTGAGAGTTATCCGAGCTGATGCTGTTGCAATACGTACTCATTTTGTATTATCTTTTCGGTCAGGTATAGCTCCAGAACACTTCGCCCAATGATTATTCTCTCTCTTGGTATGTATCGTTCGTTCAAATTATGCACTGCAGTGAAGAAACAGAGAGAAGATAGTAAATTAAGGCTCTATTCTGCCGCTTGTTGTTCAGGTTACAACCTTTTTCTACACTCGTTAAATGTATAATCTAGTGCTGCCGTTCCATCCCTTCAGTAATTCCTCTGCGTTCGTCGCTAATATTCTGGAGCGGCAACAAAAAAAACCACTCTTCTCACACGTTCCTCGTACTAGTGTATGTAAGGAAATGCCTATGAATCAACTTATTTCGTTTCCCTATATTTTCGCCACAACCGCTCAATTTCTACTCTTTTCCTTAGTTAACCCGTTTTCTTCTTTACTTACTTCCAATAAAATCGACCAAAATCGGAAACAAAAATTTTAATAAGAAATTCGCCACTACACTCGCGATTGGAAGCACCTCACCAACACACTTGGTCGCACCCGTGCTCGAGTATTCGGCTCACAAAACACTCGTGACGACTCTTTGCGTTTGCTTTTCGATCACTTCTTCGCTCGTGGCCCAAGCCCCACGCGCACAATCCCCGCGTCGTCGACGGTCGCGTTCTGTGGGAGTGCAGCTTTACTTGCTGCGCAGAGCTCAATCTGTTTCAGAAATTCCTTCAAACGAGCACTAATTGAGTTTCTACGATCGTGCACAAATCACCAACTACGTGCTATTCACGAAAATTTCTCCCTTTGGAACTTGCACTTATCTCTACTGCTGATTTTTGCACCGATCGAGGAGTCCGCGTACCACGAATGAGAGTTACATTCACCGTCCGAAAGTGAGAAGAAAAATAAAAAGCCTGGCTGTGTTACTTAAGTACAAGAGGAAAAATCTACCACTCTACAACTGGTGCTGTTTTCTTCTCTTCTTGGGCTTCGCTCAGTCTCCGGTGACTGTATGTGCTTATTTTACTTTAAATATTACTTCAAGAGCCCGACAGAATCTCGACTGATCCGACGTACGGTTAGGTTGACAATAAACGAACGGAACTGGCCCCGAGAGCACAGAGAGTTAAAACACAGTCGCCCAGCGGACACAGAACAGTAGGTAGCCAGACAGAGACAGACATCAGCCTAAGCCAAGTTCGGACGACCATTAGCGCACGCATACAACGAACGATCGAGCAACAAGTCAGCGTCGGTGTAACTGTACTTGACTTAATCTACTTTGACTGCTCATACTCTATTGAACTTCTCGCTCTGGCGCACTGTCCACCATGCTATTCACGCGCACTTGTGCTTACTCATACCGGCCGGTGGGGTGACTTTGAGTGACTACAGCGTGGGCGCGAGACGAAGCTGACACAAAAATGCGACCCAATAAGTAATGAACAAGAGCATTTGCCCCACCAACGATCGTACAACAATAGAACATGTGGTTATTGGTGTTTCTATAATGTTTGACGTTGTTTAAGGACAGTAAATATACAGTTAAAGTTCATGTAACAATTCAGTGGTTACAGCACTGTAGAGCACGAAAAATTAGGCATATTTTGGAAATGTTTCATGACTCAATGAAGGGACGAATCGAGATCCTTTAAAATGGAATTTGTAATACTAGTAGTGTTTTCAAGTAATTGCATCACAAGATGGCGGTAGTGCAGCATTTTCCTGCGGCGAGTTTTTTTTTGGAAAGAGTCCACGGCCGGAAATTTATCTCCCGTAATTTTTGACATGTTTTTTCGATTCCTTAGAACGATTGCAAGCGATATTCCATTCAATATTTTGATTTTTGGCGAAATGGCACACTTAAAGGCTAACAATGTGTTAAATATCGACACAAAATTGCTTATTGAAAAAATGCACAATGAAAAAATAAAATCCTACGTACGTCACTGGAAAAAGTAGTTTTGAACATTCTGTCAAAATTTCAGAACGATCAAAAATCATTTGTTTGAGTTACATTTCCGCCCAGCTCAAAAAAGTGGTTTCGAGAAAAGCGCGATTAAAGTTTTCAGTACGCTTAGAGTGTACAGAAGCGTTGCGGCCGAATTGAAAATTTTGACATTTATTTATCATTATCGCCTTCCATCTTTTGACATATCATTTCAAAGACCCGTAGAGTATGTTTTAGGTAAATTAAATTTTTTTCGATTTTTAAAAAAATTAATTTTTTAATTGAACATACATATAGTAAACTTATGTCAAACTTCACTGTTTCTGAGAAAAATAATAATATGGGTAATAGCTATTTTTTCAATGTTAAGACATTTCCTTCTATTAAATTTCAAATTCAGAATGTATTTTTCGTTGCGTGGAAGACGTCAAAGTTTTGCAAGAAATATAGCTCAACATCAAATAAAACGTCGAACGAAGTGGATCAGCGTAGAACGTTTATTGTGCACACTTTTCTGCAATGGAGTGCAAAGTTGATGCAAAAATGGAAATTAAATGCATATTTTTGATTTCGATGCAAATTTGTTATACTATTCTAAAGTGATCTACCCCTAGTTCAAAGTAGTTTCGCAAATGTGCCTCTCTCATTATAACGATTGCTCCGGAATTAGCAAATTATTACCATCTAAATAACTCATCAACTGGCCCTTCACAGCAAGTTCTAAAACTTTCTCTAATGTGAGAAGCATGTAAATGGGGAGTTACCTCAAACTTTCGGCACGTGCCCTGTTTCTAGTGATTCATTTACCACATCCAGCAGCTTGTGTTCGATGATTATTTTTGCGTTTACATTATCGATACCAACCGATTTTTTCAAAGAAAAACAAATATCCTTAAACTATTCGAAAGTGATTGGATTAAATCCATCCATCCTTTGAATATATGAAATTTGGTAATTTTCAAAGCTCGTGAATAAACATTTCGCGAGTGTGTGTCCCCATTCCAAAGACGTTCATGGCGCAAAATATTTGATGAGTACCAACTGTTCGAGTTAAATAATTTAACATACTTTTTAGAAACTAAATTATATAAACGCTCTTTTAACACGTTAGTAAGAACAGCTGCCTTGTTATCTAAATGTTGGTTCAATTCCGTCAAATTCAGGTTTCCCGAAACAAGTTGAGACACGACTTGTTACGAATGTATTTTCCAGTACCTACCTACCAGTAACTTTATCCTCCTCGTGGTTGGGTTCATTGTCCAGCAATATTGAAATAGTATCATGTTATGAAATTATACAATCGGTCTCCACACATGAATGAACCCCATAAAAAATGATATACACGTAATCTATCAATGTTCTACTGCGTCTAGTAACAATTCAGTGGTTACTGCACTGTAGAGCACGAAAAATTAGGCATATTTTGGAAATGTTTCATGACTCAATGAAGGGACGAATCGAGATCCTTTAAAATGGAATTTGTAATACTAGTAGTGTTTTCAAGTAATTGCATCACAAGATGGCGGTAGTGCAGCATTTTCCTGCGGCGAGTTTTTTTTTGGAAAGAGTCCACGGCCGGAAATTTATCTCCCGTAATTTTTGACATGTTTTTTCGATTCCTTAGAACGATTGCAAGCGATATTCCATTCAATATTTTGATTTTTGGCGAAATGGCACACTTAAAGGCTAACAATGTGTTAAATATCGACACAAAATTGCTTATTGAAAAAATGCACAATGAAAAAATAAAATCCTACGTACGTCACTGGAAAAAGTAGTTTTGAACATTCTGTCAAAATTTCAGAACGATCAAAAATCATTTGTTTGAGTTACATTTCCGCCCAGCTCAAAAAAGTGGTTTCGAGAAAAGCGCGATTAAAGTTTTCAGTACGCTTAGAGTGTACAGAAGCGTTGCGGCCGAATTGAAAATTTTGACATTTATTTATCATTATCGCCTTCCATCTTTTGACATATCATTTCAAAGACCCGTAGAGTATGTTTTAGGTAAATTAAATTTTTTTCGATTTTTAAAAAAATTCTGTGGTGTAACCCCTTAATTTTTTAATTGAACATACATATAGTAAACTAATGTCAAACTTCACTGTTTCTGAGAAAAATAATAATATGGGAAATAGCTATTTTTTCAATGTTAAGACATTTCCTTCTATTAAATTTCAAATTCAGAATGTATTTTTCGTTGCGTGGAAGACGTCAAAGTTTTGCAAGAAATATAGCTCAACATCAAATAAAACGTCGAACGAAGTGGATCAGCGTAGAACGTTTATTGTGCACACTTTTCTGCAATGGAGTGCAAAGTTGATGCAAAAATGGAAATTAAATGCATATTTTTGATTTCGATGCAAATTTGTTATACTATTCTAAAGTGATCTACCCCTAGTTCAAAGTAGTTTCGCAAATGTGCCTCTCTCATTATAACGATTGCTCCGGAATTAGCAAATTATTACCATCTAAATAACTCATCAACTGGCCCTTCACAGCAAGTTCTAAAACTTTCTCTAATGTGAGAAGCATGTAAATGGGGAGTTACCTCAAACTTTCGGCACGTGCCCTGTTTCTAGTGATTCATTTACCACATCCAGCAGCTTGTGTTCGATGATTATTTTTGCGTTTACATTATCGATACCAACCGATTTTTTCAAAGAAAAACAAATATCCTTAAACTATTCGAAAGTGATTGGATTAAATCCATCCATCCTTTGAATATATGAAATTTGGTAATTTTCAAAGCTCGTGAATAAACATTTCGCGAGTGTGTGTCCCCATTCCAAAGACGTTCATGGCGCAAAATATTTGATGAGTACCAACTGTTCGAGTTATATAATTTAACATACTTTTTAGAAACTAAATTATATAAACGCTCTTTTAACACGTTAGTAAGAACAGCTGCCTTGTTATCTAAATGTTGGTTCAATTCCGTCAAATTCAGGTTTCCCGAAACAAGTTGAGACACGACTTGTTACGAATGTATTTTCCAGTACCTACCTACCAGTAACTTTATCCTCCTCGTGGTTGGGTTCATTGTCCAGCAATATTGAAATAGTATCATGTTATGAAATTATACAATCGGTCTCCACACATGAATGAACCCCATAAAAAATGATATACACGTAATCTATCAATGTTCTACTGCGTCTAGAAATTCTTGTAAACTCACTAATTGTTTGCTTGAAATTAAAAAAAATCTCAGCGAACCAATGAACAATTGAAATCGTTCGAAATTCTCCCACCAGTTTTTTAATATTTCTAAAAACCGTGGATCGCTTGAATTAGGGGAATGGTATACTGCTACAAAGTTGCCTATCTGCATGTCTCTATCAAGTGATATACCCAAGTATCAATTATTATCAACCGCTTCATTTCCAATTATACTGGAATTTTACACCCACAGACCCAAAATAAGAAGTTTCAATGATTTGTATGGAAGCTGTCAAGTTGTTTCCCCTCTGGCAGTAATAGTATCAAATGTTTGCAATATATGCTTTTTCTTTGCGGATTCCAAAACGATGGTAACCCCACGATTGGGCCATCTCCCCTACTTAATGCATATGCCAGATGAAGTAACAATCATTATCAAATGCTAATCAAAATCCAGATAATAATACCAAGCAAATAATTCCCTTCCACCGTCAATGCCATTTCAACCACGCTCTACGTAACGGTAAACATTCATGTTCGTCTCTTATTCTTACCACCACAGTCATACGCCCCATGAAAACGTCGACCCACACTTACTACTACTAGCGATACCGTTGTTGGCCAGCAACTTCTGGTTTGCATGCTAGTGTGCACCGTTTTGTGAATCAACACTATTCCTACGCATGCACCAATACCTACCTGCGACGCTATGCAGGGTTGCTGGCGACTCTCTAATGACTCTGCGTAGGCAGAGTGAGAGAGTGCACATATCGAATCCGGCGGCTAAGCCTCTCGCACCATTTAAAATTTTTACCGCATTCTCTCTTTATTTCAAGGGAGATTCGGTTCGCTCCATGTTGGTTCATGGGCGTTTTTGTTATGCTGGTGTCCGATGACAAAGCGCAGATTGTGCTACTGCTCTCAAGCTCACAGCAGCGAGAGTATAATCTATGCTGCGAGATGCTAATGCGTTTACTATTCTAGCGTAGAAGTCTACACATGTCGATAGGCATCTCGGGTGGGACTATGTGTGATGGTATGTATCGACTGTTTTCTTTGCGGGGTGCGCTCGCTCAGCCAGTGAAGCATAATATTTGACTGTTCATTTCGTTCCAGCATTCTTCGGTAATTTTTTCTCGTTTCCGCAGCGTCTCTCACCCCCTTCAAAACACGATTGTGTGGAAAACAGTAAAAGCGAGTCTGCGACTTTATCCCATCTTGATGTATTTATGGTAGGTATGGACGCGGTGCTGCACAACCAACGGGCAGGTCATCGGCAGATCCGCTGGTTCGAACAAACTTCTTTGCTGGGGTTTTGTATCTACTTATACAACATACCTACCTTCTTATTGCTTGCCTCGTTTCCACTGCTTCTGGTTTATGCTGCTGGTAAAAAAGGCAAAAGAACATTGCCGCACATATGTGCATTGACTGCGTCTGTTGTTGTTACATCCACCACACCCAGGGAGGAAATTGTTGGTAGGAAACGTGCGTCAGACAGATCCAACGATGTTCGGTTTAAATTTTACTGGCGATGATTACTTTTCAGCCTTGCCGAAAATTGCAAGATAACGGCGAGATCGACTATCCACAGACAGGCTTTATTTTTATCTGACCAACTGCTTCAACAAAACATCTGGTGTTAAGGTTATTTGGTCATAGAAAACTTTGCAAGATATTATTTCAACTATTCTTCTAATAATCTTAAAATAAGTACAAAGCAAAGCATTGGTAAATTGGTCATGCGACTTCTTAGAATTTCGTAATATTTGGTAGGGTTCGTTCTTTTATTTCGCCGATAGGCTGTCGATTTCCACGTTAGGCTGGTACAAAAACTGGTGAATATCCTTAAGTAGGATTTGTTAAAAAATTAATCACTTCTCAACGCTGAAACGATTTTTATTGAAAATCTTGTTTGATGTTGTTCAAGAAAACTTTCAAAAATATTTGATTTTGTATGCAAAATTACGTATTAAATGGTTCTATATTTTCAATAAAATTTTTTTATTGATATCGTATGTAGAATATAAGTCATATATGCTAATAATCGGCTACGCAGCTCGTTCAAATTGAAAAGCGAGCTTAGAACCCTCTGGTATTATTTTAGATTTAACCTTAGGGCCATTCGTCTTTGAGCATAAGCACTCCGATATTGACCGGAACCAATTGAGATTGCAAATTGTTCTTTGGAATAACATGCTTGGAAATAACATGATGAGTCACATTGGGCAATCTATATTGATCCCTCCATGCTGATCAATGCCGACGCCGGCCACGTCCGAATGCAGATCTTCTGGAAATGGAAGGAATGTTAGTCCGCTACATGTCGCTGCTATAGACCGAGGATTCCTCTGCATCTCCACATGTATTACGGATAGGGGAGGGTTGTTAGTAAGTGTGCCAATAGCGTTATCATGTAACAATTGCTCTGGGCAGCCGGCTGCCGAGAATTAAGGAAATTTATCAGTTGTCGTATTAATACAAGTGGTCGAATAAGCAACTTGAACTCCGGATAGCCAACTATGAGGGGCATTGCTTATATTTTAATAAATTTCACGTTCACTTTTCTATCACGCGACAAATTTGTCAAAGTTTCAATCGTGTCGGTGCTGATTTTACACAGCGATCATTTGAATAAAAAGCGGAATCTTATACAAAAGATATTTGTGTGCGTCTTATTTTTTTTCTAGTGTCAGGTATTATGCTAGTAGATAATTGTAATTACACATGTTTGATGGTTTCGTAATAACCTTATCTTATTAATATTAAACTGCAAAAATAATTTGAAGCCAGGAACGGAAACTGGGCTATTTTCGTAGTATTAGTATGACAGAATGCCGATTTCAATCAAATAATTGAATGATGATTCTAAGCAATTACTTCCGCGTGCGATTTATTTGTTGTTATGATCACTACTGATTATGCCAAGTAAGTACCAAAGAAGTATAAAAAAAATTAAAGGGTTGTGTACAAGACACGACCACGATGACATTAAAAATGCGACCATTTTTGTGAGCCAGCCATATTATTCGTGGATACATCCTGTAATGCCATCGACTTATTTAGGACTACACACAAAAGGTAACAAATCGTATCCTCTACGGAATCTACCACACTATTGTTGTGATTATTTCCCAACAAATCGCGCAAATAATCTGTTTGTTACGTACAGCACAGCGCAAATAATTGACGTTGGACACTTCAGCTGCCAAACACTTAGAAACGATCGAAGCATTTTTCCGTCAATGTCACTTTTTTGATTAAAATTTTTGTAGGTATTTTCTTGCTTCCGTCCAATTGGTCAGTTTATTTGTTTTATCGCACATTTTTCGGATATCATTATAGAAAATAACTAACCCATTAAGAGGAAGTTATTTTCCAAAGCACAAAATGGAAATTTCAATTGTAATTCTTCTTAGAACGATTTTGTGGTCCTAATAAGGACCGTTTGTTGTGAATATTATATCGCCGTTTTCTTGCAAAAACAATGCGACTTCTGTACACGTCCAGTGATGGAGGCAGTTTTGAGAGCGCCTTTGTTTGCTGCTGCTAACGGGGAATATTCCTTCCAGGACCTAACGAAGCGGGTCGCTGGCGACAAGCGAACTGATTTCAACGATGATCAAATGCAAACTGAAAACATTTTCCTATAGATAATTCGTTTTACCTATCTCAGATGTGGTTCATCGTAAAAAAGGCGGCGCTAACAAGTAATCCACCAATCAAAGCACGGCCAATTAATGCTTTTACAAAATCATTTCTATCAAAACTTACGGTAATCGTATCTTCTACGGAATCTGCTACACAATTGTTGTCATTATTTCCCAACAATCTGTTTGTTCCATACAGAACAGCGAAAATAATTGACGTTGGAAAACATATCGGTAACTTCAGCTGCCAAACACTTAGAAACGATCGAAGCATTTTTCCGTCAATGTCACTTTTCTGATTGAAATGTTAGTAGGTATTTTCTTGCTTCCGTCCAATTGGTCAGTTTATTTGTTTTATCACACATTTTTCGGATATTATTGTAGAAAATAACTAACCCATTAAGAGGGAAGTTATTTTCCAAAGCACAAAATGGAAATTTTAATTGTAATTCTTCTGAGAACGATTTGGTGGTCCTAATAAGGACCGTTTGTTGTGAATATTATATTGCCGTTTCCTTGCCGATAATAATGCGACTTCTATACACGTCCAGTGATGGAGGCAATTTTGAGAGCGCCTTTGTTTGCTGCTGCTATCGGGAAGTATTCCTTCCAGGACCTAACGAAGCGGGTCGCCGGCGACAAGCGAACTGATTTCAACGATGATCAAATGCAAACTGAAAACATTTTCCTGTAGACAATTCGTTTTACCTATCTCAGATGTGGTTCATCGTCAAAAAGGCGGCGCTAACAAGTAAACCACTAATCAAAACACGGCTAATTAATGCTTTTACAAAATCATTTCTATCAAAACTTACGGTAATCGTATCTTCTACGGAATCTGCTACACAATTGTTATAATTATTTCCCAAATCACGCAAGAATCTGTTTGTTCCGTACAGTACAGCGGCAATTATTGGCCGTACTCGTCGACCATCAAGTATCGAATGATAAGGCAAAAAGGAAATTCAGCACATATATTTATAATTTTTCCTTGTTTGATTGACCTCTTAAATGCTCTGTATTGACAGCTCTGCTCGGCATAGCCGTCTCGTCTATGCACATTTCCCCCTAAGACATTTTTAATGTCAAAAACATGAGATAGTTGACAGAACTACAGTTCAGAGTGATAAAGACAAACCAGTAAAAGGAAAGGCAACAAAAAAAATTGAATAGAAAAAACAAGAGTGAAAACGAGCTTGGGCCACAACTAAAAAACTTGGCCGTTTTCGCGACAGGTATATCCAAAAAATTCTTCAGCCTGATATGACTGAGGAATATCGATAACTGGCCTTCGATCCCTCTCGCGAATGGTCAATTGTCAACCCTCATACATGACTGAAGTCATCGCTCCTCTCAGACAAGCCTATGCGTCCTCCCCACGCACACATAATGCTACGAACAGCTACGTACGACGAAGGTGAAGTTCGAATCTTAGGAGTTCACTCAACCACCAACGGCAAAGACCAAAGGTAATTCAAACTGGTCTCAACTTGTGGAATGGGGTGTGATATTTTAGAAAAATATTCTGAACACTTAGAGAAATTTGGATATTCACAGTGGCGTAACCAAACGTAACGTGACTCAATTGAAGCAATGATACACAAGGTGATCGGAATGAACTGAAAATAAGTATCGAGACTAGTCAAATAGGTTCAAGAAACGTCACATACTTGAATGCAGAATTGTGGCGTTCCGCTTCTTAATAGGTCGACGGAGTATGTCTTGTTCGGCAAACTGTGCTCGTTCGCCTGCGACAAGAACGATCGAGGATGGACCGGATATTCAAGCAACGATCCGTTATTAATCATCAAAGGGACAACAAGGTCGCTGGTTGAGTGGTAAGCGTCACAGCACAGTGGTCACGTCTTCCTTCGGAAGGGAAGTAAAGCCATTGGTCCCCGGTCCATCAGTTGATGAATCGATATCTGTAGTCCTGGTGGTTGAGTCACCTCTCTGACATCAGTAATGAAGAAGTAGCATCCAACTTCTATACTTATTAACCAATATCCTCGTCCCGTGATACTTGTGGAGTGCGCAGTAGTACATACGGCCTCTAGCAATAGCAAGTATCGGACTAACATTCCTTCTCTTTCCTTCCGCGATCTACGTTCTGGCCTGGACGGCGTCGGTATTGATCAATAAACACTTTAAGATTACCAGGAGTTGCACATTGAAAGATATTTCCCTACTCCCAAGCATAATTATCTACTGATTCCCTGTGCAACTTCAGCTAGTCCATATCGATAACGGAGTAGTAGCCAGGGGTGGTCGCACAAGCTCAAACTCAAGCTCAATAAGAGGACTGATAATCTACACGTGTATTACAACAACGCGTACGATTCCGTGCTACAAAACAAATAACGGTAGATTGCCAGAACAGAAGTATTTATTGTGAAGTATTTCACCAACTGAACTGTGATTATGTGCTCTAAGTTCATAATGGAAATTAATTTATCGTTCAGAGAACCCGAAATGTTGTCTTTCGCCATTTTTTGTACAATATTCGAAAGAGACCAAACACGTTGTATTATCAGAAAAGCTGAACCTGGGAAATTTTTCTGTTCTCTGGTCTGGTCAATTTTCCTAGCTCCTATCTAGCTCGTTGCGTGCTAAACACCATTAACGGTTTATTCGGATTAACAAATAATCCAAAAACACAATCGCTCAACAAAGGCTATATGCATTCAAATAAAAAGTGTCAATTAAACTATTTTTTCAGGAGAAGATGAAATGACCTTTCCAACGGTATGCTATGTAATGTTCTTTTACTAAAAATACTATGCAACAGTATGAAAACAACGATTATTGTTCGATTTTTTCATGAAAACTATGAAAATTGCTCAACATTTTTGTTAAACAAAAGCATTTATTTTAATGAAAACTTAGAGAGAACATTTAATTTCGCATACAACGAACTATTTATCATAAAAAACGGTTGGAAATGGCAGAGCTATTTTTTACCAAATTAGAATCTTGCTCGCATGAATGCGGCCGTCCACATAAAATTTCCAAAGTTCAATTTCTTTGCTCGATTACGTATACATTCATAAGTATGTGTGTGAATTTTGAAGTTGAAATTAGAAAAAATAACGGAAGATATAATTCTAGAATTCTAAAGTGCGCGACAACGTCTTGCTAACCCCTTAAGAGTTCATGCGAGCAAGTCTCTAATTTGGAAGAAAAGTTTATAACTCTGCCATTTTTAAACCAATTTTGATCATATATAGGTCATTAGATGCGGAATTAAATTTTCTCTCTACATTTTTAAGGAAACAGAACACTTCTTAAGCAAAATTTTGAGCCATCATCATAAATTTCATGAAAAAAATCGTAAATTAATGGTTGTTTTCATATTGTTGTCTCAAAACCGTATAGTATTTTCAATAAACGAACATATAATAGCATATCGTTTAAAAGATAATTTCTTCTTCTTTCCTGAACACTAAAAAAGATGAAAATCGGTTCAAAAATGACCACGTAGAAATTTTTTTAGTGCCGAAAGTCTCGAAAGATAGTTTTTTTTATAGGAGAATGTGCTACGTCCATAAATAACGTAGCATTATATGGGGGAGGGGGAGTTTTGTATTTTGTGATGATGTGTGACGACAGGAGGGTAGGGCATCATGTCATGCTACGTAGCTTTTTTAAAGGGAATAGGGGTTGACCTAATGTCACGACAACCTTACCCGTTTCATCTAACTAACATCGTTTTTTTATTTTTTTTTATTTTTTACGGGGACAAGAGCAGGGGTAGGGTTACCGTCAAGCTACGTAATTAGTATTTAGAAGTTTGTGACGAAATGCTACGATGAGAGAGGGGGTGTTAAAACACTCAAAAATGCTACGTCATTTATGGACCTTGTCGGTTTGCTCACAACATTATTCAAATTGCTTAATATAGGGACATAAGCATACCTATATGGAAGGCTAGAGGCCTTAGCTAAAATCTGGTAAAAGAATTGAAGGGGGGGGGGGGTTAGCTACGGGTTTCAGCGTTAAAAAACGCTTTTCTTTGCGATTTTTTAGAAGTTTGCGTGAAGCGAATTAATCAAAAAAAAAAAAAAAAAAAATTGTTGTACGTTATAGTATATCATTTCAATAACATGCTGTAATTTTTCTATGCAAAAATATCAACAAACGACTCGGTGACGAAGCTTTCTATAGAACGCCTCTGAAAAAAAAGATTTGTAGTATTACCTGCCATTCCGAAACTACTTAACCGATTTCTTTCACAATTTGCATACACATTCTATGTAGAAATTACCTAACCCCTACGTTGAGTTTTTGAGATAAATTTTCGATTAAGGGAGTTTTATAATAATTTTAAATTAAAATTACTATTTTTACAATTCCGCGTTTTTATGAATAAACACCGCCTTAAATGAAAAATTCACTCAAAAACTCAACGTAGGGGTTAAGAATTTTTAACATAGAACGTATATCCAACCGTTTGGCAAAATCAGATGCTTTCTGGTATCCTGATCGATTGTTTTTCTAGTCCCACTGGAAGTGTCTGTTCCAAATTTGAAGTCCAAGTACTGGACCAACGTGCTTGAAGTTTGCGTGGGATTTTTTGATAGTTTACATAGAGAAAGCCAATGTAGTCGTGTATTCGCCTATGAGTATGCAGTGCTACATAAAGTTACGTCGGGATGCCAACAACCGACCAGTGCCGGCAACCGACCACTTTCCCCTATAAATCAAGATTTTGAAGATGAACAATATTTTTCATGCATTGTTTTGTGTTACATTTGATGAGATCTATAATCTATACTAGGTCATTTGAAAAGTACAAAATCACTGTAGCACCGTGTAATCATTAAACTGCACATCGGAAATCCAAGCTTATTTAGTTTCTTTAACACACATTGCTAAATTTGTTCTATCCGTTTGCTTCATTTGAAATAACACACATTTAGGTACAAGCGTCTTTTATCCGTGATATAAACAAGCATTCGATTTCCCAGGGAACAAGTTACACACTTGCTTATGAAACACGGTAACAGTGGAACAAAAGAAAACCATTATAATGCAATTCATTCCAAAATCTTTCCTAGGCTGACCTTTTTTTTGATTCGTTCGTTTTAGACCATCGCTCGTTCTCACATTTACCAGTTCCAATGAAGTCACAATTTCGAGAAATGTTTCCCCCAGATGAAAACGAAATCGAAAGTTAAAAATAGAAGGTGTAAGCACAAAAACGCATCAAAGCGATCCAAATGATGGAGGGAGCAGACGTTCAGGTGTTCAGGATATGTGAAGCGATTTAATTCGTGCGCTTTATCCCTACCGTCAACAGGTTCCTCAAGACGCAAGGTAATATTCCCGATTAACAGGATACTGCAAATGATTTATAATTAGAACAATTCATATTTTGATCTTTGGTCGGTTGTAGCACGAAATGCATTTTTATAATATGTTCAAACAAAATTTGATTTTTAACATATTCAATTGACATTCTTCGGTAACAATTGGGATGAAATCTCATCATTATAGAAAAAGGAAATGTTCGAAGAGGTATATAAAATCGAATACAAACGAACAAAACTTGAGAAATAATCACATTCTTCGTCCCTCAACTGCACGAGTTTCGCTTCACGCAGTCATCTACATCAGAGTAGGAGTTCTCACATATAGGTATAAGTTTGCAGCAAAATGTGGGTAGATGACTCTTGTTTTGATTCCAACTTCTTTTTATAGTCATTTTCCCCTCGATCCCGCATATTCCACCGTGCGGGCCAGCATCACCCGATACAGATATGTATAGTACCCTCCCAGCCGGATTCCGTCATCGTGGTTTACTTCACACTCGTGCCGCACCTCCATCTTCATGCGCTCGCCCATATGACTTACAGATAGCTGAATGCGATATTTGAAATCATTTCGTTATAAATTCAATATTTAGCTTAGATTCACATCTATGAGCTCACTGCCAGCAGCGCCCATGTCAAGCATAAACATATGGTTGGCCGGCAGGGCTGAAAGCGCGACCACGCGTGATAAAGGCGCGAGTCAATTCGAAATTCGGTGAAATCAGCATAAAAATATGCCAAAAGTGTCGAAAAATTCGCCAATTATGCAAGCCGCAGAGAGAAAACTGCAAAAGTAAACAAAAGCGCAAACGAGCAAGGCCACCGTGGCTTGTGACTTAATATACAGATCAAGTGTCTATGTATAAGACCCCGGTACACTTTCGAAACCCTACTGAGGAGACGCTCAAGTATGCGGTATGGCGTTTGTGCCGCATTTAAATGGTTTGGTACACGGTGGCCTGATGTTCGAAATGAGGACTTCATCCGTATTATATGCTGCGATTTCAGCTCATACGCATGTGGCGCTGCCGCCGGTTTGAGCGAGGCTGCGACGTATTCTTCAAGTGCGACTCAGTAAGAGTCATTTACTCACCACAAGCGATGATGATCACTTATGCCATCATCGGTTTTCTCCAGCAATCTCTCGTTGCATCGCCCCATGCGTCGTGGGTTGTTTATGCTGTGGGCCTATAGATATCCGTCTGCATCGCCATGCCGCACCCATCGTTTGAACAAGGGGTTCCTCTTCATTGCATTATGGTATAGTAGCACACTATTCCGTCCTTTTTAATGTAACAAATATTTACCAAATATTACTAATCATAGAAGTTGTAGACGACGGTAGTACCAAGCTAAATCTCATAACAGTTTTTGCAACCGGCCGAGACGGTTGTGCCTCCAGGTGGAAGGTTTTGTTCTCGAGAGAGTGACGGAGTGCGAGACGCTGTATGCGTTTTTGTGGGAGAGAGAGAGACCAGTTTGTTAAGTGTGAGTCGACAGTTGATACGTCGGAGGCGTGGTCAACGACATCCTCGGTGTTTTGACAGCAAACCGCGGGTAGACGAATTTGCCTACCGCGGTGGCAGAAATCGACAGTGATCGTGCCTGTACACACAGAAAAAATATATTGTATTGGTGTCGTCGGGCAATTCTAATCGACGAGAGGGGAAGCGTCACAGGTAGACTCATTTGCTCTATTCGTCTACCGCAGAAGTGGTACGACGAATAAGGAAAACAAGTGGCACCGAAAAGTGCCGCATCGACAGTGGGATTTTCGCAGCAAGCCACAGGTAGCCACATTTGTTTACCGCGGCGGTGGAAACGGAGAGAGCGCGCTTGTGGTGGTGATACCGACGAGCAGCTTAACCGGAGAGAGTTTTGAAGTGTTGCAGGTAGGCCTATTTCTCTACTGAAGAAGCAACGCGACGAAGAAGGACAGCAAGTGTCACATTGTCAAACAACGGGCACCGAGTTTACAACGTAACACATGAGGTGTGTTCTACAGGTATAACAGGTATATTTTTCATTCCTTTTTGTGATAGTTTTTCTTGCTAGGTAAAATGGATGAAGAGATGGGAGAACGAGTAACAGACCCTCCCCCTAAACCTTATGCTGAAAATGTAAATCCGACTAGAATTAAAATTTACCCAGAGTCGTCAACGGGACCATGGATTGTATTTATTAGGCGTAAAGTAAAGGCGCTAAATATTATTCAAATTTCTAAAGATTTGACTTCGCGATTCTCGGATGTAAAAGAGATCGTCAAAGTCAATAAAGATAAAATACGCATTGTCGTTGGTAGTCTCAAACAAGCCAATGCAATTGCTTCTTGCGAGCTTTTTACGCGTGAGTATAGAGCGTATATTCCTTCAAAGGAAATTGAAATTGATGGGGTCATCACAGAATCGAGTTTGACTGTTGATGACATAATTAAGCATGGGGTTGGTCGTTTCAAAGACACCATACTTAAAGACGTAAAAATACTTGAATGCAAGCAATTGCATTCAGTATCACACGAAGGAGATAAAAAAGTTTATCGACTGTCTGACTCATTTCGAGTGACTTTCGCTGGGTCTGCGCTGCCCAACTATGTCATTATCGATAAGATTCGTCTCCCTGTTCGCCTTTTTATTCCTCGTGTAATGAATTGCCTTAATTGCAAACAGCTTGGCCACACAGCCACTTACTGTTCCAATAAAGCACGGTGTGGCAAATGTGGGGGTTCTCATCAAGAGGATATATGCAATGAAAATTCAGAAAAATGTTTAATGTGCGGAGAAAACTCACATGAGCTCCCTGCATGCCCCATTTATAAATTGCGTGAGGATAAAATTAAACGATCCTTGAAGGAGAGGTCTAAGCGCTCCTATGCAGAAATGTTGAAAAATGCTACCCCTAAACCCATCTTTTTGGAAAACACTTACACATCTCTATTTTCGGAACAGTCTGACTCTGACGGAGCGTGCGAAGGTACATCATTTGTTTTACCCGGAAATTCCAGAAAAAGAAAACAGTCTTCTTTTCCCTTTCTTTTGCCAAGAAAGGGCCTTAAAATTTCTCCACCAATAGATAAACTGCGCCCAAAACCGAAAAATTCCGATTCAAAACCGAAATCAATTCCGCCCGGTTTTGGGAACGTACAATCCAAACAGAACACCATTACTGGAAATAATAAAATTTCGACTTCCTCTGAGCCTCAGCCGGGGGTAGGATTATTGAAATTTTCTGAAATTGTTGATTGGATTTTTAAAGCATTCAATATTTCTGAACCACTAAAGAGTATACTTTCAGCTTTCCTCCCAACAATTAGAACATTTTTAGAGCAGCTGATTGCTCAATGGCCCATCCTTGCAGCGATTGTATCTTTCAATGGGTAATTCACCTCCTCCAATGAAAGATTCCATCACTGTTTTACAGTGGAATTGCAGAAGTATCATACCTAAAATTGATTCCTTAAAAATTTTACTGCATAATTTAAAATGCGATGCTTTTGCTCTATGTGAAACATGGCTTACCTCAAACATTAATTTCAACTTAAATGAATTCAACATTATTCGCCTAGACCGAGACACCCCGTATGGAGGAGTGCTTCTAGGAATTAAAAAGTGCTATTCTTTCTATAGAATTAACATCCCCTTGTTTGCGGGCATTGAGGCTGTAGCTGTCCAAACGAACATTAAAGGCAAAGACATGTCTATCGCTTCTATATATATATATATACCTCCCAAAGTTCAAATTGGACAACGTCAAATTTTTGAGGTAGTGGAATCCATGGCTGCTCCGCGTCTAATACTGGGAGACTTCAACTCGCACGGAGTATTGTGGGGTTCCCTCTACAATGATAATCGATCCTCTTTGATATACAATGTATGTGACGAATTTAATATGACAGTTTTAAATACTGGCGAAACAACACGCATCCCCAGACCTCCTGCACGTCCAAGTGCATTAGATCTATCTCTGTGCTCGACATCACTTCGGTTAGATTGCACGTGGAAGGTTGTACCTGATCCTCACGGTAGCGATCATTTGCCAATCGTTGTTTCAATTAACAGTGAATTAGGCCTTACGAATTCAATCAATGTTCCTTATGACTTAACACGAAATATTGATTGGAAAACATACGAAACATTAATTTCCACTTCTCTTGCTTCGACAGAAGAGCTACCCCCTACCGAAGAATATGAATTCTTAGCGGGTTTAATTATTGAAGCAGCAGAACAAGCCCAAACGAAATGCAATCCTGGAATGACAATAAATAGACGGCCCCCTAATCCTTGGTGGGACAAAGAGTGCTCTGATGCATATGAAGCTAAACAAGTTGCCTACAAAGAAATTATGAAACAGAAAGGGGGTATACGTGAGAACTTTGAAAATTATTTCATTTTGCAAAACAAATTTGACAGTATACGTCGTGCCAAAAAATCTAGTTATTGGAGACACTTCGTTAATGGCTTGTCAAGAGAAACATCAATGAGTACTCTTTGGAACACAGCCAGAAGAATGAGGAATCGAAACGTGACTAATGAAAGCGAAGATTTTTCGAATCGTTGGATATTTAATTTTGCCAAGAAAATTTGTCCCGATTCTGCTCCTGCGCAGAAAATCACTCGCGATGCTCCCACAAGTAACGATTTCATAGATTCGCCTTTGACAATGATGGAATTCTCAATTGCACTCCTCTCATGCAACAATAATGCTCCGGGACTAGACAGAATTAAATTCAACTTGGTGAAGAATCTGCCTGACCTAGCAAAAAGACGCTTGTTGAATTTATTCAATAAGCTTCTTGAGCAGAACATTGTCCCGCACGACTGGAGACAAGTGAGAGTTATCGCTATTCCAAAACCGGGAAAGCCAGCCTCCGACCATAACTCGTATCGACCGATTGCAATGCTATCCTGCATCAGGAAATTGTTGGAAAAAATTATCCTACGACGTCTCGACAATTGGGTTGAGGCGAACGGCTTGCTATCAGATACCCAGTTTGGTTTTCGGAGGGGAAAGGGAACGAATGATTGTCTGGCGCTACTTTCGTCAGAAATCCAACTCGCTTACGCAAAAAAAGAACAAATGGCGTCTGTGTTCTTAGACATAAAAGGAGCATTCGACTCAGTCTCCATTGATGTTCTCTCGGAGAAGCTACATCAATGTGGTCTTTCACCGATATTAAATAATTATTTATACAATTTATTGTCAGAAAAGCACATGCATTTTTCATATGGCGATTTGGCGACATTCAGAATAAGTTACATGGGCCTCCCACAAGGCTCTTGTCTAAGCCCCCTTCTCTATAATTTTTACGTGAATGACATTGATAATTGTATTGTCAGCCCATGCACTTTAAGACAACTTGCAGATGATGGGGTGGTTTCTGCCACAGGACCAAAAGCTATAAATTTACAACAACCATTGCAAGATAGCTTGGATAATTTATCAATTTGGGCTTTAAAGCTGGGCATCGATTTCTCTACGGAGAAAACAGAGTTGGTCGTTTTCTCAAGGAAGCGTGATCCAGCTCAGCTTCAGCTTCAGTTGGTTGGTAGAACGATAGCCCAAGTCCTGACTTTTAAATACCTTGAAATTTGGTTCGATTCTAAAGGCACATGGGGAGGCCACATTAGGTATCTAATAACGAAATGCCAACAAAGGATAAATTTTCTGCGAACAATAACTGGATCATGGTGGGGTTCTCATCCAAGTGACATGATAAGATTGTATCAAACAACAATACTTTCAGTAATGGAATATGGGTGCATCTGTTTCCGTTCAGCAGCGAACACTCACATTATTAAACTGGAACGGATACAGTATCGCTGTTTACGAATTGCCTTAGGTTGCATGCAGTCGACCCATACAATGAGTCTTGAAGTACTAGCGGGAGTTCTTCCTTTAAAAGACCGATTCTGGGATCTCTCTTCTCGTTTACTTATTCGATGTGAGGTTATGAACCCACTGGTAACTGAAAATTTTGAAAGACTTGTCGAGCTTCAACCCCAAACCAGATTCATGACAGTGTATTTCAATCACATGTCACAAGAAATAACGCCTGCTGGGTATGTTCCCACATACGTCAATATACTAGATATTCCTGAATCCACTTTATTCTTTGACACGTCCATGCAAGCAGAGATTCGTGGAATTCCGGATCATCTACGCTCGCGGGAGATCCCTAAGATATTCACAAGTAAATATCAACACATAGACTGCCTTAAAATGTTTTACACTGATGGGTCACGAATCAGTGAGGCCACTGGTTTCGGTATTTTCAACAATAATTTTTCAATTTCTCTCAAACTTGCAGAACCCGCCTCTGTTTATATAGCGGAACTAGCAGCAGTTCACTATAGTTTTCAAATAATTAATACTTTACCCCCGAACCATTACTTTATCCTCACTGATAGTCTCAGCACAATTGCAGCTCTACGCTCAAAGAGGATTGATAATCACGATCCATTCTTTTTGGGGAAGATACGAGAATCTCTGAGTAACCTGACAAGAAAATGTTATAAATTTACCCTAGTGTGGCTCCCCGCCCATTGCTCTATTGCGGGAAATGAGAAAGCTGATAATTTAGCCAAGATTGGTGCACTAGATGGTGAAATATATGAAAGACCCATCGCTTACAATGAATTTTATAGCGCTTCTCGACAGAGGACACTTGCTAGTTGGCAAACATCTTGGGACAATGGAGATATGGGACGATGGCTACACTCAATTATCCCTAAAGTATCAACGAAGGCATGGTTCAAAGGATTGGATGTAAGTCGAGACTTCATCCGTGTGATGTCTAGGCTCATGTCCAATCATTATACTTTAGATGCGCATCTCCGTCGTATTGGGCTCGCTGAGGGTAATCATTGTGCTTGTGGAGAAGGTTACCATGACATTGAGCATGTTGTTTGGTCCTGCACTGAATATCGTGAAGCCAGATCACAATTAGTAGATTCTTTACAAGTCCGAGGAAGACCAATCCATGTTCCTGTTAGAGACATCCTGGCGTATCGCGATCCTCTATACATGGAACTTATCTATCATTTTCTAAAAACAGCGTCTGTCAAAATTTAATTAAATTCATCTCCTCATACTCTCATCCAAGGCTAATCATTCACCAATTAAAGTGTCCTAGAATATTTAGTTTTTAAATTTAGACAATAACAGAAAAAAAAGTAAATAAATACACCCGAAAATACTAGATCATTATGAAATACAACAATGTAAGGAAAAAAGCAAACAATAAAGTGATTTCAGTGTTAGTTTTAGACAAAGTACTAGTATAGTTAAAATTAGTCTTAAGGATTTTTGTAACGTGCTATGTAAAAAAAGAAACTGGCGTAAAAAGCTTTTGCAAATGCCGTGTCAAATAAACGTATGGAAAAAAAAAGCTAAATCTGACATTGCAAGGCTCATGTTCAAGTTTTGTTGGAACGATATTGTTGGCGAACCCCTCGTGCCATACCAATCACACCGACATCTTCAGTAAAGCATAACTAAACAGAGCCCTCTTTTCATTTTCCACTTCTTTTGGCTAGATTGTAACATTATTCTTCCCCTGCGCCGATTTCCACACCCATCAGTTGACTATGCGTGATCGGCAACGACGTTGAATTGTTCCGTCCTTCCGCTCCCGGTGAACCACGTAGCTGGGCGACCGTGACGGGTCCGTGTCGTGTGACAGAAAAAGGCGAAAATAACATGAAACAAGCATCGAAAAGGGTGAGCCTCCCGCCTAGCGTCTCCCGCATTTATCAATCGGCCGAAGGCAGCAGCATAACTGCAACAATACAACGCAACATAGCGATTAAAGGTTTGTGCTCATTTCTCTTTAATGATTTTGTTCTAAATGCAGCATAGCCGATCGCGAATGGGCTGACAGCAGAGAAGCTGCTGGTAATGCAAAAGTACCTATTGGCGGCAGTATGATGGGTGCGCTATGCTGGATTCTGCTGAGGGAAGTGAAGTCATTCTGAACGGTGCATTAGTGCATTACATTTGCCGTGTTGGCTGCTGGCATACTGAACATGCTGGTTGTAACGCATGGGAATGAATCAATGTATTAGGAGGTAGGTATATAAGTGCGGGTAAGGTAAAAACCATTTCAGCCAACGGCACGTGTGGAATATGGTTTCTAATTTCAAAATTGTGTATTTTTCCACAGTTAGTCATTAGTTTACCAGTAGTCTCAAATCTTGCTATATATAGAAGGTATTGTATTTTTAAACGTTTATGTCGCTAATCTCTCAGCAGTGCTTCTTCCTTCCTTTCGCAGTTCTAAAGAGTGGTTTAAGAATTTATTATTAGAAATGATGAATCTAGAGAAGCGCCCCACCTCACCATCCTACCGGTAGCCTGGATTTCTAAGTCAAGTTTGGAGGTTTGGTATTCTCTTGAACAATATTTCAAGCGTTTGATCCCCCTAGAAGGATTTTAAGATAAAGGGATATGTCTTCAAAACGTTGCACTATTGGGTGGTATAAGACTAAAAATGGAAAACTACATTATCTCCAATTTGATTCAATTCTAGACGGAGTGTTTCTATACATTATAGTAAAGGGAAACCTTGGGTATCTTAGAAAAATATTTAACTTGACTGGGTAATATGGATGTTTGTAGATAAAAATTTTGAAAAGGGACATACATGTACGTATCTAATTTATTCAAATATGTCATTTGAAATTTAAGAATACCTGTTTTGGGATGATATGATTGAAAATGCATGTAAATTGTATAGGCATCAACTTTTATAAAAAACAACGAATCAAAGCCCAAAAAAATCTTGATGGGGTAAGCAAGTATAATGTTTCTTTTAGCTTATAGCGAATATATAGGTTTCAGTTGTCAAGGACGCGTTAATTGAAGTTTCAATGACAATCACAATTAGTTGAGAGGCAGTGGATAATTCTGAACACATTTCGTTTGAGTGCTCCGTATTCTACAAGTGAATTAGCAAGGATTACAATCAGAGTTTATGCATTGATAGTTGATCTGAATACAGTTTTGTCATACACATTACTGTTAAGCAACAAACGATTTTCATGATCAATGTGACATATTTATTGAGCATGAACATGATGATCGTACAATTCGTAGTTACTACTCCGTGATTGGCCAGCACAAGCGAAGTTGCACAGAGAATCAACGCATGGAGCCTGGGAGTAGCTATCCATCCTCAATGTACACGTTTCAAGAGTTCTATACTTTGATATTCTAATAACGGCGCCGGCCAGGTCGTTACAGTCATCGGGGAAGGGAAGGAATGTTAGTGTAACAAACGTTGTTATGGAGACCCTGTATACTAGACTGCCCAGAAATAGATTGATTTTGAAAACTCAATTCGATTTATAGTCCCACCAGGAGTACTTGCACCAAATTTGAAGCAAATCGGACAAGTCTAGCTACCAGACCAACGTGGCTGAAGTTTTCTGTAGGATTTTTCGACAAGAAAACGAACTAACTCGCATTTTTGCCGCTAGGTGACTTTATGCATCGTATTATCACTGTAAGTGAAAATAAGAAAGATAATTTAATTATCTACAACTTTGTCGAAGACTGCTAGCGAATCCGGCTTTATAAAAGTAGTTATTAAACTTTTAACGAGGCGATGTCTGAGTCAGTTTTGCATGGGGCCTAGCAGTGCATGGTTGTGTATCAGTACTCGATTCCCACGAACTAAACATTTTTGTGAAATAATCGTTGGGTTTAGCTCAATAGTATGTTCAGAAGATTTTTCCAACAAATGGGTTCCGTTTTTGGCAACATTCTTGTTGTACGTAATAAGTCTTTGAAAAATGTGCAGTAGATATTTTTTCGTATCAATTGCACGTTTGACTTTATTTCCAAACATGGGAGTCATATTAACCCTCAAAGGCGCAACTCATTTTTTAAATTTTGTGAAAATTGTCTCATAGTTTTAATTCATTACTGTGATAATTTTGAGATGTTTTTCGCAATGTTGTTTGAAAACAGCGTTATGCATTTAAGGGTTAACTATATTTTACACTATACGTGTCATATTTAATGATTACTGTACGTATTGAAATGTAATGTTTATGTATAATATAAGTGGTAACAGTGTAACTAGTATCTGACGGAATAAATTTTTATAGTAAGACCCAGAGTCTGTGAACTTTAAGAGTCAAGTACAGAGAAATGCGCTACACTGCATAATAAGCCTAGTAGTTTTTCAATAGAACCTTAGTAACATTGCGAGCCTCTTTCTCTTTCGATTATTACGACGTCACTACAAAAATTGGCATTAAATTTTCAGTACATATCGAAATCCCGTATTTAGGAATACAAAACTGATATAATAGTTTGTTTTAGCTTTATGATGTCTTTGGCAAATTTGTTAATTTTTTTGACGATTTTTTCAAATGAATGGAATTAGGGTGGTCTTTGTGGTTAGGGTGTTCAAAGTATCGACTGTTTAGATGTGTGAAGTTTACCTGCGCACACACAATAACACAAATAAAATGAGGCAAGTTTACTGAATAAACAAGGCTGTCTATAATAGTTAATTTTATTATGATTTTTTTGAAGATTTGGGGTAGGGTGGCTCTTGAAAAATTGTTCATTAATTTTCAGAAAGAAGAGATAACAGCCCCAGTAGCGAAATCAACACTACCATGCTATGAATTATTTGAGTTTTGACCACAGACTAACAGACATAACACTATGAGGGAATCCCCTCAAAAACATTTATCTGACAATTTTTCCAGAACACTAGCTCCATCTTTTATTTACGGTCCCAAACACTCAGTTACTGGTGGGTTATCCCTCATGTTTGGGAGCAATTTTTCACTAGTTGTCCATCCCCTATATGCTTGTTCATATGTCAGTGGCGCCATAATTTCAAATGTGGCCACAGTTATAACTACAAATATATTTAAAATGACCGTTAAAGCGGGCGAAGCTTTGTTTTTAAGCTTTATGTCTGTTAGTCTGTGTTTTGACGTCCAGTGTAACGAAGAAATTATATGATATGTTACACCTCCGTAATGAGGGGCATTATACTCGAGAAGTGCGCGAAGATTGTGAGAATTCTACTGGACGACGCACAGTGTCGCCTAGCCGTACAAAACCTCAAAATTTTATTTTGGATTTTTCATGATTTAACATTTTTCTCTGTTTGTAAACAGGTTGCATAGAGTCTTCTCCAAATATTAAGCCTTAAGGACAAAAGAAAGACTTTTTGCAGACCTTCAAGGGTGAAAGAAATAGATGATCAATTCTGGAAAAAAAACATGTTCAAACCTATGTTATTCAAATGAATATATCGTTTTAGTTAAGATTCCGATTTGGGTCGAACTGATTTCATTAGTAAGGTTATTCGGTGGACTTATATTTGCCATTCAATTTAGTCGATACAAGGCTTTCTTCTCAGTCACTCTTTCTGAAGAACAAATAATAAATCGTGCATTAAATTAATATTATTTATTCAAAGTGGCTGCACTTTTTTTCGAAACAGTTCGGAAAGTTCGCTTGTAGTTCATGACTCTTGAAAATTAGTGTACTTTTCGAAAATAAATGTATTGTTTTGCCCCTTTCTGGAGATTTTTCATGATATGTCTGAAGAAGACGCATGGTAATGTTTGATTATCCAATATAATATAATTTATAAATGCCTCTTAGCATTATCAACATTTGGATAAATGTGAATTCTGCTAAAAATTCACTAAACCAATTTTTTAAAATGAATTTTCACTTCATATTCGTAAATGTTGAATTTTCAAACCACCCTAGAGGCCAAAATTTTGAAGCAAATAAAAATAACACAAATAATGAATTCAGCGACATAAAATTACCCAAAAGTGAAGTTTTCACCAAATTCGGACCCCTTTGAGGTTTTGTCCAACTTTTGTATGGAAGGTGATCACTGTGCGACAACCAGAGCCGAAAAAAATTGACATCGCTGCTTGAACGTGAGAGAAAACGAAATTCAATTCACGCCCGCTGCGATGAATGAAATTTTTGAATCGTTTCTATCGTCATTCGTTCTCCCGACGCAGCGCTTTCAGGTACGGACATGTTCAGTTTCAGAAGCATTGTGAATTTTATTTCTATGCTAGCTCTGAGAGGGATTATTGATCAAAGGTGCATCAGATATAAATTACGCAGTTCACTTATGCTCGAAAATGTAGAAGATGTTAAGTTCTGCCTTCAAACTGTCGACATAATAACAAATGAATGCTTTGGTTAGTGAATGAATTTATATTTCCTCTGCACTCAAGCATTCGATTCTGCATGAAATTTCAGTCAGTGGGAAAGTAAATGAATGAGGGAGGCGTTGAATCTGAATGTCGGTTTCGGTAAATACAGGTAGAAATAGGTAACTGATTTTGAAATTTCGGAACACTGGCGACAACTGTATTTGATAAAAATATGAATAAAATTAATTTTTCTTACTTTTTTCTTTCATCTCATTCCATTTCACACATGATTAAAAGTCCTTAAAACATTTTTGAAGTAGTAAATTGAAAATCCAAACTTCAAAAATAAGGTCCCATTTTTGGCACGGTTCCGGTTTTGGCAACTGAAAAAAATAAAATTGTTTCCAAAAACGATATCCTACTGTATACTTATTTGCCATAAAATAAGACTTGCATTTGCAAGAATGTTCATGTCTCAAAAACAGTTTATATACTCAGGGACACTTCCAACGGCCAATTGCTTTTCCAAGAATCGAAATACTTATTCTTATAGTTTGAATCATTTTTTTCCCGGTATTGGTTTGTATAAGATTAATGCATAACTTCGGAACGCGAATTCCGAACGAAAAAAATCACAGTATGACTGGAAAAAGATAGCATTGTAATCGACTGGATGTATTTCTTGTGTGATATCTCTAATAATATAATCACCAACATCGCCTCAATCATTCGCATATTGACTCTAGTCATAGTGTGTAAAAAACGGTTCGCCTCAACGTGAGGTGGGTTTCGACACAAAATCGACTCCCCGGCTCAAGGTCCATGCTCCGCCACCGGACTTTTCGGGGTCTTCTTCCGGACCAAAGACAAAAAGTGTTGGAATTTATTGAAGATTTTTCGAGTTCTTACGGAACGATATTCGGTCGTGACAGAAATATCGAAAATTCGCCCTGGTGCTAAATAGTTCCAAGCAGGCAAATAATGTTTCTGGCTGCGAGCCTTCTACGAATGAGTACAGAGTATATATACCCGCTAATAGGGCGGAAATCTGTGGAGTCGTTTCCGATTCGAGTTTGAATACTGTAATACAAACGATTGCATTAGGCCTAAGTCGCAGCTGACGGAAATGTCAACTCAGCTTCCCCTAGGGTGACCTTCACCGAGTCTACTCTCGTACGTTTTTGTGCAGCTAGCCATGAACTGTACTAATTACAAACAACTGGGAAACACAGCCTTCCTTTGTAACAATAAGATTTGTTGTGGAAAATCAGGTGGGAATCATGTGGGTGACTCCTGTTGAAGGGATGTTGAATAGTGTCTCTACTGTGGGGGAAACCCGCATAATCTCCCGACTAGACCGCATACAAACAGCTCAAGGAGTAGCTGAAGTGTTTCCTTCAGGGACACTCTACGTAATCTTCTGCCGAAATGCCAAAGACGTCACCGGTCTCAATGAACATCTATACTAACTTATCTACTGACGAATGCGACTTTGATGAACCCCAGGAGAGAATGTCTTCTGCTGTGGCTAAAAGCAACAGACCAAGGAAGAATTTTTCCTGAAGAAATTTGTGAATTTCCTCGCACGGTGCGTAATGCTAATGAGAAGAAACACCAATCTCTTCGCCAATACCAGTTATGATCTCTGAATTCAGAGCCGTCCGAGCTGAGCTTTCGACGTGCCTTCTGACTGTGAAAGCCTCTTTTCAGGTTGGTCGAAGAGGAGAATGTCGAGTTACAGCCGATGGATGCCACAAACGGCCGTCTTTTTCCAGCAACAAATCGGTTACCACTGAAAACGAACCGACCTGAACTGTAACATGGTCCGGAAATAAATGGGCTTCTACGATGGCCGCCTCTCGTACGATGTAAATAAACCGCCCGCCTTGCACCACCGCTGTCGCTGACACCCACCGTTTCGCTAAAACAGCACACTTTTCGACAGCAAGGAAGAATTGTGGCCTATCTAAGCCTATGTTACTTATTCACAAACATAAAACTAAAATTATCTAACCTATCTACACGATCAAAACCGTTCACAAACGCGAAAATGAACCAAAAATTTACAACTAAATGTGAACGGTATCGAAAAGCGTTGAGCTTAATTTTGTGTAAACAAATACACTCTACGGAGTGTATATACAAGAACAGGTATTTCCATCCGCGTACACACCAAAAAATAATAAAATTTAAACGACATGTAAATCAATACGAATGTAAACATACAACGATTGAATCAAAAAATTGATTGAAAATTACGTTAAAATCAATTGGAGCATCAAACAGCATACAATTTTACACTTTCATTCGTGTAATATTACATGTCATTCATTTTACAGCAGTATTAGAGTAAAATACATTGAAGTGCATTGGTTTTCCGTTTAAAGAAACTGTAATTTTCAATCCACGTGTAAAATTATAATAAAATTCTTTGAAGAAAGCACGACAAGTCGTGTGTATTTATGGTGGAACTTAATTTTACATTTATATTCATGCTCCAAATATGTGCATGAGAATAAACTTAAAATTACAAAATATTTTTTTCTGTGTACAACACTTTTCAGGACAACGGATCTCCCGCTAGCTATTGACAGTACGAGTTACCCGCTAGTTGTCATCAGTACGTTAGAAACGTGAATGAAAATTCCATAAATTCTATTCCGAATAAATAGTATCCGAAAGTATCTACGAAACCTTGGTACAGAGGAATGGATGTGGGTCGGGATTTCATTCATGTGATATCTCAGCTCAGCTCCAATCATTATATGTTAGACGCTCATCTCCGATATATTGGGCACCCGAATAGTGGTATCTGTGCTTGTGGCGACGGTTGTCATGAGATCGAACATATTGTCTGTACATGCGCCAAGTACGGCTCTGCACGATCTCAACTATTGGGTTCCTTTCTGGCCCGATGAAGATCACCGAATGTCCCGGTTCGAGATTTACTGGCAACCTCCGATCTCCTCTATATGTCTCTTGTATACACCTTCCTAAAATGCATCAATATACAGATTTAATACATCATATGCTCATCTCGATGGGTTGCTGATCCGCATCTGAGCCGTACCTCGAAATCGTCTGAAGGAACCCTTGCCGGGTCGAGGAGACCCACCCGACGTCCCAGTAGATGATGCTTCCTGATAAAGACCGTCCGAGTCTGTAATCTATGCGGTTGGTCTCCCGGTGCCTGAAACTGAAATTGCTACCCTCTTCTTTCTAGTTCTCTAGTTTTGGTAGTCCCATTACAACAATCTACAACTTATTCGAAAGCTATTTTGGTGATTCAAATAATTTCCATCCATCCAGCAGTGTCCATTTTGACAGTTATTTTTAAAAATATTTTTCTTGTATTACTGAACATTTTGAACGTGTTTATGAGAGCTAACGGCTAAGAGCAAGTGTACCCGATATTGTAGGGATCAAAGACAATTTTTCCAAATAAAAATCTTTAAACTTTGATTACTTTTGTAAACATTAATCATTAACGTCGACATATGCAAGTTTCCTCATATATTGCAATAACTTTTCCCCTATTCAATCAATTTTACCCAAAACTTATTGGTTTACATTGAGATATGTTTGTCTTTTTCTGGAAATAATGGAAAAGGACACGTAATACTAGAAGGACCCTCTAAAAGTTGTGAAAAATTACATTAAAGCCTATAAGATATTTTTGGGACCAGAAGTGTGGAGGTTGTATGTCTAATTTTTGTTGCTAGTGCAGACAACTCATAATAAATCTTTAAAAAAATCATAGACATGCATAAAGACAGCACTCGCGATATCGACATTAGGTACTGAGGTGAAATCTAAATCAGAGCTAAGTTCAAGTTTAACGAAATCACCCTACACATTTTCAATAGCTTACTGGTAGTAATAGAATTAAGTCGAATTATTCAATGTCATTCCCGATATTTTAAATTACTCGGTTGTTCACCTACAGGCTATTCGTTCATAACAGGATATTTAATTTTCAATTTTATAACTATAGTCTACTATAGCTTTTGTTTGCTGGCTTCGGGAAATCCTCCAGCTCAGGCACCGGCGCTGGCAGTAGTGTCTACATGATGGGCGAGTTTCATCTTGGTTTCGCAAAATGTACAAATAAGACTTTTCCATATAGAGAACGAGCGGGAATTAATTTATACAATCTTTCGGAACGCCATCGTGCGCCCAAATATGGCCAAGACTGGCAACGGCGGCGTCGGATTGTCGTCAAATCTTTGCGAGTGTGATTTTCTAAGGAACCCACCGAACTGGTATTGGCTTGCACAGGCTGAACGATTGCGCCACCGCAAACATCAGCTAGCCATCCACTCACAAACTTGTGACTCCAACCGTAGTATATTATGGAAAAACAACAAGCTTCTTCCTACACGATAATTAAATAAGAAAATATCTCTTTGTGCGCCATGGAACACAAGCATATATTTTTCAATAAATCCGATGTCCAAAACAGGCAAACGATGGACGAATTGGTCAATGGCAGCTTCGCAGAGGCAGATACTGATGCCAATTACCGCAGTGTCAGTGAAGCTATAAACTTGATCGAATTTTGGTCAAATTGTGGCGTTTCGTGTAAGAGATAGGAACATAGGGGGACATAAACGCTCTGAGCGGTACGTGGGCACATCTCAACGATACACATGTCAATGAAGACGGAAGCTGTGGGAAAAAAGATGAAATTTTCCATTATTAAACTTAACTAAATGATATTTTGTTAGGTTTTTAATTTTAGTTCTTAGCATTTCGATATAGGTACATAAGTGGAGTGGCAAGAACAACAATCATGCGTCTCCATCAAACAGTATAAGGTGCGGCTGGAGCAGTTTTATGTATGTTCCTATAATCAAATCACGTCTAGAAAGCGAGGTCAATTGGTTTTTGTTTTGTATTTTCAAGCTGTTTCACACACTGTAGGTTATCAGCCCCAAGACAATTACACCAAACCTTAACTAGTCATCCCAAGATGCGTTCTGTTTTTGTTTTTCTGTCTGTTTTCTTTAACTGATGGTTTTTTCACTGGTCTCATCAGGAAATTTCGGTAATGAGCGGAAGTCCGTTGACGGAACAGCATTTAATGAGGCGAGAGGATGAGCATTTTGGGTGGAGAGTTTCCGTTTTGTGGCAACCGGAGCCGTCAAATGATTTTTTCGTTATGGGGTTTGCTATTTTTAGTTGTAAATTAGGAGTATGCATTCATTGTTTGTCAATAGTAGTAACCACCAACATCAGCAATATCGGTGATCTTATAATGCTATCAGTATAAGTATTCGATCATTAGACATCTTCAAATAGTCCATGGAACAGGAAAAGGTGCCACTGTCAAGTTCCAAAATTACATCCTCTCTTGATAAATGCAGTTTTTGAGATGTAAATGTAGTGTATGGATGACTCATCAATTTCTATACATAGTACTTCTTTCAGCAAAATTGCACATTGCGTTTGTATTTAAAAAAAACTGAGGCCCATTTCTCGTTATAAAAACCGAATAGAACGATGCATACACTGTTGAAAAGTTTATCGTATTTTAATTTAATCGTAATAAACCTTGCATCTGCAATTTTGGAATTATACACCATTCGTTTTTCAGTTACAACTTAGTAATCTATTAGTCAATTATCAAGAATGGTATAACCGAGATATAAGTTTTTGCGTCGCTAATTTTGACAAATAACACTAGTTTACAAAAAAATAAGTTTTCAATGCTAATTTCAGGCCGCTGAGCACGAAAAAAATCTTCATTCTTTTTTCACATTTCTTACAAAAGAAATGTATAAGATTCGCTCAAACTTTGAAAACTTTTTCCTAGACTCGGAGGGCCGCGTCTCACATACCAATCGACTCAGATCAATAAATTGGGACATAGTCAATGTGTTTTTAGTAAGGCTTCGAAAAACTTGTCTGTAGTGTATTGGCACTGTGTAAGACTCACGACTTACTTTCGTGCCAAACCATTAAAGCACTCCTTACTCGTTTTTCGCCCTTCTTCTCCACAGAACAACATCAAGTTATTACTTAGTGGGGGGGGGGGCTCGTTGTGCTTTCGTCGCACCTCTTTCTTCTTCTCTATCTCGAAGCCTCACGCGATCAACGAAATGGCTCAACTTTTGAGCTTTGATTTAACTCTCGACTCTTCTCTTACTTTTCATCTCCAGCTATTACGTCGCCATTTTGCTCTCGTCCCAGTGAGCTGTTTAGTTGCTGGTTCCATGAGCCATTTAGCTCCTGTGCTGTGAGCTATTCAGCTCCCAGCCATATCCCGATCTACTCGGATAGTCCCCGGCGGTGATCTCACTCTACTCCAACTGAGAGTTCCCAGATGGAGGGATTTCTCCCGACATCGATACCCGCTACCTTGAGCCATTCAGCTCCCGGCTTTATCGAGATCTACTCGGATATTATCCAGCGGTGATCTATCCTACTCCGGCTGAGAGTTTCCTGGCAGCGGTATTTCTCTCGGTACCGATGTCTGTTTCGTGAGCCAATTAGCTCCCATTCTTGTCACGATATAGTCGAATAGTCCATGGCGGTAAATCTACCTTACTGTGAATTACTCGGCGGTAGATTTCTCCTTTGCTAGCAATTCTACGCGGTCTACTCGCTCTAATCTCCGGCGGTGGATCTAACGTACTCACGAGCTACCCGGTAGGGTTTCGAGATCGGTCCGGCGATTCCGGTCAAGCCTGGCGTCCAGTGCACTGGCTCCCGACGACGCGAACCCAGTGTTACGTCGCGTACTCCACAACTGGTTCTCGACGATGGGCCTAGTCTACACTGGCGGAGAGTTCCCCGGCGGCGGCTTTTCTCCAGAACCCAATTTGTGGTTTAACGGCAGCTTTCTAACCGACGGTGCTATTTTGTTGGTACCTTCGCTGCTTTCTCTTCAACTCGAAGAGTACACTTGTAACCTCTCTGTTGACAGCATTCCGAATATGCTCGACGTGGCGTATCTCTTCGACGATATTGTCGACTGCCACACCAGGGATACCCTTTCGAACATTTTTGAACCTAGGCCATTTGAAGACCACGTGTTCCGTTGTCTCTTGCACGTTTACAAAATCCCGGCAAAAGGGTGACGAAGCATGTCCAAACCGATGCAGGTACTTCCGGAAGCATTCGTGCCCGGACAAAAACTTCCTACGCACCTACACCGACACATTTGGGATGAGTTGGTGGGTCCTCAATCCTGTCTCCGCATTGTTCCACTCTTGCTGCCACTTAGCCAACGAGTCCGCTCTGGCCAGTCTCCTTGCGTTTTGTGTATTCCTCTGCGGGAAGCTAGTCCACGTCCTCAACCAGAGTGACGCAGGTGGGAATCATCCCGGCAATGACGCATACCTCTGACGATATCATTCGGTACGTGCTCGCGACTGTGCGGTTGGCATTCCCGGTCGAGATCTCTTTCCGTAATCCGAACGGCCTCTGCGATAGTCCGTTCTCACCTTCAGCGTAGTTCGTCAGCCTGTTGAGGATGACCCTTCCCAGAAGTTTACCAAGAGTATCCAGCAGGCATATATGCCGATAGGAATTGTTTTCTTGTTCTATTTGGAGCAGGAAAAAGTCCCCCGGAGCTATGTTTTATTCAAACCTACAAACATTCAAATGATTCTTTTCGCAGCTGATTTCTACAACCAACACAATAATTTTGCTACAGTATAACTAACATAGTGACAAAAACTAACATGATAAGGAATTTACAATCGCTTAGATACGTTACGAGAAAGATAAAAGTCAAAGACGTGGGAACATCGGTTGAATAAATAACACCTACTGGCGAATGGCTATAATTGGTTCTGGCAATAGGAAGACGAAAGAGTGGATGGGCTCGAAGGCTACGACGACGAATGTCGAAATTCAATAACTATAGAACATCAGGGCAGTCGATTCATGATTGAAGTAGATCGGCGATAACAGTTGCTTTGGAAACATCTCTACGAACGGATAGGAGATCTAGATCGATGAACCTGAAGTGATCGGAGTAGGCCGGGAGATTGAGCGGGTTGGGTAAATTTATGTTGGACAGCTTCGATGCGTTGAATATCGTTTTGGTAATAAGGTGTCCGGTGTTGGATCTCCTGGTGGCTTTCCTGGTTTTGGCAGCAACATCAGCTTCTGGATCTTTCATCTATCCGAGAAGTAGCTTTCGTTAAAGAATTTCTGAACAACTATCCTGAATATATCCGCAAATGAAAGGATCGTGATCTTCAGTGCCAAGATGGGGATACCGTCAAAACCGAGAGCTTTTTTTCTTTTTCAGCCTATAAGGAGCTCGTCATTAGTGACTCGATTGTCACCAGCATTTCCATCGTCTGCATCAACGTACGTTGTAGGTGGCCATGCGGTTGGGTCGTGCCTTGAGAAAGGGAAAATATACTTTTGCATATAAAATATTTAAAATAATCCATAAGAAATTGTAAAGCAATCCATAAAAAAAGTTGTCCATGTTCCATAAAACAAAACTGAAAATCTCTAAAACAGTGTGAATGATCCATAAAAAGGGCGATTTGATCCATAGATTATGTAAAATTTAAATGAAATGGTCGCAAAAGAACACTAAAATAGTAATAAAAGAGCAAGTAAAATCAACCAATGCCCCATAAAAATGTTCCATAAATGAAATGTTCCATAAAATGTTACATTCCGCGACATAAATTAACTGACATTGATCCAAAGAATATTAACAATGCACAATAAAACACGTTGAAATGTTCCACAGTATCGGAAAAATGTTTCACTTTATTACAAAAATGGAGCAATAAAATGTTAGAAAAAGATCCATAAATTTGATAAAAATCTGCTAAATAATTTTTCTTGGTCCATAGAAAATGTAAAAATGAACATTAGAAATACTATGTATTGATTCATATATAGAACGTTAAATTATAGTTCATGGATATGTACAAAACGATCCAAAAGAGAAGAAAATGTAAAACGATGCATTAAAATGTGCTTATACACCAGAAAAATTAAACTTAATGAATTCATGCGAAATTTTTGCTATTCGAACTAATAATAAAGTATATTACATTTTGTTGCTTCCGTATCACACTAGTGAGATAACTGACCTTAGCAGACCTGAAATCACTATGGCAACTCTTTAAACGGTAGGGTTTCTATGACATTAGCGCGATGAGAGTTATTATACCACTGATACAGGCTGGCATGAGTCGCGGAGAAAACGGACACTTTATACACGAAACCATTCATGGTAATTACACTAGTTTACAAATTTTAGGTCAATTGCATGAAGTTAAGAAAAAAGGTGTTTCCTAAGTCAATTTTGGGTCGCTGAGCACAAAAATCATATCCATTTTCTTTTTTAAAGAACCGTTTTTGTGATTCTTTGAAAAAGGTGTTTTTGAGCACTTTTTGCAGGTTTTGGTCAATATCTCAGGAACAAATCTTACGATTAACACAAACGACTGACTATTCGAAAAATATTGATGTGCCCATTCCAAAAATGTATAACATGTTAGGATAAAATATCAACAATTTAGGGATAAGAGCAACCAAAGTCAAGAAAGTAGTGTTTGGTAAAATTAGTAATTTTTAGTTGATTTTTCATAAAAAAAATAAATCAGCAAAAAAATTTTTGCTTAAAATCTTATGTGACAGACAAACTTTTCACGTGAATTTAAAGCTAAAGATCACGAAAATCCAACAAAAACTGGTGATGTTATTAAGCACCGAGTGAAAATTGCTCTGTTTTTCTGTTCTTCTGTTTTCTGTTTTTTTTTGGTCTTAAAAGATTACACTAGTTTACAAGAAAAATGAAGTTACGAGAAAAAGTGTTTTCTAGATTAATTTTGGGTCGCTGAATACGAAAATAATACTCTATTTCTCTTTCAAAGAAGTTCGAGTTTAAAAAAAAGTTTTTCTTTTGCTTCAGCTTTTTTGTTTTTGCTCTATTTTTTAGTACAGAAAAATAATTTTTTATATTTTCAGAATCTAATGTGACAGATTTTAACAATTTTAAGGTAATCGCGATAAGCTAAGAAGAAAGGTGTTTCCTCAGTTAATTTTGGATCGCTGAATACAAAGACCAAGTCTATTTTTTTTTCAAAGAAGCATTTTCAAGATTTCTTTGAAAAAGGTGTTTTGGGCACTATTTTAGTTATTTGTCAATTATCTTATTCAAATAGGATCCGATCGAAACAGTTCGAAAGGTATTGATGCGCCGTGTCTGAAAATGTATAATATGCGTAGATCAAATCTCGACAAACATATGATTACGGCCAACTGTCAAAATTTTCTTTGATAGGAAATTTCAAACAAACTCTTACCCGCCAGTCACAGATGTTTATAGTAAACAAAAGAAAAAAGTTTTCTCTTGCATTAACTGCTATGAACTGCGTTTAGCCAGTAACGGTTTGTCCAGAATTTCCTTTCAAAGAGAATTTTGACAGTTGGCTTTTAAGCCGTAATCGAATGTTTGTCGAGAAATGTACATTTATTATGATTACAATCGACTAAAGTAAAAAAAGTCTAATGCTCTAATGTTTAAAAAAAATGCATATTTCTAGTAATTTTTTTATAATAAATGAAGGACAGAAGAAAATTCTTCTAGAGTCTAATGAAATAAATATTCTTTTTGCGAAAATTTTAAACAGATGGTCACAAAAATCGGATGAAAATGTAGATGGTATGAAGCACTGAGTGAAAATCGTAACTTTTTAATTTTCGCACAATCATACTTCCGGCTGAAATAATCTTCTATACTTGTTAGTTATTGTTTGTGTTGGGTACTGTCTTCTCAAGCTTGCATCCATCCATCCTGCGGCATTTGAAAGGTGTTGGATTTTACATTGTACAACTAAGTGCTCTTTTTAAAATGTGAAAATATCGTTGGAAAAGTTTTGTTTTGTCTGTGGTGAGTACATATTTTACGAATTAAAGGAATTTTCGCCTTCTGCTTCAACCGGCTTCACAGCAGATTCTCAGTTCACAGAATATTACGTGGCTAGTGCTACGATCCCACTGAGATTCCTTTCCGATAGGGACTCGAATATTTGACGACTGGCTTATGAGACCCTCTAAACCGCCGCACAAGGGCAGGGTCCGCCAAAATCATTAAATTTCCATTTCGCTCAATGTGGTATAGCATCAACATTTTCCATCCGATGTTGGTGATATTAGGCTTAAAATTAACGTTAACATATTATCTGTCATCTCAGATTCTAAAAGGTCCGAAACAAAAATTTGTTTTTCGGTAAAAAAAATCATTTAAAAATGAGTAACTCTCAAAAATGGTCAAAAATGCACTTTTTTAAAACTTTGGTCGCTTGCAGCACTAAAAATTTTACATATGATCGACACATATTATATGTTTTTCGAAAGGGTATCTCGGCACCTTTCAACCTGCATATTGACTAAATTAATTGAATGATTTCGACACGAAATATTGACTAAAAACTACAAAAAGTGCTCAAAAACGAGTTTTTTGAGAAAATCACAAAATCGCTTCTTTGAGCAAAAAAATTAATATTGTTTTCGTGTTCAGCGACCCAAAATTAGTTTTTTTAGACTTTACTTTTTCTTAAAGCTTAATTTTTCTTGTAAACTAGTGTTATCAATTTGTCGGTGCACATTCCAGCTGGCGTTATGGGACCCTTGATCTTGGCCATCACGATACAGTAACCGTTGCTCAGTGGTTAGCTTCTACTTCTCTGAACAGCTCCTTGTAGTAAGTGGACGCCCGGAATGTCACCTTACAATCTTTTCTGACTACCTCAGTGTAGTAATTAGGGTAGATTAATAAAAATAAAATAAATTAAAAAAAATGTAAAATAAATTATTCTACTTCTTGACTAAGGTCAACTACCAATAATGATTCATAAAATTCGAAACAATTATTGATTGACAGTCTTCTATTATCACGTATTCATAGCTTCTTCAATAAAGCTGAAGAACTTTTTTACGTTAAAAAGAAACGCTTAAAAAAAGAAGAACTTGTTTTAGGTAATATAGTGGATCTTTGAGAATGAAAAAAATAATATTCGTTTTGAATCGTCTCACAATACATTTTTCGAAAAAAAGGAGATGTTAGATGATAGTCTACTCTTTATCGACACTCAGAGATAAACGCAAACCGAGCGTTTGAGGAACGAACCGGAAACTGAACAAAAAACACGCTAGCGAGAGAGCGGGAAATAATTCATTCTGTGAAATAAGTTTGAGGCGAACGGTCTGCCGAAGAAAAAAAAAAGCGATTGAATTAAATTACTGAATAAATTTATGGAATACGACACTCAGATCTTGCTTTCTGAACGTGTCTTCTGGCTTTTAGGTCGCCAGTCCTCACTCTCACGTTGCAATGCAATTCCGCCGACCAATGGTGTAGTGGAACACCGTAGACCCTCCCTTAATCCACTGGAATGGTCATCCTTTTAGCTCAGTTAGATCGACATCATTCCCGAATTCAACTGTCTCGACGCTAATATACATAATAGGGCATTGCAAAAAAATTTTTTTTTGAATTCTCAAAGGCCCCCCCTCTCATATTGTGACAAATGTCAAAGTAAGCTCAGATGCCAAATTTCACATCATTTGGACAATTTTAGACCCCCGCCCACTTCGCTTGAAATTTTTTGAAGTTTGTATTATGGGAAAATATGGAGGAAAAATACATTAAATGCTATAACTTTTGAAGTAGCAATCAGAAAATTACAATTTATACCTCTTTTGAAAGGAAATAATCTTAGTACTTGAATGGAGATATTTTTGTTTCTAGGAAAATACGGGAAAGTGGGGTACTGGGTCATTTTGGCCTCAAAATCCCATATTTTTAATGATTTTTCTGCTCCGTGATGCAAATCATACATATTTTGTAGTTTTTCTAATGTAAAAAAATCTCAGAAATCGAACGGAACCCTTTTGACCTTAGTCCGAATACGAGAAGTTGGGGATATATGGCTTTTTGTCATTCATATTAAATTTTATCATCTTCTCATGCATATATCTCTATTATTCTTCATTCAATTTTCATAAAATGTAACTTGTTGAACGTGTAAAATTCTGTGGAAAAAAACAAAAATAAAAACTTTAGAGGTAAAATTCAGAAACATCAAACTTTTTGATATTTACTCTACAAATCTCATTTTTTTAATTATTTGTCCTAATACCTCAACTTCCCCTATTTTCTAGGAATAAAACTTTTCTCATGTGATCCCTAAGCATATTTTACACTAAAAGCAGTAAATTAAATAAGAATTCTGTTGTTAAATGGAGTTAATATGTGCGATGTTATGATAAAAATGTGAAATCGACACAATATGTCAGATAATTTGATGTTCCTGAATTTTACCGGTAACAAATCTATTTTTGTTATAATCCTAAGGATTTTCCACGTTCAACAAGGTATAGTTTATGAAAATTGAGTGAAGAATAATAGAGATATGTTCACGAGAAAATGATAAAGTTTAATATGAATGACAAAAGGCCATTTAACCCCAACTTCTCGTATTCGGACAAAGGTCAAAAAGGCTCCTATCGATTTTTGAGACTTTCACATTAGAAAAACTACAAAATATGTATGATTTGTATCACGGAGCAGAACAATCATTAAAAATAGGGGATTTTGGGGCCAAAATGACCCAGTACCCCGCTTTCCCGTATTTTCCTAGAGACAAAAATACCTCCATTCAAATACTAAAATTATTTCCTTTCAAAAGAGGTATAAATTGTAATTTTCTGATTGCTACTTCAAAAGTTATAGCATTTAATGTATTTTTCTTCTATATTTTCCCATAGCACCAATTTCAAAAAATTTCAAGCGAAGTGGGCGGGGGTCTAAAATTGTCCAAATGATGTGAAATTTGGCATCTGAGCTTACTTTGACATTTGTCACAATATGAGAGGGGGGCCTTTGAGAATTCAAAAAAAAATTTTTTTTGCAATGCCCTAATACATAATATTCGAAAGCGTTGCCAGAATATAGAACCTTGTGGTACTCTCGCCGTGATTCTCAACGACGTTTGCTCCGATTGCGTAGAAATGTAGGTCTATTTTTGGTCACATGAAATTCTTATATAAACTGGAACTCCAAATTTTTAAAACGGTTAAGTTTACATTAAAATTCAGAAATCTTTGATGCATCTTAAAATTACTAAATCGTTGAGGTTTTGTGCTCCAAAATAATGTCATGTTCTTTCCAATAATCTCGACATCTCAAGTCTTCAGCTTTAGGTTATATTTCGAGTCTTTCAGTCTGGAGAAAATGTTTCGACGTCTTTTTCAAATCATCTTTAAATTGCAAAATCGCTGAGGTTTTGTTTTCTCTACAAAATAATGTTATGTCGTTTCCAATAGTTTGGGCATCTCAAGTCTTTAGTTTTAGGTTATAATTCGATTTTCAATCTGGAGATAATGTAACGACAGTATATATACTTTTATTCGACGTTTCGGCGACATACACTGCGCCTTTTTCAATTTAATTATTTAACTAATTAAATAATGTCTTAAAGTTTTAAAGGCCATCTCCATCAACATTTCTGGCTAAGAACTTGTGATATGATTTAACTCTTCTTTGCTTCTTCTAAATAGTTCTGATTCGAGATATTTATGCTCGGAAGGAACACCTAAATTAAATTCGTAAGCTATCATTGTTACCACTTTCTCTATTTTTGCAGTGGCAAACACTGTTACGTGTTTCAATGGCGTTACATTTATATATTAATATATGTTTGTCCCATGTCCCTTCTGGAGAACTCAGACTCTAGATAGTCTTTTGACAACTACCCAAGCTAGACTGAGCATTACCAAATTTAATCATTAAAAAAAAATTGTAGCGTCGCGTTGCATCATGTCGGAACATCTAAAAAACGACTGTCTCTTACTCGAGTACGCAACCTTACTAAACGAATAACTAAATTTAGTCCTCAAATGTTCAGTTTTACATACAAAGTATTGTTGTAACTCAAAAATTGATAATAACACAGAATGTTAGTTTTTTTGAATACGATTAATGCTTATTATTCAAAGTTGGCCAAAAACTCTTCGACTTAAAATAAATCTATTTTTCCGGAACATCTGGTGGAAAAAAACTCGCTTCCTATTTTTCCCATGCCGAAATCAGAAAATTCATCATTGCAACAGATGCCCAGTATCATCCGTTCGAATCAACAAAGGAAACCGCAGACCATGCCTACCGGCATATTGCACAAACTCGGATACATCACGACGTAGGCAGTGGCGGCGGCGGCGACAGCGAAATCGCTCTTGGACGACACACGAACCGCATTCCACGCGTACAAATTGTGTATTTTAAAAGTAAAAGCCACATAAACTGCCTACAAGCGCATGTATAATTGTCAGCAGATGACGCCATCAAGATGTACTGTTTCAATAACGACATATAACAGAGCGTATTGAAAGGGTACTGACCAACGTTAGCAATGCCCGGATAATCTGCGTGAAATCTGTGTCTTTCGGGTAGTGCCCAAAGCGCTTCATTACATCGTGTCAAAAGTCGAAAAAAGCATATCTCATTTCGAATCTACCTAATTTGAAACCAAACACTCCAAACCTACACCCAGATATTGTACTGAAACCTTCAGCTGATGGGGAGAGGTGGAAATGAAACTATGACACAGCGCCAGCCGACCCTCCCACGATACAATGAGGTCTATTGAGCAAGTGCAAACAACTTGAAACCTCAACCATGATACCTCCCACCTACACCACACCGCCATCGTCACTTATCTGATGGCGTATTCCCACACGTGTACGTGAGAAATGGAAAAATGCCGCTCGAAAGAGACCCCCATCTGCGTGCAAGACTCAAGATTCCTTGGAAGGAGCGGCATGCACCCGGGAATACTTTCTTCGGTGCCTTAGTAATTACAATGAATTTTGCGGAACTTTCATCGACGAGGTTCAAAACGGCAAGCAAAAGTGGCAAAACGACCACTGAAAGGGGTGCAAGGCAAGCACAGCTGTTCATAGTAGGCCTCTGCCTGTGCTGCTCCTGTTAAATGTGTCACCCTCGTTAGTTGTTGCTCTTAAGTTGTGCGCGGGGGTTTCGTGGAGATATGATGTAGAACTGTTTGCGGAACCGCATATCGGCAACTACTAGTAGGGGTGACCGGGGCTGGTTGGCCGAAGGGGCAGGTTGGCCGAGTGCCTTTTATGAAAAGGTGCAGTAGCGACATCTATAGTGATAGGTTGGGTATTAGGTCACTAATGTACCGACGTAATTTCAGGTGTTTTGGTGGTGTCGTTTGTACAGGAGCACGTTTGTTCTTTTTTCGGCACTGGTGAGTAAATTTCTGTTTCTGAAAAATAATATGTTTAGCGCGAATCAATTTCTGATTCATCTGATTTTCGATAACTTTGTACTGCTGGAAAGGGTACTACAACTAATTTCAACAAACAGTATGTTTTAATGTATGAACTTAAGAACGGATTGGGCGACAAGCGACTGTTTCGCGCGCGCGTTGTTTTTGGCATGCCGGGTCACACAAAAAATCAAATATTTAAAAAAACTTATGCTTGCTCAAATTTTTTTTTCTTGGAATTGAAAGCTGATAATATATGCAACATTTTACAATTTAAACGGTATGAATATCGCGTGAAGAAACCGAATAAAACTGAATTTGTTTGTTTTTTTTTTGTTCTAGACCCAAATATATCCAAAAGCCAATAAAATTCAATGAAACACTAAATACCCATATATAAAGTATATAAATCACCTGAGTAGTAGATTTTTATAAAGCTTCACGAGTTTGCTCAGATTTAATTTTCCATTAAATATTGAAATATACTGGAACACTGTACAATTATAAATGAACTGGTGAAGACTCGGAAGGAAAACAACCATATCAACTTGTAAAAGTATATCTATGAGGTTTTGTTCAATAAAGGCTCGCAATAATCAAGCAATCTCCGGCAGTTAATTCCAAAATATAAATCCATTTTATTATCCACTAATAAAAGATACACTCATGTATACGCAAAAAACCTCATGCCTTCATGTTTACAGCCCAATGATTTATTCTTCGCGCAATAATGCAATTCATACAAAAACCATGCCATAGCCACCTTAGTAATTCTTAGCGATCGCACTGGAGTGAGAATTGCGAGATGCAGTTGCCACGATAAGCCGGTATTGTAACTTGATTAAAGAGATTCAGTTGGCAAAGGCCGATGCACCTATCAACTTTGTGTGCATCTGTCTCTCATGGTTGTGGACAATTGTGGAAAAGATTACCAATTTGCTTAAGTCGTGAGTAAGCCGAAGGCTCTGATATTCCAATGTATCATTACCGTTTGTTGGGATGGGGTGGAGAGAAAAAGATCAAGCTGTAATTCGTTCGAGGGTACCGAAATAGAAAACATATGTGTGTCAGATACAGTAGGTATAAAGTCACGAGTTTCATATGGATGCAAGAAGGTTACGGGCGTCATTCTAATTACATAGCGGCCCGAAATACTACACATCTGGACAGATGATTTGTCATAAATGTAGCATGTGTGTCACTTTGTGTACAGTTTGTCTACAATAAAACTAGTTATTATATATTCATTGAGTGGCATCCTAACACAGCGCACCTGGGCTCGAGTCCCGACTAGGGTTGTGGTACCAGTAATACCGGTACCGAAAATCCCGGGAATACCGACCCATTTTGGTACCGTAATACCGGTACTGAACAAAAGCCAGTACCGGTACTTTCGGTACCATAGAATTTTTTATGAAAAATATGTGGACTCTGTAGGGGGACCTGTTTAAAAATATCGGTCTGCAAGATGACTTTTAATTATATTAATTACCATCTATAAGTTAAACATTACTAGCTCCCGTTGTAATGAACGGTATGTTTAAATTTATGCTTTATTTTGTCAAAATAAATTTTAACGAACTTGTACTAAGTTTCAAAATATTCACATCTAGCGTAAGAGATGTAAACATTTGCTATGATTTTTTTATTAGCGACATTCTAATTGGTTTCCATTATTCACTGGGTGGCGCGTAATAAGACTATGGTCTAAGTCATGTCTGTATTTGGTTTGCTCTTAAACCTTTATCTATAAAAGAACGAACAGCGATTTATTAGGTAACAATTTTAGACTTGGTGAACTGCTTCAGATGGGGCGATTTGTAATTATTGGTGATCGAAAAATTCAGCAAAACTCCATAGTTTACAGGAAACTAAGGAGCCTTGGTATGCAGGTACAAATTAATTTACAGAAAATCAAGAGAGGAAATGCGAGCAACCTGCTCGGATTTACTGCCATTCTCGCTTTTATTTACTGTTGTTAATAGTGTTTCTTACATTTACCATCTGTTGAAGTCGACAAAAGTCGCACCGCTTAGCAGTTACTGATTTCAAAGTGGCCTACATTTCGAAATAAAAGAAGATGACGCATACGAAAAATATTTTCTGCTGATATGAGTCGTGCCATTCCTAATCAATTAAAACAATAAGCATGTTTTTTGATCAGCACAAATCAATCATCTGAGAATAAGGTCATCAGTTTGAGAGTTCAATTTCACTTAGCTTTTTTCGAATTTTTTAAAATAATATTCGAGTACCGGTACTTTGCCGGTACTACCGGTACTGAGGGCTTCAGTACCGTAGTACCGATTCTCGCCAAAAAGGGTCGGTACTGCGAACCCTAGTCCCGACCCCGCACATAGGGTTGGAAATTTTTAAAACCTCTATAATCGAAATAAAAAAATCCTAACACAACGATGAAAAGAAGCGTCTTACGTAGATCGCAACATACCAGATTTAGAATTGAACATAATGTTTGATTCATGAACATAATGCAATTTTTGAGTTGGGCGAATACTTTTAAATGTCGCAAGACTCGTAAAAATAAACAACAACAACGCAAGTAACTAGCCCTAGGCATTGCAAAAACTCTTGCTTAAGCGTTTTATTGTTTATATCTAAGTCCACTGGGAACATCCAGTGAAGCTTATTAGTTAGCTTATTGATCCAATCGGCCAAATTCTCTTCATTTTTGCCTTTCTCATATAGAAAGGTTATGCAATCGCTCTAAAAATCGTCAACCTAATCCCGGCCCGAATGTCATATGCCATTCGACTCAATTCGTCGAGATCGGTAAATGTCTGTGCTTGTGTGTATGTTGAAAACCTCTGTTTCTCAGAGATGGCTGGACCGATTTGACCAAACTTAGTCTCAAATGAAAGGTACAACCTTCCCATCGGCTGCTATTGAATTATTTGTTGATTGGACTTCTGGTTCCGGAGTTGCGGGTTGAAGAGTGCGACCACACAGCAAATTCCCATATAAACTGAAACGAAGAATTCTCAAAGGGAAAATTTCAAAATCGAATTTTTATTTTGAATGCCAAATGACTTTAAAATGCATGAAACGTTGAGATTTGATGTAATCTCGAAAAAAAAATTGACAAAAGTTGACTTTTTTGATTTTGGCACATTTTTGCCTTCCTCATATAGAAAGGTTGTGCAATCGCTCTAAAAATCGTCAACCTAATCTCGGAAGGGCCAAAAAAATGTTTGTCTTGTGTAGGCTCAGGTAGGAGTATGCAATAAGGGGGCTACTTTAAAATTATAAATAGTTTAAAATTTCTTAACGGACCTTACTCCTTGATTCGCCGATGGTTTCAAGCAATGTTTCAGTGTACATACATAGTATCTCAAAATCGTGGATGTCGATCCATTGTATGAACTATGTGTAAATCGTACTGAATATGTAATATACATTTCCACCATTGTATTGAACATAATGAGCCATGGAATCGTAGTTTGGACAAATGAGAAAGGCACAATTGCACCACTAGGTAGATTAAAACAGGTTTTTCACGGAATAATAACCTTTAGCAAGGACCATTTAATACATTTTTAAATTTAATATTGTCAAGAATAAATAAATTTTTAATCCGCCGACTCACTGTCAAAGCACGACATCAAGATAACTTTTTCATACTTTTAACACAAAATCAATAGTATTCCAAGGATCAGCACACTGTTGTTCATTGTCTTAAATATTTTCATTTTCCTTGGTAAAAACAAAATACTTTATGCCACTTTGAATTACTTAAAATTTCTTATTTTTAAAGACGCCAGTACAATTATGTATCATTTTCTGGACAGTTACGCACAAAGCAATAAGACCACTGCGGCGTTGACATTCCATTTCGCCTCACCAAACTCCAGCCTTAATTAACCACCAACCTTAAGATGATGTCATCTAGAGGCAGACACTACTACATTTCATAAATTTTTTGTTGTGAGCATTTTGATTTAGAATGGCGTTTAGAGTCATATTCAAAGAGAAAATTGTATTTTTGACTACAAATAGTATAAATTATAAAAATAAGTCAAAAGTTATTGTTTGGAAAACTTTTTTATTGAAAGTGTCTCCATGTTCCAAATACACTGAAAAAGTTAATTTTGCGTCATTAAAACGATAAACAACAGATTATTGACATTTTATGATGGGGTAACGCAAATAACTTTTAAAAAGAGCATATTTACACGAATTAATTATTTTTCTTGGAGCAAAATTCCAAATATCTCCACAACTATCGCATTTTGGAAGATTTTTGTTAAACTAACTTTGATTTAAAATTATACTTAGCATTATATTCTGTAATAAAATTACAGTTTTGATTGTCAATTAGTATGGAATTTAAAAACATGTATAAAGTTATTAAAAGAAAAACATTTTTAACGATAAGTTCTCCAGCATGCAATCGCATTCAAAAGATTTCAATACAATCAATATTTATTTCATACAATATTTTATCTGTATATATTTTTCCGTACAGAAGTATTCAATCCTTGTAACTCGTTCTCAAATAGTTTTGTTGTGTAAAATACAGTAATCGACAAATTTTTTCCGAAATTAATGCACTTAGAAACGTTTAGGCCCTTTTAAAAAATTGCTCTTGAGTCAAAATAATCTTATAGACTGTGGGAAATGTGTAGTCTTCCATGCCGGTGAAACGTAGCAAGAATCAGTCACAATTTTAAAGATTTTGGGATGGTTTTTCCTCAGTAGGGCTATGAGTCTACTTTGGTTCCATTAACAAGGGTGCCGCATTGTTTTTAGAACAACTTTTAGGTTAAGCTATATTATCTATAACCTTGCATAGAATAAAATATCGGTGTACTATTTATCAAACATCTATATAATGCATATTTAATAGAAATTTTCGCATCATTGCACGGTGTCGGGTTTCCAAATAAAAGTCGGAAAAAACCAAAAATAGTCTGGCTGAAAATCACACGTCGAGCTAATTTTAGGGTGCTAAATTCATTTTCAATGTCAAAAGTTATAAAAAATGAGATATTTTCCCATGCGGTGTTATCGAACCTTATTAGTAAAATTACATTTTTGTGATATATCTTCATTTACTGATTAATTATATCAATATCAACATAATAATTGTATAAAACTACTTTAAATCTCTATATAAAGTATTTGTTTACATTTGATTATCTTGCTATTAAGCGCTAATTACCATGCGTCTCCATACCAGCAAAATTTTAAATATGCCGTTTTTAAACCCTTTGGGGAAAAAGGTGCAAAACCAGACTTTCAAATTCGAAAAATGATGATGATTTCCCATAAAATGTATAATATGTGACCGTTTCGATCTGCTTCACCTGCGTGTACACTAGACCTCTCCAGTCCAGGGTTGTTAATCGATAATTAATCGTCATCGTCGATAACGTTAACCACCCGTCAACGTCATCGGAAACTCCGTTAACGATAATGTATCGTCGCCTTCATCGTCATCGTCGATAATTGTATCGTCGTATTCATCGTCATCGTCGGTTCATCGGTTATCGCGATACATTTTGCGTTACTTTCCCGTTTATTGGAGTTGAAGTTGATGCGGTTAACTTTCAATTGTTTAGAAATAAATAATTATTGGAGGACATGTTGTTGGCAGTTGAAAATCAATAGTTTTTGGACAGTTTCTATGCACGGGTTGGGGGTGGTTTCGACGATGTGTCCAAATGGAATTTTTTGTCAACTTTTCGGGAGAGTTTATATTGAAGGGAAAGTTATTGGCAGTTGCCAATTAATAGTTTTGGACATTTTCAATACACAGGGGGTTCGACGATGTGTCAAAATGGATTTTTCCAACTTTTAGGGAAAGTTTATTATATTGAAGAAATTATTGGTAAGTGAAAATCAATAGTTTTGGGCATTTTCAATGTGCCATCGGTGCGTCAAAATAGAAATTTTTTCAACTTTTCGCGAACTTTTTATATTGAAGGGAAGGTTGTTGGCAGTTAAAAATCGATAGTTTTGGACATTTTCAATTCACAGGAGGATCCACCAGTGCACAGTGTTTCCAAAGTGGCAAAAACGTGAAAGAAAAGTTTATTTATATTTTTTTGCATTTAAAAAGTATAAGTTGGGTGATTAATCCCTCTAAAGCTGAGAAGCAAGTTTTTGTTTGGTCATTTATGAAAATAAAAAAAAACTTTATTTGGCAAAGTTGTTGAGAATTTCTTAAGTATTAACTTCGCTGAAGATACTATGTGTCTATCTGTCGATGTTAATTTACATTTGTGGAGATTTCTTTCCTGAAAATTGCTTTTTGCAAAATACTTTTCCTGGTAATTTTGTAGAATTTCAAAATGTTCCAAGATTTTGCTCAGCATAAGAAAATACAGAATTTTTGTAATGTAAGTTTATTTGTATCTCTTACAACTTATCGAATATTCTAGTGTCCAAAAAGCAATATTTTGGAATGGAAACCGCAAATTTCCGCAGACGAATACCAATACGAATCTGTAAAACAAACACTATCAAAATCGTTTGACGAGCTCTAGCCTACGTTCAAGTCAAATTCGAGTAAATTCCTTCTTTAGTATATTTTTCTTATCTTAGAGATACAAAATATACAAACATAATAATATTGTACTGTAAGACCTCCTTAAGGGAAATTATTACTAAATGATCAGAACGAATATTTTAATCGCTGTGGTTTGTTAAAAAGAAAGAAAAAAAATGTTAGTCCAGGTGTTTGCGTTTTGACTTCGTCTCTTCAGAACCAGAAAAAATATGTGCCGATTTTGTCAATGTCATCGTTTTATCAGCCTAAAATTCGCCAAGGGGCTGATAAAAACGGGTCTTCACTGTATTCAAAAAACGACTAAAACTCTATTATGAGGCCGTTTATAAATTACACTACACATTTAAGGGTAAAAGAAGAAAGCATGAAGCATCTTGTTACATAGTGGAGAGAAGAAACGGAGGAGGGGGCTAAAAGCTTCCCAACTAGAAAAGGAAATCAAACATTGGAAATATGTATATTCTCCTTTTAAAAATCCAGAATATTCTAGTTTAAATTAAAATTATAATAAAATCTGTTAATCACCACACCACTTAGTGGTTTAGTAGTTTTTTTCAATATATGTTTTGCGTGCTAAAAATTACTAATTACACATTAGCTCAAAATTTGTTTTCTTCATGGTCAAAACAACTTTTAATCACCTTTTTGCCGTTTGGAAACACTATGCACCTGGGACTGTTCTGTGCACCAACTTACTCGAAAAGTTGAAAAAATTCTATTTTGACACATCGTCGGACCCTTCTGCGTATGGAAATGTCCAAAATTATTGATTTTCAACTGCCAACAACTTTCCCTTCAATATAATACACTTTCCCGAAAAGTTGAAAAAAAATTATTTTGACGCATCGTTTGACCCCGCTGTGTATAGAAAATGTCCAAAACTATTAATTTTCAACTGCCAACAACATGTCCTTCAATAGGTATTTATTTCTAAACAATTGAAAGTTAACCGCATCAACTTCAACTCCAATAAAAGGAAAAGTAACGCAAAATGTATCGCGATAACCGATGAACCGACGATGACGATGAATACGACGATACAATTATCGACGATGACGATGAAGGCGACGATACATTATCGTTAACGGAGTTTCCGATGACGATACATTATCGTTAACGAGTAACGCCGATAAATTATCGTGAAAAATGTATCGTATTAACAACCCTGCCTCCACATTTTGAAAATGTTTTGAAATATACATGGGTCAGCTCAGATTTTTATTCTAGGTGTGAATTTAAAAACACAGAGTGTAAGGGATCTTCCTATGGAAACATAGCAAAAACACGATTTGATTGGAGACACCTCTAAATGATGTCCAAATTAAGTCATTTTTGGCGAAAGTTTTTAAATCTGACCTGATCCATGTATATTTCAAAACTTTTTCAAAATGTGGAGAGGTCTAGTATGCACAGTTCATTTGTTAAGAAATAATTTGTTGTTGGAACTCTTAAGATATATTTGTAAAATAAATCATGGTTAAAATCTAATTTCGCGAACAAGTTAAAATTATAAACAAAGCTCTTCAAATTCTTTTTAAAATGAAACTAGCTTTGCTCGAATCGGAACCAAATTGAAAAGAGCAGCATGCATTTAAAAGATATTGTGATTTCGAAAATGAAAATCATTGAAATTACTTAACACAGCGACGTTTAAATAGCTATTAAAAATGTATTTTTGTTCAAAAATCTTTAAATTTTGAGAATATAGGAAAAATAGAAAACAGCAATATTAGAAACATTACTTTTGATGTTTTGTCCGGCCTCCGGACACTATGGATTGGTATGTCAAATTTCATCGTAACCACTGACATACAAGTAAATTTTTGAACTACACTAAACTACATTTTTGGAATAGTAGCAAATAGCTTCTTATGAACAAATAAAAAACGACAGGATGGTGAGACAACCAATCGTTTTCGAGTTGTTCATCGTACACACCAAAAAATAATGAAATTTAAACGACATGTAAATCAAATACAACGATTGAATCAAAAATTTGATTGAAAATTACGTTAAAATCAATTGGAGCATCAAACAACAAGCAATTTTACACTGTCATTCGTGTAATATTACATGTCATTCATCTTACAGCAGTCTTCGAGTAAAAATACATTGAAGTGCAATGGTTTTCCGTTTAAAGAAACTGTAATTTTCAATCGACGTGTGAAATTATTATAAAATTCGTTGAAGAAAGCACAACAAGTCGTGTGTATTTGTGGTGGAACTTAATTTTACATTTATATTCATGCTACAAATATGTGCATGAAAGTAAACTTAAAATTACAAAATATTTTTTTCTGTGTACTTCTTATATCTGGTTAATATTAGATAATTAACTAAGGTGGAATCCCAGTGGAAATAGATTTCCTGTTAAGGGATCCACATTATAAATTAAATTAAAGTTAAATACTGCTGACGGATGTTTACATTAAATTACAAAACAATATCATTAATTAAATATTTCGTTAAACCTATGTTTAAAGTACTGTTTCAATCTAGCCTTGAAGATGGTACGATTGTCGATTCTCTGCATGTCAAGTGGAAGTGCATTAAATTTGGTAGGACCAATAAAAAGAATCCGCTTTTGGCCAAGGTTTGTGACTGCTCGAATACGTTGCAAGTTACTATTTCGGCGTGTTGAACGAGAATGTGTTAAAGTTGTAAAATGTATATTATGCTGCGCGATGGAGTTATGTAGATTGTCGTGTAAGAATAATAGTGTTTGTATGTCACATAAGTGGGCTATGGGTAAAATATTGTGGACACTTTCAGAGTATAACAACAAAGTCGAATATAAAAGTGGTTTTTTAAATATAATTTTCAGGGATCTGTTTTGTAGTGTTTGTAGCTTTTTAAGGTGAGAGCTCGCTGCTCGCCCCCATACCGATACTAAGTAGTTAAGTTGTGAATGAATGTATGCAAAGTAGTAGTTCAACAGAGCTCGCTGGGCAACAAACGCTTTAATTCTCCATAAAATACCACAAGAAGATGCCACACGCTTTTCAACAAATTTTATATGTGGTGTCCAGGATAACGTAGGACCTAAGTGTATACCCAAATATTTGAAACAGTCCACATTTTCAATTGTACAATCTCTAAGTTTGGGATGATGATGTGTTGGTAAAGTTTTCCGTATGGATCGGAAGATCATGTACTTAGTTTTAGAAAGGTTTAGTGATAATAAATTTGTTTTAAAATATTGGTCGAGAACACACTGGGAGCAAGGCTACTACGTTAACCATCCACAGATACAAATTGCTTTCTATTCGTCAGATAACTATGAATAACAGAATGAGCAATGCCCCTGATACCGTAACAATCAAGCCAGCAGTATTGTATGGTCCAAAGTGTCAAATGCTTTTTAAGGTCTAGGAATAGAGCACCAACAATGTTTTTACGATCCACTTCGCTCATTATAAGATCAACTAATTCAATTATAGCAGTTTGGGTGCTAGAGCCCTGTCTAAACCCATATTGTAATCTATGGAGGACGCTGTGTTTGTTCAAAAATTCTAATAATCTAGCAACAAATAGTTTTTCGAGGATTTTGTTGAAAACGGACAGTGTAAATATAGGACGATAATTATTACAATCACAACATTTACCTGATTTAAAAACAGGGATGACTTTAGCCACTTAGAGACAGTCAGGGTAATAACCAGATTGAACAATTACGTTGAAACATTGAGAAAGGATTCTAGCCAAAGCGCAAGAATTTCCTTTTAACATATTGACAGGAATGTTATCAGGGCCACTACTCTTCTTATTATCTAGGCTATGTATCAGCATAATTACTTCGTTTGTTGATGAAGGACGCAAAAATATTGACTCACGGACGCGACGAACATTACTTAAAGGACAAATGTTTGAGGTGGTGGGGATATCATTTGACAGTTTTTGCCCTATACTAGAGAAGAAGACATTAAAAGTCTCACAAACATTATTGTTGGTTTTTTTACCATCGACAATTAGATTTATTTGGTCGCTTTTCTTTGCTAAACCAAAAGTGCTTTTTAGGTTTTTCCATAGTTTTGAATGTGGTGTGTTAGTAAGAAGGTTCTCATAGAAAGATTTTTTTACCCGTCGTTTTGTGGCATCTACCTTTTTGGATACATGCAATAGCATTTGCTTTAGATGTTGATCCGCGGGATTACTTTTGAGACGTTGAAGGTAATTGCTCTTTATTTTACTGGTCACTCAGATTGTTAAATATTGTGTCATTGCGCACTCGATTTACATCGTCCAGTTTGCATAGCACATGATCAAGTATGTTTGCGCTAATTGGTCTGGTAGGAAAAAGATTTGTACAAATAAAGTCATAAGATTCCAAGAGTATTTTATATCTTCTTAAAAATATTGTTGTTGTTGTGATTATGTCTTATCAAAAGCCCCTAGACAAAACACACATTTCCGTCCTGTATCATCGCTTGTAAAAGCTAGGCGGAACCTTTAAATTCCGATGCTGTTTTCTAATTTCATTGACCTTTATGAGTTATTGACTAATTTAATGAAACCAATCAATTCTCCATTTATTCCCCGCCAGAGCTAAAGCTTCCTAAGTGGTGATTTCATGTGCCAGCTTGATGCTCACAAAAGGCATTAGTTACCGTCTGTCATTCTCTGCGAGCTGGCAATTAAGATAAATTGTCTGGCTATCTTATTACCAAATATTAATCTCTAGAAGAATATATATAAATTCACTAACCCATACACATGCGGTTCAAATTGATTATTTTCAATGTAGGCAGTTTCTTTAGTATGGAAAGTGTACTTTTTCACAATAGTAATGAGGTGCGATAGATTCAATATTAATATCATGCTTCAATGTCAGGTAAAGCTTCGCCAGATAAGTGCTACAGTATGGCTCAAACCAAGCACCTCCGCACTGACAAGCGACTTTTTCATATTTTTGTAGATATATCCGATTTTGCTGAAAAATCCTATTCATCGTTCTCAGCTTGAAAATGTGCGTGGACGAACTTGTTCCAGCGCCTGATCTCATTCCATCGTTCATTCACAACATTTTTACTCGTTTGGATTGTTCGCCGCAATGTCGAACGCGCTGCTGAGATCATAATAACATTAAAGGTAAAAACTTGTTGGCACAGCGGCAGAGAAACTGTTGGGAGGTTCAGGCTCCATTCATGAATATGGTAAATGGCAAGTTGCCTTGTGTGCTGCCCACAGCTTCCCGTCCACACGTATCGGTGATGTGGTTCTGTAGACCGCGCCGCCTCAACCACACCGTCAGTCAATCGGGCGGAGTTTCGCGCGGCGGCAAAGCTTGTGTCACCTTTGCTTGGCAAAGAATGTTCTCGTCTGCAAAGTGCAAAGGTGTTGATATAGGGCCATTCCAGTTTCGTAACTTGGAAATAGCAACTTTTAACTCACTAGAAGCCCACATGGGAGTGGGTTTTTGCGATCTTCGTAGGTTACACTAGTTTTAGGCAGATACTGATCAATAGACCTTCGTAGGTAGCTTTAGATCTACATATTGAGCTTATCTAATGTCATAAACTATTAATATATCAGTAACATGTAGACATAACTAAAAATGATCGTTGCAATGCATGATTGTGATACATTTTGGTCAGAAATTGTTTCTAATACTATTCGTCATAATTTCTATTGTTGGCAGTTATGTATATACTAAAACAAAGAGGACGACTCCGAATTATTTTCAGAATTTTCTTCAAAATCCTTTGAAATATTTTTTTTTCTTGGTAGCATCCAGATGGGCACTGCGTATTGTATATATGGTCAAAATATATTTAGTTATAAATATTTAGTTGGTTATTTCTTTTTTAGATAAGGGCTGTTTTGAAAAAAGAAGCTCTGATCTTGTACGGGAAAATAATGACTGTGACCTCTTTAAGGGAAATTTATACCAAAAAATCAGAAAGGGTTATGGACCCTATAGCTAGGGATTAAAGAAGAATATTTTTAAGCTTCGAGACGGAACATGGCGCTGGCGAATGAACCATGAGTTGCATCAGCTGCTGGAAGAACCATCCATCGCGCATACCGCAAAAATAGGACGTTTGCGGTGGGCTGGACATATCGTAAGAATGTCGGACGATGACCCGGTGAAGACGGTTCTTGAGGGCGACCCTACAAGAAGACGGGGCACACAGCGAGCACGGTGGATCGACCATATAGAAGACGACCTACGGACCCTTCGAAGACCCTGACGAGGCTGGCACAAGCAGCAATAGGCCGAGTGTAGCGGAGACGGCTTCTGCATACAGCAAGAGACAACAAGGCGCTAGCCTGAACGTAAGTTTTTTAAAACTTGTGTTTATTAAAATGACAGAAAAAATATGTCCAGATTTTGCCAATGTCCCCATTTTGTAGGCCTAAAATAATCCAAGGGGTTGATAAAAACGGGTCTTAACTGCATATGACCGGGTTTATCCGCGTCTTAAAGAAGAATACGGTTCCAATGTAATTCTTGTGTTTCAGTGCGACGGTGTAAAAACCCATGCGTGGATACTTAACAATGTTATGTCTTAACACAATGACGTGTGATCATCGTCGAGTCCAGCTTTGAATCCACTGGATACTTCAATATGTGACGTAAAACATGTCATCAATTGTTCAACACACTACACGAGCAATGCTGTAATGCTTAGGGTTGCCAACAGTTTTTAGTTTAAAGGACATGTCCTTAATTTCCACGTCCTTTATTTTAACATATTGAGTAGAGGTCTATCCCGAGCGTGAAAGTTTAACTGTTACCTTAAATTAAATATTACCACCAGGGGTGCTATAAGAGTTGGACGACATTAACTGGTAATCAAATAGAGATTTCAAAATGACAGACCTCTTGTCGTGATAAGCTGGTGTGATGACGTTAGTGTTTTAACAGGTATTTTTTGGATTTCTGTTCTCTGTAATTTTAGTCTTAAACCCTGGCACTTTTTGAACTTTTCAATCGTCCTTTATTGATCACTTTCTTTCAGCGCTTTATTGTCAACACTGAGGCCTACATGGGCTTACATTATTATTGTACCATTCCAACTGGTTTCGGTCGAGGTCGTGTCCTTACTTTGCTCTAGGTTCATTTGGCAACCCTAGTAGTGCTGATGAAAAGCATCATTAAGGAACAAGATTCAAAATATGGATTTAAGCTGAAGTTCTGTTCAAATGGCCATTGTCATAAATATCGAATAAACCGCTGTAAACGAAATCAAAGCGACTATAAGTTTGATATAATAGAAATCCATTCTGCACAAGAAAATCTCTCAGCCAAAAGAAAAAATACAAAAGAGCCGGAGTCACCGATGATTCCTGTATAAATATATCACGCTTTTTCCGTACGGTGACTTAATATTCAGCGTCTGTTCATATGTACGAAGTCTAATGTAAATTGGAGGTTTTATTTTAAGGTACGCCTATATTTAGCAAGCGGGATGCCAGCAACGTGTGTCTTTCCTATGTTTATATTTTGAATTTTCCCTTTGCTTCATGTATATGGCCTTTCCACCCGCGCTTACAATCTTAACACTATAAGACGCCAGCTTCCTCTATCGTTTGTATTTCTGTAGAGGGGGGATGCGCTTTCGCTTTGACACTTTTGAAATTACATAAATGTTTATGTTTTCGTTTTGTGACTGTTGGCGCATTAAATTGGAGACCATCTAGAAGTATATCTTTCGAAATAAATGGATCACGTAATAGTAGAAACTTTCCATTCAGTTTGAGATTTATATGTACTAATTTTTAAATTGTTGTTGTCGGGAGTTACAGATGTTGACTATGTCCTTAGTCAGAAAATGTATTACTTGGTATTTTATATAAACTACACAGAAAAAAATATTTTGTAATTTTAAGTTTATTTTCATGCACATATTTGGAGCATGAATATAAATGTAAATCTAAATTCCACCATAAATCCACACGACTTGTCGTGCTTTCTTCAACGAATTTTATTATAATTTTACACGTGGATTGAAAATTACAGTTTCTTTAAACGGAAAACCAATGCACTTCAATGTATTTTTTACACGCATATTGCTGTAAAATGAACGACACGTAATATTACACGAATGAACGTGTAAAATTGTATGCTTTTTGATGCTCCAATTGAGTGCATTAATTTTAACGTAATTTTCAATCAAAGTTTCGATTCAATCTTGGTATGTTTACATGCGTATTGATTTACATGTCGTTTAAATTTCATTATTTTTTTGTGTGTAGGTATTAATGTGTATCGAGAAATTTTAGGCATTTTCGTCATTTTATATAATCAAGAGAGCACCAATGATTAGTCGAGCGACCCGGGGCTATTAAGACAGCGGGGGAAATTCTGACCCCCTCGATTGCTCAGAAAATCGTAAGGCTTTCTGACTATCATACATATTCGTGGAACCGCTATACTAAAACATTAATTTTGACAGATGAATCAAATTCTTTAGTTTTTTTAAGGAGATACAACGTGATTCATTTTTTCGCCATCCTCACAGTGGCGTAGCCAAAGGGGTTTTGGGGGTTAACCCCCCCCCCCTCCCAAATCGCAACGTTTGGATTGAAAAAAACTTAAAGCTGACCAGGGCCGACGGAATATTTTTTTTCAGAGTGGGTAGTAAGATTCGAAATGATTTCTACCCGTACTGGCGTGTGTAAGTGAAAATGAAAATTCCCTGATAATAGCTGATGGTAATTTGAAAACACCCTTTCTTGACGGTTTGTATGACCGACAGCTCAGCGAAAACGTGCTTGTTGATTTTTGATACTATATGGGCACAGCTAAGTCCCAATTACTCCTTTCTTTAAAATTTCCATTCCCCGCGATAGAACCTTCTTTGGTGGGTACTACATCCCGCATGATAGTGTGGACCAGGCATTGTAATTCTCACTCACTCACGCGAGAAGAAGCTTATCCGATGTCCAACTTTTCCGAGATAAGATGAGTCGCAAAATTCCTTGTGTCCACAAATAGCGTAAGAATGATTTTCCCGAAAAAAATTTCCGTCTTCACCGGAGGTTTCAATATGTTATTTTCTTGGAAATCATTAAAAGTATCAAAATATACACTTCATTTCTAAGAAAAGCGACACAGAATTACGATAGACTTGTTCTTTCGCGGTTTGGAATGGCGGTAGAAAGACTGAGAGCGCAAAAATTATACCGCGATGAACTCATCCGGTGAAGTTATGTGAGTGCTAATTACTTTTCGTGTGAAAATGTGAGTTTTTATTGCCACAGTGCCAAATTATTCGGACTCATTTATATGAATGGTAAATGTAATGCCCGGTGTGAACTAATGGGAAGGTAGCTCCGTCGAAAAACATCCTTCCAGGCTTAATGGGCTTTGATGGCAAAAAAATCCTTTTCAATTCCAACCATACCCATTTAATACAACCGGCCCCTGGATCATCATCGATATATCGCGTGATTTATCTAAAAAACAGTCGGGCGTGTTCGAAGGAGTATTTTGTCTACATGCCTACCCGGGAAGTAGAGATTGATGGTGTAGTCTCCGAGAGGGGCTTTAATTACGAAATATGGGATTGGCTCCTTCCAGTCGCTTTAGCCAGTCAGTATGCAAGCAATTGCGTTCAGTCTTGGCCAGATCTGTTCTTCAAAACCTTGTTTTTTACGGAGCTGGTCTACCTGTTCGCCTTTTTGCGCTGCGCGTCGTTGCAAACAATGGGGCTATAGAGTTACCCATTGTAGAAACAAGGCACAGCAAGGAAAATGCAAAGAGAATTATGAAATTATACATGGAAAAACTGAAGCATTCGTTTGAGGAACCCTGCGAGAGGAAATGCTAAAAAGGGCTACGCCACCGGCCACGGCAAGATTCTGACAATCCCATTGTGGGATGCATGGATAGTTTTGTTTGAGGGGTCATTCGTCCCTGTCCCCATTGTAGGAACATCTTCTAATGTGCCTATTATTTTCCTAGTTATTACACAATGCATTTGCATTATGTAAAACCTAGCAAACTTCCGACGTATATCTTCCACAATTTTAACAAAATTCGCCAGGGCCGAGAATACACTATGTAGGAGTGTTCAGGGGATCAAAACATGTTATCATTTCAATCGGATTAGCCATTGTTTGGTACCAGCCACTAAAGTTGTCGCTTTTCAAGTCCGAATCAATGGCAAAAACTTATTGATATTGTTTCCATATTCATCGCACCTCAGCTGGTTCTAAAAGACTTCAACTCCCATGATATACTACGCATCCACTACATCCGAAACAATCGAATTAAAACAAGAAATTCATCCAGTGGAACTGTACAACGTTTTGACAGACTTGATGCTCTACATGCGATTAAAGGTCAGACGAAACAAGTATATTCGGCGCGAACAACCGTGGACAGTCTCCTACTCCGTGGTGGGCAGAGAGTGCACAGAATTGAAAGCGCAAAAGTCTTGCAGGGACTTTCTGGATGTCGGATCGCCCGAATTTTTACGAATATTCGCGACGTTATAAACTCAAATGAAAAACTTGATGAAGCTGAAAACGCGGTTATTGGCACCGGTTCGTCGACGGATTAACGAGAAAAACAATATTTCGTCTGGTGGCTAGGCCCTACGTTGTGTAGATGATTCGACCTTTGATCGGAATACACGGAACCAAGAATCCTTTTTCGGCGAACTGCATTTCTTGTAGATCCACATTCAAACGATAGACATTTCGCGATGAAATGGTAATACTCTATATAAACGTAATGATTGTTCTTTATACACACAAATTTATCTGACAGCAACGATGCTCGCGCTAAGCATTGTAGTGCGCATATCATCGTAACGTTCATCAGATGATGAGAACTGTGCATAGCTTCTATACTAATTATTATGAGGGTGATCAGAAAAGAGACTGTACTGCAAACATTCTCCCCACAAAACTTATGGTTTTATATTAACCTATCAACGGCATCGGTACAGCTCCAACGAGGCTCTTCGTTTGATGAAGCATGGAAAGCACTTACCAGATAACCTACCAAATACAAATATTAGTTTAAGTTTTTTCACATTGCTCCACTCCGGGTAATGAGAAGGCGGACACTTAGGCATTAGAAGGTAATATTTATGAACGATCGCGTAGCTTCAACGAGTTTTTCGGGATTTCTTGTCAGAGGACGCTCAAAACATGGCAAATTTCGTAGGGAAGTTTAGGAATCCCAAAGGTATTAACAAACCTTGGTTTAAAGGGGATGGATGAAGGTCGTGACTTCCTTGTACCTTGAATGTGCATCTCCGGCGTATTAAGATCATGTTGTCTGGTCGTGCGCCTAGTGTTCTAGCACCAGATCTCCGTTAAATGAATCTCTTCGACCTCGTTCCAGTCAAGTGACTATCGCTCCTATATGTCACCCATTTACATATTTTTAACACGTTAGATATCCAAATTTAGTTATCTCTTTTCTTTTTATTAACATGCTCACAGCTACATACCTGAAAATATGATCGCAACTGTTCCTAGTGGATCCAAGGAGGTCAGTCGGTGATCCTGTTCATCATGTTCTGCCAGTGATCTTCCGTTTTCCAAAAAGCTGCAAATTTAATTTCTTTTTTCCCTGTCCACCCTCTCTTTATTTCCCCTGATACAGTCTTTGCTTCTGATGTTGGAATTAGCCCCTCCTTGTGTATGTCTTTTGTCTTTCTTATAAACAGTCTACTAGCGTTTCTCCTTGCTTCAATTTTTAATCAAATGAAAACTTAAAAATGAAAATTGGAAAACTAGTCTATAAAAATATTTCTTACTACATGCTTTAGTCTGAATAAATTGCATTAATATTTATTGATCTGAACTACTTGTTTTAGGATGTAGATGTGTCAAAATGAATTCCCCTTAATATAAATACGAAAAATAAATTCAAATTTCAAACAAATCCTCATTATTATTCCATATTTTCAAGTAATTTAAATTGTAAACAAAATAAATTTGTATCTGAATAAAAAGGTGAAATTGTTTTACATCCAGAATTTCAGACGCATGCATTTTGTGTGTGAGACATTTTCATGGTTAATCTCAGGTTTTGGTTTGTTACAAACTTTCGAGTGGGTAATTCCTCGCCCCCCCCCCCTCCCTTCCCCTCAGCAATTTTCGAGTCAAAAACTCAATGCATACGTCTTAAACTAACAATTCCGTTGCTCCTACTTCATAACAATTGCACAAGTGCAACCAAAAAGCAAGTAATCAAATGCATTTGTCGACGGAATAAGACAAACTTCAGCTCGAGTATTTCCATAGAGGGCCGCCTTAGGGAGATCTGACATTTCCAGTGTTTGTTGTGCTTTTCTTGCACTTTAATTTGTTAACCAAGTGGTTTGCCCGTTTTTGTCCATTTAAAAGTTATCTGTATTGGAAAAGAGCTATTTTCAATAAAAAAAAACGTGAATATCTCCACACATACTAGATATAGCAAGTTTCCATCTTCGGCAAATGAATGCAGTTTTACGGTCCAAACAATGTTCTAGAACATTTATATAACGCAAAAAATCTACAAGAGAACTCATGATGAAAAACTGTTTTTAAGGGGCCTTTCGCAAACAATGCCCCATATCTCAAAAAGCTTAAAAAATTGAGAGTTGCAGTCTTCAGGTAAAATGTTTGTAACGAGTTTTTATACTACTTCGCTGAAGTAAGTATTTGTCTATCTGAATGATTGTAGAAGTTAAATTTCATAACTCACTATTAGGGGGATTAATCATCAATCCGATAAGACAGAAGGAAGGGAAGTTCTATTCAAAGAAACTTTCTCAAAGACGTCACATTGCTAAAGTCAACAGTTTTGATGCAATCTAAAAAAACACTTTTTGCTCTTTGGGACCACTGTGGGATGTTCGGAAATATGGATTAGGGACAATGCATCGAATGGGAAGCGAAGTTTGATTGTCTTTAAAACAAACTTCCTTTGCTAAAATGTATTTTGTGAGCATACGTAGAGTTGACATAAAACCTCAATGTGATTTACAATAATAATATTGTGAAAAATAGAAGGAAAATGATGAAAAATTACTTATTCCGTTTGGTCAGGATCGGTTTTTATTAGCATTTGATTTTTGTTGTATAATAAATTATATAAATAGCCTTTAAGCAGGATTGGAAATAATAAAATTTCAAAATATTTCAAGTTAGTGGCTATAAATGGTGTAGATTTGAGTGTTCTATTGAATGGTGTAATAAACTGTTGCATACGAGGACTCGTTTTGGATTTGAAAGCTTTAATAATGAAGAAAAGTAAAATTACTGCTCGAAAAAAATTGTTTGTGGTCACGATCATATTATTTCGGAACTGTCAACTTTGGATGTTAAGTATCTTTGAAGTATATTACAATGCAAAGCAATGCATCTTCTAATAAAATAATTTGGTGATCTCTTAATATATTTGAAGAGTTACTTCTCCATAATCACTTCTAGGAGTGTTCATCACCAAAATTATTATATCAAAATATGAGCATTTTATGAAGTTGTTAAACCTACAAAGTTGATGATTTCGAAATTATGTGATCTTGACCGTTACAAAAGTTTTTGAACATTTAAAATTGCTCTTTATATTCGCATTCTTTGACTTTATTGACATATTACAAAAAATATATAAAAGACTGTTAGACTAATTTTGTTTCTGAACTTTCACTAATTTATTCAACTTACAATTAATTTTAGCGTTTTCGGAAAACAACGATTTTCATCAACCCCCCCATCCCAAACCAAATTTCTGGCTGCGTCGCTGCATCCTCAAAACAGAAATCATTATAATGGTAAAACCGTGATTAAAGCATCAAATAAAACTTTAAAAAATAACACTATGTGTTTTGGAGAACTTGAGTCTCCTATTTTATGGAATGATTTTTGATTTGGTGAAAACACAGATATTTTCAGGACGCTAACCACTTTGTGCTAAATGAGCGTCGGGACTATTCGGAACCCCTACACCAACAACCATCGTTCAGCGGCTTGCGGCTACGCATACCATTGCAAGCGCAACAGCAAAGAAAATACATGATAGCTGATCGACAGCTGTGACTAACCAGATTGAGTTTTAGAACGGAATTTAAGCAATTTTTCCAATAAATATGTCATAGGATCTGAATTACCCCGTAGTGAGGTCCGAATTACCCCTACATAGTAAAAGAATCGAAAAACGTATAGTTTTTGTAAATCGTCGCCTAGCGCTGCCACGGAGTGGTGCAAATGAGCTTTTATAGCATCAAAAGGTTGCTGAAGTTTCCAACTAACAATTAGGACCTTGGACCGATAAATGCTTTCAAATCTATCCACCTAAAAGGGCGATTTGCTTAGGTAGGTCCGAATAGCCCCTGATTCCCCTAATAATAATTTCAATTGAAACTCCTACATTCAAATAATGGCTATTGTGATTGTAAATAACCACTGAACTTTTCAGATCGATTGGTTCAATTATTTGGTTACCACGAGGTCATTTTTTTAAGTCAATGCTGAGAAAACAGTCAAATTGAACACGCTTGATAGAATGGAACGGTATCATTTCTAGATATAGGGAAAGTGTAATTATATTGTATACAAATCGAAAAATTTAAATGGTAGCATTGATCCACACAGTTAAAGGCTTTTTTATGAGTTTTCTAGTGAATTATTAAATACCAATTGTAGTCTTTTGTTGAAAGTTTATATGTTAAAAACGCGCCCTTGTTTCACAAAATAATTAATATCAGTGAAACTATGCTTCGGTAATATGCAAGACGGTATGCAAAAAAAGTGTACAGTGGCTGTAGGATATGTCTCAATGCAAGAAAGTAATCCAACAACAAATATAAATTTATTAAAATTTAATGTTTTATATATTTTTCTCATCCACAGTCCAGTCTGGATAAATGAAACTAAACAGTCTCAAACATCACATTATTTTACCGGTACCGTGGCGAACAGTTTTATATTTTTGAAAGGGTTCTGTGGGGGTGGTTGAAAGCCATCCAAGCTCGACATTCAGAAAATCAAAAAACTACGAAAATTTCACAAGTGTACGGGCATCACTAGCCGAGACCGCACGCGGTACCCTGGGGGCGTCTCCTGAATGTATATAGTGTGGGATGTGACTTGTTGGTCACCAGCACGCTGTCGTCATTTTATCGCACCTCAGTAAATTTTGTGTCCTACCTTTATACCTCGCGTGTATTCTCGCGCCAAATAAAATGATCGAAGACAACACCAAGAAGGCACGGTTTACGATAAATTATCCGTCACAAATCGCGTCGTAATGGATGTGCTTGAAAGTGAACCCAATTTCGAGACACAAAATATACAAAATCTTTTCTTAGCATAATTTTCAGTACATACGGGAACCAGTGAAAGCAAAGCAGATTAAGATACATTCACTTGTGAGATGTTGAAACGTTAAGTAATTCCGCCTGCGATTTTAAACAAATATCAGAGCACCTGAGTTAGTTATATGAATGGGATCAACGATGTGATCTCATGATGTTTGATCATGTCAAACTTGAAAACATATACATAGACAAAATTTCCCAACCATATCCTGGCGAAATGTTTTTCTTTTTGTTATTTCACAGATTCTGATGTCTTTTATTTTAACGTTACGCTACATTGTACCTGTTTGATCACATAACAATGCAAACCTTGATCTTATCAAACTTAAGCAGCGTTCCATTTACCACCAAGCCTCTATGAATCAGCCTGTACCTATGACTCGAGCACTTATTCAATCAATCAGCGACATTCATTGTAATTTAGTGCACACAGTTTGCAACCTTCAGCGTTTCATCACCGATCTTGATGAAAAAATATATAAACTGCTTGTTTTAATTCCCTACCGCTACCGCCATCTCCGACATCATCATCATCGTATTCGTCGTCGGCGTCGTCTGCAGCTTCGTTTTGATCTTATGGATCCTAGCAAGGTAACTCGGCGCTACACTGAGAAACAAAAATATGCTGAGTTAGCATATTTCCTATTTCCATCTCTTTTATTCTGCTGTGATTTTTATGCATTTTCTAGCGTATACTTCCAATAACCATTCAATTAGTGGATAGACCGGATATGTCCAATGCAGAAGGAACGAGAGAACGAGATAGGAAAATATGTTATCAGTGGCTAAATAAAGTTCCCCGTGTAGATGGAAATGGATTTTAGTCGCCAAGTCTCTCCATCGTCTTGCAAATAGGGTACAAGCTTCCCAATTCATCTCATTATTCACATAATTTCATGAAATAGAAAATCGTCCGCTAGCTCTGTTCAACTCAAATGGTAGGATGAAAGGAGGAGATTCAAGCTTTCGCTACAAAGCACGAACAGTTTCAGTAAACGACCATTTAAGTGTGGTATAAGTTTTCTGTCTTAAAATTCCAATAAAAACTGATAAAACATCTTACATATGATCGAAAAACAAATTCTTTCGACTTCTTTCTTCCAATCATGTTTGGAAAGAATAGGTTTTAAAATCTATAGGCCAATATCCAAGAAAAAAGCCAGGCATGAAGGGGTTTAGCGCAATCCATTAAATGTATGCCGAGTGATCGGTAAACTAGTATGGAAACCTAACTAATGAGATGCATAGGGATCAGTTACCCTACACACTCACACATTTATACCACGTCATTCAGGTGTGCTAGTCGACTTTTGCACTTCCCATGGCATTGTACACATCAGGTGGGACGAATACCACACATTATAATTTACGGTGAAAATCTCGACGAAATGAACGTGCCTAATTCACTGCGGAATAGGTATGAATCACCAGCATATGGGTTTATAAATAAAAGAGGCAGAATAGAAACTACTACTTCAAATCGCAGATATGTCCGCTTAAAACGATTATCTTTATTTCAGAATTTTAAAATTTTATTTGAAAACTATCATCGATTTTTTCGGGCTTCTCTGTTTTGTGTGCAGTTTATCCAACCACCAGCTTTGTGTCTATCTTTAAGACAATAGTGGATATAAGTGCATATTCTTCTATTCTTTTCTTCTAAACTAGATACTACATAAAATCATGACCAATATTGTTTGGCATACCGCTGAAATCTTTTATTGGCTTTTATTTTTACATTTCTTACAAAAGGCATGTATAGGACTCGCTCAAACTTTGAAAACGTATTCTGAGGCCCGGAGGGCAGAGTCTCATATACCAATCGACTCAGCTTGACAAATTGGGACAATGTCTGTAAGTATGTGTGTGTATGTATGTATGTACACTAGACCGGCAACAATTTTGAATTTTTTTTCGGAACACTGCTAATTCGAATGGTAATTGAACGCACAAATCATATGCAAAATATGAGCTTTTTCCGATAGCTCTAGTTCACCCACAAGAGGTTCGAAGTTTCCATAGTAATATATATGGAAACTCGGAAATAAAAACTTAAAATTAATTTTTAAAAAATCCACAGTAACTCTGCATACCTCACAAATTTTGGTCACATAGCTTATTTTATAACGAACAGCTTTGTTGAAGGTTACATATTGATTGGAGGTTTTTCGACAAAGTTATTTAATTTTAAAGACCAACCAATTTTTTCAAAATTACCTATTCTAAACATGTGCGAGAAAGAGAAGCAACCCAAAATTTTATATGAGAATACACTCAGGTTTTTTTTACGCGGGGGATACAGGCCGCGTAAATGAAACCGCGTAAATGAAAACCGCGTAAATTTCAAAATCCGCGTAAATGAAAACCGCGTAAATTTCAAAATCCGCGTAAAAAAAACCGCGTAAAAAAATACCGCGCAAAAAAAACAGCGTAAAAAAAACTTGAGTGTATCTTTTAACTGCAAAATCGGATCAATTTGCAGTCTTCGGCAATGTTGATCCTTACACCTTAAGCTATATATCTGGAATACACAAGATGATAATGGCATTTTCTAATGAATTTGTTGCTTCTTTTGCACATTTTTCATATATTTTACCATACAAACTTGAAAACTCTTGTGAGTGAACTAGAGTTTTAGGAAAAAGCTCATATTTGACAAATGGTATGTGAAGCCAGTTCCCGTTTGATTTAACAGTGTTCCGAAAAAAAGTCAAAATTGTTGCCGGTCTAACGTACACTAATGTCATGTATAAAATATCTCAGCAATGGCTGAACCGATTTTAATGTAACTAGTTACAAATAAAATACCTGACGTGGCAATTTAACACTATTATTTTTGTTTTTCGATATGTTGTTTACTTTCTGAGATATGGGTGTTTTTGTAAAAACACAACGTGTTTTAGCCCTTTCATGTCCAACGTTTTCCTAGTGCATGTAAGGTTTCAAAAGTATTTTTCCTTGAAAACGGTGGGATCAAGAAATACGAAAAGCCTTTTTTTCATAAAGATAGATGCTTGCCTCGCAGTGCTAGAAGCTGCTCAATTTTCACCTTCCAATGCTCAAAACAATTCTCCTAGAATATTTACAATAGTCCAATTGCGTGGAAAACGTGGCAAAAAACAGTCTAAATTGATAAGTTTGATCAGTTTTCAATAATATTGCAACATAACGAAGATATATGAAAAATTTCGTAGTCAACGTAAACTGTCCCTGGCAGCACGGTTCCATCGGAATCCCATTAGACTAATTCCAATAACTTCAGTTGTAGAGCTGATCTTTGTAACTGATAGTACTCAAATGAAAAGCAGTAGTCACATTTATTAGCCTTACTTGTTTTTATGATCAATTTTTGCCTCAATCAAAAGTTATTGCTGTTTAAAAACTTTGTTGTTCACAAACAACACGGGCATAAAAATCAGTTTGTCTTCACATCTCGCCCTGAGCAGAAGCAAAAAATCGTCCCGCGCAAGTGAAACGGTCAATTCTACCTAAAAATCAATCGGTGCCTATCACACAAGCAGTCCATATAACAATAGCCTATACCTACTGTGCGATTTAGTGATGAGTGACGGTGCCCAGCAAAAAGCAACCCAGATACGGCCGAACTGTGTTGCTGTTGATTTTTCGAAATGCCCCGTAGGACCAGCCATTCGGGAAGTGGAACAGTTATTAAAAGTGCAGATGAAACTCAATCTGGCTGAAGTGAAAACCCTACAAATGCATCATATCAAACATTGCGTGCTGATTTCGTTCAATAACATTAACCAAGCTGAGTCATTCGCCTCGCGAAACAACATGCAGCACACCGCCGAATGCGGCAATGTTAAATATAGCATTCCCGTATACATAGAGAACGGCGCTGTAGAAGTTCGTGTCCATGATTTGGCTACGCGTACCCCTGACGGCGCGATTAAAAAATGCTTGCAAAAATACGGAGAAGTAGACTCCGTTACACATGAGACTTGGAGGAATTTTTTCCCGGGCATCCCCAACGGTGTTCGTTTGGTGAGAATGCGTGTGACCAAGCCAATTCCCTCATACATAACCGTCACAGCGTTAGGAAGTGACGATGTTCTCATTCATCAAACATCACTAGTCACGTACCCAGGGCAAATTCCTACGTGCCAGTTCTGCACGAAGAAGCTGCACCTCGGAAAACCTTGCGTAGAAACTGTTAAGGAAAACTTAACCAATCCAACTGAAATCAGTCCAGAACAATCTTACGCTAAACCACTAAGGGACCGTTCATAAACCACGTAGACCGAAATTTGAGAATTTTTAACCCCCCCTCCCCCCTAGTAGACCTTAGTAGACTTTTACCAAACCCCCCCCCCCCCCCCTCCACCACAAGTTTACGTAGACTTTTAATTTTTTTTATTCGCGGGAAATGTGTAATTAGCAAGAAGCACATTATAATGTTCAATTAAAAATTAGCGTTCAGATTTATTTCAAGCTTTTTAAATATTAAAGAAAGGTGTTTCACATTGGTTTTTTGTCTATGATTGATCAAATCAATTAGTACTAATTCAAGGTGCTTTCCAACGTTTGTGTACTTCTTTCGTTCAACGTTCGGAATAGTTCTTTTCAAGGTTAGTCACTCAAATATATGTAAAAAGATATATTGCCATAACTAGCTTAAATTTTGGCCGAAGTGTGCGAACAATGCAGAATTGCTAAACAGCATTCAAAATTGTTAAATTATAAGAAACATTTACGAAATAATACTGTCGATGTGTACTATCATCTAGACTAAAATAATAAACCAAACATGCACACAAATTTCACTTTTCGTGAACAAATTTCGATATATAGACGTAAAATTTAACGGGTGTTTAAAGATTTTGAAATCAGTGTAAATGATTGCAAGAGAAACTGATTAACTTGAGTAAACACTTTGTTGTAGAAGTTTAACTACACTACGGCTTTAACCACCGAAATCAATAAATAAAAAATAAAATTAATCCACTTATTGTTAAAAATCGGGTGTTTTATTGTTACAATGCTTAACTTTGACTATTTTTTACGTTTTTATGGTTCATGCATGTCTGCTAACTAGTGATGTCTCAGATGATTTCACAGTCAAAATCTTCCGTCGAGAGGAATTTTGGGCGATCGTCTTTGGAACTGTCATTTTGTATTATTCCTAGATCAAAACTATATCGAAATATACGCAAGAAACAACACTGTGTGAGGTTGTCCAAAAAACAATCGTGGGTTCTGGGTTGAGTGGTCGCTTAACGAGTAGTTACCTCAACAGTGTACTAGCTTTGAAGTGTCTGCATAAATACTGAATAGACCGATATTTTGAATACAACTCTCTTTAAATCCCATTTATAATTAGTAATACGAGAATAACAAAAAATAAAAGTCTACGTAGACTTTTTCAAAGAACCCTCCTCCCCCCTCGTAGACAAACGTAGACTTTTGCCAGACCCCCCCGTCCCCCTTATGAGTCTACGTGGTTTATGAACGGCCCCTAACAGCTGCAAAACCAACATCTTCGGATCAAGCACCAACAACCAGCAACAACAACAACGAAACGAATGCCGAGAAATACGAACATACAATGACGACCGATAAGAGTAAGACACAAACTGGAACATCTGACCGCGAGCAGCAGGAAAGTAGTACGGATGAAGACATGGACATGAACGACAACGCAAAAGAAGACAAACGGATCGAACCTCAAATGAAAAAAGGATCTCAACACGCAGCAGAAAGCTGCGTATGAACGAGACCAAAAATTTAACATAGTTGTTTTTTTTTATTTATTGTAAAAAACGAACAATCGGCCTCGTTGAGCTACCGCATTTGGGCCTAAATAAATTTAATAATTATAAAAAAAAACACGGGCATAAAAGGGCCAAGGAAATTATTCTCGAATAAATCAATTACGTCACGCTTCATAGAAATTGAAAGCTCATGAAAATACCTTTCTAACAAGCTGTATATTGTCTTCGTTCACAAGTGGCGAAAATATTAAACATTTTATATTTTTATTCCTCTCTTACCAATTTCCACTAACTAAAAATGAGACCTTTACATACACAGTATTACTTCTCTAGTGCTTTTGGGACTAAACTAAACCAATTTTGAATATCGGAATATGGAAACACATTTACGTGAATTCGATTCTGAAAACATTTTCTGAATTACCTCAATAATAAATAAACTATTTCTTAAAAATTAATATGTAAGTTTACTTTAAAGACAAGATAATGTATGAGTTGACTTCATAGTGATATTTTTTCTAGAGTTCGTGTATTTATCCCTGCAATTAGGCGTAGCGTTCTGCCTGGAAGTAGATGATGGAGAGTATATTTACACAGATCTTCAAGTAATCCACTTATTAGTGAGATAATATAACTGTATTTTTAATTCTCAAAATTCTAGCGAAAATGTGGCTTCTTTTGCAAAATTGAGGTTATAGTGGTCATGGCGTAGAAATTACTATTTGCGTTATTTAAAAGAGTGTAAAGAAATAAATATATCACATAATATAACTATAAAAATAAGATCACGGCACTAACAATCGTTAGCCATTTCTCACACGCCATCTCCCTCTCTCTGACTCTCACTCTCTTACTCTCACGCTCACTCTTACTCTCTCTCTCAATCTCTCTTTCTTTCTTGCTACATGTTCGTGGCAACTGTCACGACTCGCATCTATCTTGCTGTTTGTTTATCCATTTCTAAGTTGTGTGATAAGATCTTCTGCTGATCTGAAATATTTATCAATGTCCAAGCTAACTTCATGTGTGCGATGAAATTGTGGAGATTTGAGAAGACAGAACTATTTTTGTCTGCCTTTACTCTGTAAATAGTTTTTTGCATTTTAGTTTAGAAGAGACCTACTCGTGAAAACAAGTGTATTATTACAATTGAAGTCCTGAGAAAATTAGCAAAATGATTGTATTATGAGAAAACTATAACTGTTTTCAAATGTTCACACCCTCAAGATGAAATGAATATCCCCCTTCGAAACGTTTCACTATGGGTAGGCGGGTGATTTTAATGCAGTTCTATTCAGAGCATTTATATTCATTATAATTAAGGAAATTCATGGCTATTTCAGAAAAATATTTAATGTAACTGGGTAATATGGATGTTTGAAGATGAAAATTTTGAAAAGAGACTTTACACGTGCGTTATTTTAACTCTTCGTGTCTCTATTGAATTTTGAATAAAACGAGCTCAAATATGTCACGTGAAAAGTAAGAATACCTTTTTAGTGATGATATTATTGTGTTGGTATGAACTATTATGAAAAAAACCTGTTTTAATCCACCTAGAGGTGCAATTGTGCCTTTCTGATTTCTCCAAACTATGATTTAATAGCTGGTTCGTACAATATAACATTATGAAAATGTCTTTCATTCTTATTACACCTGGTAAGTATATATAAGAGCACATTTTTGCATTCATCGTGGTATCGGTTTGAATCGGAGTTTTCTATGTGATCGCTGTAACTCCGGAGCCGGAAGTCGGATGGAGATGGAATTTAATATCAGTTTCCGGGGACGCAACACCTTTCATTTGAGACTAAGTTAATCAAATCGGTCTAGCCATTTTCGAGAAACCAATATAACCGTTATTCTGAATTTGGATGCTTCCGGATCCGTCGATGGTGGCCAGTGTGGCCAAAGAGACTTTGAATGACTGTTGGTGACCTAGATCTACAAATTCAACTGTTGTGTTCACATTTTGGAAAAAAAATTCACCTTTTTACATGCATCGCAGAATTCGTTAGAATCGGGATTTGCTGCATGATCGTACGTATCACCCTGTAATTCAGGAACCAGAACTCGGATCCACACAAAATTCAACAGCAGCTGATTGGGCCATTGGATGATTCATTTAAAATCAAGTTTGTCAAAATCGGTTCAGAAAATTCCGAGAAACCGATGTAGACAAATCAACAAATTTTGTTTTGTAACCATACTCTTCAACTCGTAATCCGGAACAAGATGTCGGTTGAAAATGAAATTCAATAGCAACCTATGGGAATATTATACCTTTCATTTGAATCTTAGTTTGTAAAAATCGGTTCATCCATCTCCGAGAAACCGATGTGGACATTTTGTTAACAAATCCGCACATACACACACATACATACATACATACATACACACATACATACACACAGATATTTTGCGATCTCGGCGAACTGAGTCGAATGTTATATGAGACTCGGCCCTCCGGGCCTCGGTTAGAAAGTCGGTTTTTGGAGCAATTGCATAACCTTTCTATATGCGAAAGGCAAAAGAATAATATTTAATTAGCTTAATCAGCATGAGTTCAATGTTATCTTCATGTGATTATATTTTGAAATGTTGGTGGAATGGGTTTGAAAGTGGTGGAAATGGGGGGTTAGTAGAGTGGGAGTGGAGGATTCGTCAGAAATCCTTCATCTTATTTTGGTATACGGGGTGGATGAAGAAAATGCGGGCGTGAGGGTGGTCCATGGGGAGGGGAGTGATGAAGGAGGCAAGGCGGGGGGGAGGGGTGGCGACGCAATACTCAGCGGCATATTTTGCCTTCCATTTGAGACTTGGTTTGAGAAAATCGGTTCAGTCATCACCGAAGAACCGATGTGACTTTAATTGTGGAATATGCCCGAAATTCCGGACTTCCGGAATCGTCCATAGTGGACAATATATTCAAAGAATATTTGATTGGCAATCAATGATGTAGATCTGCGATTAGAAGTAATTTTGTGACCATTTCAATAGTTTTTAGCCTCTGAGGTATTACGATTGTACCGATTTATACATATAAATTTCCCATATGGGAAATTCCAGTGTATCCTTACTAACACCCCTGTAACTCCGGAAGCAAGAGTCAGAATCGAATGAAATTCAGCAGCAATCAATGGTATTACTGTATCTTTCATTTGAAATCAAGTTTGTAAAAATCGGTAGAGAATTCGTTGGGGAATGGGTGTGATATTAGCTTAGGAACTTGGCGGGTTCCCCGGGGGTGTCATGAACCGTCATAGGTGGCCAATGTGGTCAAAGCTGCTTTAATTGATCATTAGTGATCCAGACCCGCAAACTAGAGTAATGTTACATCAATTTTAATGTGTTTTACATCATTTTAACATCATGGTGGTACCAGTTTATATGGGAATTTGCTGTGTGATCGCACTCTTCAACCTGTAACTCCGGAACCGGAAGTCGGATCAACTAAAAATTCAATAGCAGCTTATGGGAGCGTTATACCTTTCAGATGAAACTAAGTTTGCGAAAATCGGTTCAGCCATATCTGAGAAAATTGTGTGAGATTAAATGACACACAGACATTTGCCGATCTCGACGAACTGAATCGAATGGTGTATGACACTCGGCCCTCCGGGCCTCGGTTAAAAAGTCGATTTTTACAGTGATTGCATAGCCTTTCTTTATATGAGAAAGGCAAAAACGGATCAAAGTCCAAAAATATCCACGAATTAGATCCGGGAAAAGAAGTCTCCCAAAGCACTTGTACTTGCACCCCACTCTCGATGGTGGATGCAAGTACAATGTGTCTTTTAACTTATCGTCATCCATTTTTGCTCTATACTGAATACACTTCAATTGATATTTCAATGGTAGTCATAATTAGTAGTGAGGCCTAATTCAGTACACGATTTCATTCATTTGCTTCATCTGCTTCATTTGCTTCATTTGCTTCATTTGCTTCATTTGCTTCATTTGATTCATTTGCTTCATTTGCTTCATTTGCTTCATTTGCTTCATTTGCTTCATTTGATTCATTTGATCCATTTGATTCATTTGATTCATTTGATTCATTTGATCCATTTGATTCATTTGATTCATTTGATTCATTTGATTCATTTGATTCATTTGATTCATTTGATTCATTTGATTCATTTGATTCATTTGATTCATTTGATTCATTTGATTCATTTGATTCATTTGATTCATTTGATTCATTTGATTCATTTGATTCATTTGATTCATTTGATTCATTTGATTCATTTGATTCATTTGATTCATTTGATTCATTTGATTCATTTGATTCATTTGATTCATTTGATTCATTTGATTCATTTGATTCATTTGATTCAATTGATTCATTTGATTCATTTGATTCATTTGATTCATTTGATTCATTTGATTCATTTGATTCATTTGATTCATTTGATTCATTTGATTCATTTGATTCATTTGATTCATTTGTTTCATTTGATTCATTTGATTCATTTGATTCATTTGATTCATTTGATTCATTTGATTCATTTGATTCATTTGATTCATTTGATTCATTTGATTCATTTGATTCATTTGATTCATTTGATTCATTTGATTCATTTGATTCATTTGATTCATTTGATTCATTTGATTCATTTGATTCATTTGATTCATTTGATTCATTTGATTCATTTGATTCATTTGATTCATTTGATTCATTTGATTCATTTGATTCATTTGATTCATTTGATTCATTTGATTCATTTGATTCATTTGATTCATTTGATTCATTTGATTCATTTGATTCATTTGATTCATTTGATTCATTTGATTCATTTGATTCATTTGATTCATTTGATTCATTTGATTCATTTGATTCATTTGATTCATTTGATTCATTTGATTCATTTGATTCATTTGATTCATTTGATTCATATGATTCATATGATTCATTTGATTCATTTGATTCATTTGATTCATTTGATTCATTTGATTCATTTGATTCATTTGATTCATTTGATTCATTTGATTCATTTGATTCATTTGATTCATTTGATTCATTTGATTCATTTGATTCATTTGATTCATTTGATTCATTTGATTCATTTGATTCATTTGATTCATTTGATTCATTTGATTCATTTGATTCATTTGATTCATTTGATTCATTTGATTCATTTGATTCATTTGATTCATTTGATTCATTTGATTCATTTGATTCATTTGATTCATTTGATTCATTTGATTCATTTGATTCATTTGATTCATTTGATTCATTTGATTCATTTGATTCATTTGATTCATTTGATTCATTTGATTCATTTGATTCATTTGATTCATTTGATTCATTTGATTCATTTGATTCATTTGATTCATTTGATTCATTTGATTCATTTGATTCATTTGATTCATTTGATTCATTTGATTCATTTGATTCATTTGATTCATTTGATTCATTTGATTCATTTGAATCATTTGATTCATTTGATTCATTTGGTTCATTTGATTCATTTGATTCATTTCATTCATTTGATTCATTTGATTCGTTTGATTGAATTTGATTGAATTTGATTGAGTTTGATTGAATTTGATTAAATTTGACTGAATTTGATTGAATTTGATTGAATTTAAATTGAATTTAATTGGATTTTTCTTGAATTTTATTGGATTTTTCTTGAATTTAATTGAATTTTATTGAATTTGATTGGAATTGATTGAATTTGACTGAATTTGACTGAATTTGATTGAATTTGATAGAATTTGCTTGAATTTGATTGAATTTGATTCAATTTGATTCAATTTGATTCAATTTGATTGAATTTGATTGAATTCGATTGTATTTGATTGAATTTGATTGAATTTGACTGAATTTGAATGAATTTGACTGAATTTGACTGAATTTGATTGAATTTGATTGGAATTGATTGAATTTGACTGAATTTGACTGAATTTGATTGAATTTGATAGAATTTGCTTGAATTTGATTGAATTTGATTCAATTTGATTCAATTTGATTGAATTTGATTGAATTCGATTGTATTTGATTGAATTTGATTGAATTTGACTGAATTTGAATGAATTTGACTGAATTTGACTGAATTTGATTGAATTTGATTGGATTTGATTGAATTTGATTGAATTTGGTTGAATTTGATTGAGTTTGATTGAATTTGATAAAATTTGATTAAATTTGATTGAATTTGGTTAAAATTGAATGAAATTGATTGAATTTGATTGAATTTTATTAAATTTGATGGAATTTGATTGGATTTGACTGAATTTGATTGAATTGAATTTGCTTTGTCAGAGTTATAAAGTGAATCGTCGGCTCCCAGCACTTCCTGGAACATAAAAAAACCTCAAGTGTTCCCATATCTCAGCGAGAGAATAAAACCAGAGCTGACCTAATAAAATTCTCTGACATTGTGGACCATATTTTCACATCTTTAAATATTTCTGACCCTCTTAAAAGCATCTCAATAAGAATCTCCATCAATTGAACTTTCTTACAGGTTTCTCTATATATCTTTCTTATCTTTTAGAACCGTAAATGAGATGGGAATTCTGCTAATTGAAAATACGCGAGTTTACACATAAATGTATCTATGGAACTCATTTTGTAATAACAAGTTTTTCATGTTAATAAACAATGCATGTTTTATATTTGACTTACTCTGGGACGCGCCCAGAATTGTTACGTGTTTAGCGTAACTCCGCCATGGCACCATAAACCTTATGAGAAATGCCCTGTACTGCAAAAATTCCGCACCACAGTTCGCATAGAATTCTGGATTCTACTTTATGTGCCTATGCGCACTTCCAACAAAAATAACCGAAGAAATCAACAATAAACAAGAGGATGCGGTAAAATAAACAATTTGTCACTCATGTAAATTGACCCCGGCGGTACACGTATATTATACGGTCGCGACCACGTTCATTGAACATGAACGTAATTCCGTCGCAGAGCATATCCGAACAAATTGAAATTGCCTCGATTTGAGCTTCGAACATTTCCGATGTGTCTCTATCTTAAATGATTAACATGACGTCACCCGTAACAGTCACATTTTTTTCGCTATTGTGTATGAGGTGTCACTGAGTCACTCCGAATCCGATAATCCAAATTAATGAATTGCCACGCTCACTTAGCACTGATTGCTTGCTTCGAAGTTTTTAAGCGAGTGTCCGAAACTTGAAGCGACACGGTACTCTGATACTCTCGCTAAGCAAGAAGCACGTTGCGCAAATTCAGTTCCCGCCATCATCGACCGAAATCGTGATTTGACGCAATTTGTATGCGTTTGTTGTAAAATAACAAACAGCTCGAGGATAAACATACATTTGGTTTGCTCGTTCCGAGTTCTATTTGAGTTGTTTGGTGGTTGATTGAGATCTATTAATAAATGATCAAAATTAGCAAACATTTCTCGAAAATAGCCGAATTGACGATAAACTGTTTTTAATTTCACCTAAATACAACGATAGTAATGTTGTGGTTTCTTTTCAATTCCTTTGTGCTTCTGTAGACAAAATCCATATAAACGTGACACCTGTACATTTCATTCGAATGGATCGCTCAAGGCGAAACTACCCGCACATTAACTACTCAATGCATTTGAAAGACCGAGTGATCGGAATGTACGGTACTGCAATGGTAATTGATGCGTTAGCGCCTACCGCAAACTGATCGGTGAGCTTTGCGCAATCATTGCGAGACACTAATACGATAGCCGTACGACGGAGATGATCGCTAACGTTCATTTGATGATTAGGGTGGTCAAGCCATGAATTACCTTCTCTATTAATTGCTTCGAATTCATTTTTTTTCTTTGGAAATATTGACCACCCTAATATCCATTTACTACCTGATGAATGTTGGGACTGAAGCGTCATCCCAATACGGGTGTAACATGAGCTGAAGTGTTTTTGATGTAAGACAACCGTGCAACTATATCCCGTATAAATGAAACATCCTAAGAGACATTTTTCTTGTGTCCGAGGTACAACATCTCGAAGAATAATTTTGTTTCCATAAACTCACATGGGCTGAATGATTACAACATACCAATATGAATATGTACTCATTCAGTTAATAATATTAGCCTTAAGAGAAGTCAATGTTGGTTTTAAATTAAATGCATATTTCATGAATATTACCTCATAACATTTGCTTCGAGGGATGAAGCCGCATAGAAGAGTTAAAATATATGCTTCCTAGACATGAATGCAAACAACGAAGACTTGATATTGTTCGAAACTGCTTACTGAGCAATCCCATGTTGAAACGGACCGAGATCGAACACGACCATCTCTGGATCCAATGAAACATTTTGCATGGGTGGTACGTCACTGCGATTAAACACGATTAGGTTCACGTTGATTATGTTGTATATAAATGAACAAACTATATTGCGTTTTGATGTTTAATGACGACAAAATTTAGAAAATATTTCATGTGATAAGGCATTCGAATTGTCGGGTTTTATGTTTCACACCTTTCATTAGATTTTGTACCGCTGTTGTGTCCACTTTATTTGATGCCTAAAGTCATGTTGTTTTGAATTGTTTCTCATTTAAAACTAGTTTCTGAGTTTTCTTGATTTTCTACTCAACGATTGCAAATATTTTCAAATTGGACAACTCAGACAAACTTGGAGGGTTGTTGTCCTTGGATGTGACTTACACATTGTTGGGGGTACATCACGAATCACAACCATTTTCTTCTAAAGCTACTGAAATGGTGGTTTACTGTCAACATTTTGATCGAATGAATGTAGGCATTAAAATGTAGGAAATCTATCCAGACTCCTAATTTTCGGTCATTCTAGGTACTGTAACAACTTGGTATGATAGCATAAAAAATGGTTAATTTTTTGGGAGTGACTATAATGTTTTAGAGATGATCATGATCTGTATTTTCCACTGGATTTAACTTGCAAATCAACATATGAAATGCTCTTTCAATCATCTGAAGAAATGATATTCAAATTTCCTCCAATGTTTAAAGTTCATATGTTTTCGGTTCAGTGTATTCTTACCGACTATAGTTGTTTACATCAATCGCTTCAGCTATTTTTAATTTTTAACGAGAATTGTGGAGTTAAATCGTAAGTATCAATCGATGGGGAATTTTGTTTTTACCATTGTTATAGTGCAGTGGAAAAGTGTCTCCTGTTTGCTTTTGTGTTGTGAAAAACCAGTGAAGAACGCAATCGAGTGAACTTCTGCAACCCACCAAAATTTTTCACCGAACGTAGTGCCCATCTATACATATTTCATTGTCTGCATGCATGCGATCACTGCGCGAAAACCGTCCAATCGGAAGACGACTTTATCGAATGCATGTGCTTTTGCAAAAATATGATACATATGCAATGCGGGAGAAAGCTTAACCAGCCGTTCTTGAGTCTACTTGCGGAAAGTCCAACTTTTTTTAGGATGTGCAATGAATGTGTAAAGCTGACGAAGTTTGCTCGCTTTCGCAACACCGTTTTTTCGCTTGGGTGTGTTATCACCGACAAACTGACATGACACTGTATTTTCAAATTTGGCAAGATATTGTTAGAGAGTCGACGCAAAATTTTGTAACTCGTACTGTCAAACGGACGTTCGTTTGACAGTACGAGTTACGAAATTTTCAGTCAACTCTCTAATAATCATCCAAGCTACTCTATGCAACTAGAGTTCCTCCAGTAGAAGTTTGGACAAGAGAAAATAGACAACCATAGTTTCAAGGCACTTGGCTCAAAGAAGTTTGGCTATACTTGAAATAGTTAAAGGAAACTATAACCTTAGGAATATATGTTCTAGTTTTGTTGAACATTTGATAAACAGCTGAATCAATTTTGTAAACATATATATAAACAATATTTGACAAAATATGAGGTAAATCAGGGCAAATGACATACACTGCATTTTCGGCGAAAGATCTACGGTCCGATCGTAAATCGTTTCATTCTCGGAAATGGAATAGTTTATTAAGCAATGTGATAATAAATCCCGAAGTTGTTGTAACGGCATTTAATTAGCATGACACTGGAAGGTGAAGTATATTTTTCAATATTATGAGCCATAGTACTCAAAGGAGAGCAAGGATGTGAGGGAAGAAAGTTTAGTAAGCGTGGAATAGGGTCATTTGAGCAAGCTTAGAGTTTCCCGGCGACTTAACCTTTTGCATGCTACCGCAGGAGTTAGGATCTTTTGGCATTAGAATACAAATCACCTGAGTCTGTGGCATGCCCGGACGAGCGTAAAGTAACTTGTTACTTCATGCTGTCGGAACCGACTTGAAGTTGATTCAATTTTATCGATTCACTTTTCATGGAGCCTCCAGAGAACAAAGCCAGTCAATACCGCAATATTGCCCGTGCTTTTCCAAAGGAGACACGACGATTATTTTTCGTCGCAGCAAGATTCGCAGCGCTATTCGGCGCACGATTCATCGCAATGTATTTCTTATGAAAGGATACTAATAAAAGGTGGTGCAATTTTGTGTAAAAACATACAAAACCCTGAAACTGAGAAATTCAGTTAAAGTAAATAATTAGCATACATTAAACTTGGGTAATGCATATTTTTTGACGTTTTCAGCATTTATTATCAAATGCGCCAATTCAATGCGTCGCCTCAAAATGATTAAACGACTCGTTTCCAATAAAACGTACAATTCTTTCTACTTAAAACGTTAATATACGCCCATTTGAATTCGAAAACTTCTGCTCGTTTGAATATGTCTTGTCCAGACTTTTACTAGAGGACATTAGTGTTCTTTTACGAAAGACACGTTAAGTAATGATGTGTAACTGATTATACAGATGGAGTTACTGTTCCGAGTTTAAATTATTTGCCAAAAATTTTCACTGAAATCGTTCTAGTTGTCATGTCAGTTTGTCGGTGGTGTTATTGCTGCTACTACTGGGTAAACGGATGGCGTCTGTGCTGAACTAAAGGCCGAGTTCTATACTATCCCAACCCTTACACAGCCAGTATTGAAAAGCATCCTCTAAAACCCTGCAGTTATTCTTTAGTGATTTTCTTGTCAACATTAATATTTGCAGCATATTACAATATGTCGAAAATATTAAAACGGCCGGGCTTACTGGGCAGAGTTGGGTTTGAAGATGTTTCAATATTATACAGCAATTGAATTATTCATTCAATGAACTATTTAGCCAACGAATCGTTTTGAAACTTGAATAAGGAAGAAACGAGGACAACCGTACCGACCGTTTCAGTTTATAGGGGGTTAGGATAAAACGTTGGGAGGCTAAGGTTGAACAGAGAAACGGACAAAATCGAAAACGAAAAAAGCAGCTTTTTCCGTAACATTTGTTAGATGTTCATGAAAATCAATCAGCAGTATTGTAACAATATTCTACATAAGCTGATTGATTTTTTAATGAAAATCTAATGAACGGTGTGAAAAAACTGCTTTTTTCGTTTTCGATTTTTGTCCGTTTCTCTGTTCAACCTTAATGTCACTCCTCCTGGTCCTTTGGGATGGGACAGAGGTATTTTCACCTTGCCCTGGCTCATTAAGCCTTGCTTAAAGCACCTTTGCTCGCTCGTGCTGAACTAAAGGCCGAGTTATCCAAAAATAACCAGCAAATTTCGCACCTCGCTAGGATGGTCATCCAGCTACTCCAGCCCAGTCAAATCCCGGCACCTCTTATCGTCGTCGCGAAGATGGCCCTGATCCGAGTACTATTCTTGTTGACGGTCGAAAGATAGTCGCCAATAGCAGCATAGTCACGGTCAGGCCCGATGAGAGGGGGGGTCAGCCGGGGCAATTGCCCTGGGGCCCGGATTATATTTGGGGGCCCGCGGTTCCACCCGGAAGATGGGCGAAAACGTCCGGTATTCACAAAAGAACAATAAAAATAGAGATTGTAATTTCTTTGTAATTATTCACTTTTTGAAATAGTTATGTGATGAAAGTAAAAACAAATTGATGGATATTTTAATTTAAGACCTTGAGAATTCGAGCTCCTATTGTGGATATCAGAACTTTATTGGATATTTGACTTTTGTTAAGACAAACGTTCTTAAGAAATTTATCTACTTTATGTACTAGATAAAAAAAAAGACGAGTTTTGATGAAAATTTGCGTCGAGGAGGAAATGTGCAAAATATCTGAAGAAATTTGATTTCAACGCGGATCATTTGTAAGACGTGACAAATTGTTCCGTGGACGGCGGATGCTACGCGTTTTGCAAGTCGTTTGTGCGTGAAAAGTAAAGCGATCTGTGGGTCGAGTCCAGGATCCAGACGTATTTTGAGTAAATAGATAGGTACCCTCCTATACTGTCCCCGACTAGTCTTTAATTTTCCATATCTCCTCCTGTCTCTCCTTTCTACACTTTGTGCGTCCACTCTGCGCCAGGCTCTGGGACGTGTCCAGCCTTTTTGTCATTAGGGAGGGGGGGGGGCGGTGTATAACCAACAATTTATATTTGCTACAATGGTTTGACAGCTGATGTTCTGGAGCGAATCAGTCATGACCATGGAACTGGTCTTAGCAATGAGCCTGCTTTCAATAGTATGGGGTTCCATCCGATAGTTTCATTTTAAGCTAATATCTTCTGTAATGTGCATTCATCCTTTTGTTTCACTTGTTTACCTTCTGTTAGTCATCAACTGAACGAAAATAATCACTTTGCCATGTTTCAATCTAATATTTATACTTAAATACTAAAACTGGGAAATAGTCACGTATATTCTTTTTTTTCGAAATAGTCCCCTAAGGGCAATGAAAGTTTAAAGCACAGGTGTGTGCTAGTGTTGATTTTATTTTTGGATCGGAGTCGCTCTATATTCGCTCTGAGCTTTCATTTATATAAGGCTTTTGTAAATATTAGAGCGAACCTAGAGCGACTCGGATCTGAAACCGAAGTCAGCATTAGTTTGGAGGAGAGCGAGTAAGGGCGCTTCAACCCAGGCTTAATGAGCCAAGGCAAACCCAAAGGTTTTATGCTAACCCCTTATAAACCGAAACGGTCGGTACGGTTGTCCTCGTTTCTTCCTCATTCAAGTTTCAAAATGATTCGTTGGTTGAATTGTTCATTAAATGAATAATTCAATTGCCGTATAATATTGAAACATCTTCAAACCCAACTCTGCGCAGTAGGCATGGCCGTTTTAATATTTGCGACATATTATTATATGTTGCAAATATTAATGATGACAAGAAAAAAACTAAAGAATAATTGCAGTGTTTTCCAGGATGCTTTGCAATACTGGCTGTGTAAGGGATAGAATAGAATAGAATAGATAAAAAAGCCGAGTTTGTATTGTTTGAATCGACGGCATACGCGCAATACAGCGCCAAACATGGTTGCAAGCACACGGACGTATCCGTCCTCTAATGAGTTCACGTCTTTGTTGGTGGTACCGCTTGTTCATATTTGCTCCTGTGGTTTGCCATAAAATAACGATCTACTGTTTACGGTTATAGTAGGCGGATTTTTCTAAGCTACTCCTGTACAATGTTTTCCATGGTGCAGTGTTTTTTTCACAATTTCCGCATAGGAATTTGTCCTGCGTGCATAACAAATGTTGTTTGATGAAACGATACATTTTCGGCAGATCTGCATAAAATAGTTATGTAAACAGGAATTTTTTTTTATAATTATTAAATTTATTTAGGCCCAAACGCGGTAGCTCAACGAGGCCGATTGTTCGTTTTTTACAATAAATAAAAAAACAACTATGTTAAGTTTTTTGTCTCGTTCAGACGCAGCTTTCTGCTGCGTGTTGAGATCCTTTTTCTAGGGGGCGAAATATTGCCAGTGTTGTCCACTGCCATTTGAGGTTCGATCCGTTTGTCTTCTTTTGCGTTTTCGTTCATGTCCATGTCCTCATCCGTACTACTTTCCTGCTGCTCGCGGTCAGATGTTCCAGTTTGTGTCTTACTCTTATCGGTCGTCATTGTATGTTCGTATTTTTCGGCATTCATTTCGTTGTTGTTGTTGCTGGTTGTTGGTGCTTGATCCGAAGATGTTGGTTTTGCAGCTGTTAGTGGTTTAGCGTAAGATGGTTCTGGGCTGATTTCAGTTGGATTGGTTAAGTTTTCCTTGACAGTTTCTACGCAAGGTTTTCCGAGGTGCAGCTTCTTCGTGCAGAACTGGCACGTAGGAATTTGCCCTGGGTACGTGACTAGTGATGTTTGATGAATGAGAACATCGTCACTTCCTAACGCTGTGACGGTTATGTATGAGGGAATTGGCTTGGTCACACGCATTCTCACCACACGAACACCGTTAGGGATGCCCGGGAAAAAATTCCTCCAAGTCTCATGTGTAACGGAGTCTACTTCTCCGTATTTTTGCAAGCATTTTGTAATCGCGCCGTCAGGGGTACGCGTAGCCAAATCATGGACACGAACTTCTACAGCGCCGTTCTCGATGTATACGGGAATGCTATATTTAACATTGCCGCATTCGGCGGTGTGCTGCATGTTGTTTCGCGAGGCGAATGACTCAGCTTGGTTAATGTTGTTGAAACAGGAATTTGTTTGTTCGCAATCATTCTCACCACAGGAAATGAGTTAAAAACACCCGGGAAAATGTTCCTGAAAGTTAAGAAATCTACTTCTCCGTATCTTGACATATTTTTTTTATCACCATGTCAGGACAGGAGTGGGCGGAGATAAATCGTGTAAGCGCACCGTTGCCGTAATCGCTGGCGTGTTGTTTCGCGGAACGGATGACTGTGCTTCGTTAATGTTTGATATGATGCAATTGCAGGGTATTGGCGCGTAGCACCTTCTGCACTTTTAGCAATTCGGCTACAGTGGGGCTAGTTTTTGCCGTGTGTCTATAGCGGAACGATTTTTAGCTTCGACTCTGAACGAGATGAGAAGGTAGACTGACCTCAATTAACCGGCAATTGAAATAAATATTCATTGTATATTTGTATTTTTATAGCACGTTAAAGTATTTTTTCGCCTAAAATGCATAGTGTTCAGATAGAACAGTAATTTTGGGCCTCACTACAGATGTTTGTGATATTTATAAGATCCCAATTGTTATGTGCGAAATAAGGAAATCAAATCAGTTCAATTCAGCCACCAGCACCAGCAGTCGCTTGTCCAATGTACTCGCAGTTGTTTTATTTGCGTCTGATTCCTTATTACTGCGTTCTGTGTCTTTATTTTTATCTTATAAAAACCGACTCCTACACTAACACGTCACATTGTTTTCCCAAAAAACTGCATAAAAGCTATGATTAGAAAAATTTCTCGACATACTTTTATAAATAAAAATTCTTTTTGAGTTTATATTTTTAAACGAGAATGACGAGCTGTATCTGCTACCTTCTCACCCATAGCAACAGCAACATAGTTTGATTCGAACAGTTGAATGCATACAATTCCACTAATCAAGATTCAAATAGGTAAGTTGAGAAGGGCCCGTCAGTAACACTAGCCCTGGGGCCCGCCGCGGCTCTCGACGGCCCTGGTCACGGTTGCACCTCCCATGCCGTTGCTATAGCTGTATCTTTCCCGCTTTCATCCCAGCGATAGCAAGGAGAAAAAATGTCCAAAGAAGGACTAAATTGTGGTGAGGAGATGAAGGTTATTCCGCTTGTTAAAAAAGACTGAGACGTTTGTCCTTTGAACTTTATATCCTTCAATGTATGGTGGAGCTCACCCAAAGAACCACGATGCAGCTATTAACCCTGACACATAGCTGCAAGGCGTACTGTTCAGGGTATTTAAGGATAGCCGTACCCAGAAGATTTGGTGCCTGCCGAATCTTCCCCCGCCTCCAGAAGAGGCATGTACGACCTTGCAGAAGACTCCGCAACGATTGGCAATGCCACTATACCAAGCTACACCGCCATTGTGAACGAGTCTCGATGCTGATCGCATACTGAGACGTAACGCAGTTGGTACTATGGAAACCGTTGCCGCAAGCGTTTTGCAGTGGTCCTGGTCCTGAATGTGTGGGTGGAGAACAACAACAACAACATTCGATGTCTATCGCTGTGACCGGACCGTCCTCAACAGCCGAAACAAATCAGGCGTTGGTATACTAGTCACCATTCGCCATGGTATAAAAGTCTGAGTGATCAACGATGACCTGTGGGCGACCTCCGAGCAAGTGTAGATTTCAGAGAAACTTGCCGATCGCAATTAGTTCTTGCGTGTCGTATATTTTTCACCTGATAGAATTAGTAATTTCAGCCTGATAGATGCACATCTTTCCAACTTACCTGGCTTGACCTGGTGGTAATCTGGACTGCTGCAGACGCGCAACTCTTCTACAAATTTATAACGTCAACAACTACAATGGAAGTATATTGAACCTCTGTTTTGTAAGGGCCTGGGATTACGCTCTTTACTGTTGCACTGGTCCGACTCCTTTAATCCAGCATGTGCGACATCATGGCAATCATATCAGCACGAAGAACACATGTTTTATTGTCATATTCATTGGTTTACTTTTAATCCATTAAATCATCAATCAATTATTGATTGTTCTCACTGTATTGACTAGTTTCATATACTTTGAAGTATTACATGCCCTATATTATTGAATGTCATGTTAATCATATTTGATCGGTGTTAAGTCAGACCAGACTAAGTCGCAAAATCTTAAAAGTGGGAATGTGAGATAATGATGGCACTGGATAACGAATTATATATTATAATTATATGTTACAATTGGCATGAATTATGGTGAAAATAAAATTTGAATTATAATGTTAAGGATGCTGCGATTGAAACTTTAAACTCGTTTTTCACGAAATCAACACGATGTCACTTAGTCCGGTCTGACTTAACACCGACCATTTCTTTAAGAGGATAAACATATTATTGTTCAATTATTGGCGTTATATAAATTAAATTAGTTTTTTTTTCATCCTGGACCAAATTTTGTTCTAGTAATTAGCAGTAAAGTTCTTGGAAAGTCGTGTTACGCCGGAATAAAGAAACAAGGAATAATAAAATCGTTTACATGTCGTTTGATTCAATCAAACATAAGCAACACTCCCGACAGTCTGCTGTTCGAAGGTAAAAATGCATTTTTTACAAATCGAGCATTTCCCAACTAATTCAACAAACGATAAATCCGCCATAAATTCTCGGCAGCCGGCTGCCCGGAGAAATAAACATATTATAACACTTCTGAAAGTTGCATAGATCGTATCACTTATCAACGTGAATCCAGATTTGTGTTATTCTTTACCCCATCCTATTAACCTAAAAAAAAAATATAGAGATGCGTTTTCTATATCAACGTTTGTTACACTAACAGCCCGTTCCTTCCCCGATGACTGTGAGGACGTGACCGGCGTCGTATTGACATTTCAAGCAGGGTGGCTAGACCTACCGATTTATCGGAAGTCCTACTGATTTTGGGTTTCCCTACCGATTCACAGACGACCAGGGGAAAACTGCCGATATTTTCTTATTCCTACACCAACATACCTGTTTGAGTCGGATTTGGTCTGAAATCTTAGGCGCTAGGGTACTCGGTGAATGGTCCAATATTTAAAAAAATTTAAAATTTCTACAATTTGTTGTTTCCGTGTTTTCAGTATTTTACAATTCTATGTCAACACTACGTTTTTGGGACAAAAACACGCCCTACCGATAACTACCGATAAATCTTTAGTGAGTTTACCAATATTAACGAATTCTATCTGGCCACCCTGATTTCAAGGTAGAGAACTCACAAAACATGCACATTGAGAATGGATAGCTACTCCCAGGCTCCATTAACTGATTCTCTGTGAAATTTGGTTTGTTCTTGTTAATCACAGAGTAGCAACTACGAGTTTTACTGTCATTACGCTCATACTCACGCTCAGCTTATAATCGACGGATTTCTAAAAATATTAATTTGGGAAAACTAAATTCAAAACCCATAGGCCCTTTCAAAAAATTTCTAGTTAATTAATATTGAATGTAAACTTTATCGGTGTCGAAGCTGATCGAGAACGGTTTATAATATGTTAGACTCATTCTGACTGGAATAGCTTGACAGCGTTCTTCCTCAGTCCACACTTCGTTTTTTAAATTTTACCCAGAAAGCGTTGCGTATATGTACGTTCCATCCGTATCAACGGTACAGGTTTTCATATCTCGAAGATTTAATCAACTTTAATTGAATGCAAATTGACCCACAATTTGTTTCTCAAACACCTGCTAGGCGCTCCGTCCAGATGCACATAAATCCATTTTTTTCATATCGCCGCACTTGTTCGCATCGCATACGTGTCTAATGACGACTTTTGCATGGTCTCCTCCGCATTCGATGCAGTTCTCTGTGTACAATTGGAAGGCAAACTTTCAATTACATTCGAGGATCCAGGTCAAATATAGGTACCACCCATGTACGGAGTGCGTGGTTGGATTTGGATGACTATGGATCAAATAGTCGTTACGATTTAGACGGGAGATTTCAATCCGTAACCATTAGTAACCCTTTTGCGAGTGTAGGTAGACTCGGTTAATTTGAAAATAATTAACTTATGATGTTCAGCAAAGGGTAGCTTGCGAGCAGGTTCAATTTGTGCTCACAACTTGTGACAAGGCAGATGTTCTTGTGATATGTTCCTATGCGAATCGATTGGGTCATCAATTGAAGATAGTACGATGAGCCCTATTTTTAAAACAATCGAAATGAAATAATTTTAAATGTTATCGGATTATTATTTTTTTTATTTAAGAGGTAGTGATATAAATACAAATTAAAACTAAGTTTGATTTTTTGTGTTTCGAATTCATCTCGTCATTAACTAGCACCAGGCCCGTGCGCTCGGGGAGGGGGGGGGGGTGGTTGGGGTCTCTAAACCACCCCCACCCCCCATGAGCGTTTTGAATTACTTTTAAAAATTTATTATCTTCCTGTCCAGGAAAAAATATACTGCAAACCGTTTGGACTCATAAAATGTCATTTGACCGAACACTCTAGAAACAAGTCAATGAAGAAACCAAGGACGAAACTTTGCGAGGGTGGCTAGAAAGGGATGTATGTCAAGTTGGACGGCTTCTCTGAAGGATCGGTTAACGTTTCGACAAGCTTCGATATTGGCAAAAGTAGTGAGTAGACAGCAGATGTCGGTCAGCGGGCTAGCAACGGCAGTTATGGAGGAAAAACACGGAGTTGGAGAAAATCGGGAAAACGTTGTCTAGAGAAATTTTACCGCTGATGATTATTCCGTTAGAGTGGCAGTGAAATGGATCGAGAAAATGGGCATCAGTATAGGGTGAAATACTGCCGCCAAGAAGTTCTCAGCACCAGCTAGCAGATAAATAGGAACGACTAGCACCAAGAAGGATAAGAAACCCGGCAAAGGTGGTTGTAAAGAGATGTAAATTCTTATGGTCGACACCCCCGGATCGGTTCATGTCTCAACAGGGTGCGATATTTGCAGCAGACCTGAGCTGGTGAGATATATCGCGAAAGTTTGACAGCAAGTAAGAAAAGTAGCTATGGATAAAAACATGACGATTAACACAAAACAAAATAAGCTAGAACACAATCCTTACTAAAGGGCAAACACGAAATTATTGCGACACCGAAAATGTCATGCCAATTTTCTTATAATGTTTAAAATCAAACCAAAATTTTGGGGTAGTTTTATACATACATTTACTTCAAAAATCAAAAGAAAAATTTATTGATGGAGCCTTGAGTGTAAAATTGAAGGCATTTTCGCTTGATGCCCTCCATCAAAGTCTTTACAGTGTCATCCGGTACCAGTTTCTCAGTTTTTTTCCATTTTCTTAACATGTCCTTCTCGTCTTTGACTGTCTTCTTGCTCTTCCGAAGTTCCCGCTTCATCATTGCCCAGTACTGCTCCACCGGGCGCAGCTCCGGAGAGTTTAGCAGATTCAGGAACAAAATGGACAGAATTGGCCTCATACCACTCCAGGGCACTTTTAGAATAGTGGCATTATGCCAAAATCTGGCCAAAATAGCGGAGCTTCGTCGTGCTGCTGCAAGAACGGCAAAAGGCGCTGCTCGAGGCACTCAGATTTGTAGATCTCGCCATTTACTGTGCCCTTCGTCACGAAAGGCTCACTCCTCAGTCCGCAAGAGCAGATGGCCTGCCAAATAAGATATTTGGAGGCGAACTTCGACATTTTCTTTTTCTTAAATTTGTCGTCCACATAGAACTTGCTCTTGCCGGTGAAAAACTCCAACCCCGGAATTTGCTTAAAATCGGCTTTTATATACGTTTCGTCGTCCATCACACAGCAGCCATATTTTGTCAGTATCTTCTCGTAGAGCTTTCGTGTACGAGTTTTAGCCGTCAATTGTTGCCGCTCATCGCGGTTTGGGAAGTTCTGTACCTTGTATGTATGTAGTCCAGCTCTCTTCTTTGCATTCTGGACGTAGCTCTGCGACATGCCGATCTTTTTAGCTAAATCACGGCTTGAGACGTTGGGATTTGCTTTGATCACCCGCTTCACATTTCCCTCCGTCTTTTTGTTCTCCGGTCCCGGTTTTCTTCCAGCTCCTTTGCCGTGGTCCAACGTCAACCGCTCCTGGAACCGCTTCAACACTCTGGAGACGGTTGAATGGTGAATGTTCAACATTTTTCCCAACAGCCGGTGCGACAGGTCAGGAAATTCCAGGTGTTTGGAAAGAATTTGTTCTCTCGACTCGCGTTGGTTCACCTCCATTTTCGTTGAATCGAAAAACACGACTTCGAGTTTGACAGCATGTAAACAATACACATCAATAAGAAAGTGTGCAAAATTTGGTTGATTTTTACCCAATGGTAAAAAAGTTATGCCCTGTTGAATGTGTCGCAATAATTTCGTGTTCGCCCTTTAAAGCAGTACTTAACGGTTACCCCGGATGGATAAGGATTACGAGATACGAGAGGTTTGAGTTTAGTTGGATGGCTTAACAACTACTACAAACCAATCCGAATCCACCACGAGCCAGCAGGCAACGCACAGTGGTCGGAAATGCCAAAAACGTCACTAGAGGCCAAACCATTGAATATATTCATAGGGTATCTTTGGAGGAATTCTTCGTATGAATATTCCCCACAATCTGATAAAAATTAAATTGAGGCATGGCATACTATGATTGAACTAGAAAAATTAACTTTTTATACTGATGAGGTAGAAAGTTGGTGCCTTCGACAAAGTTTTAGGAAGTCTCATAATGAAGAAATTTGTTGAACAACTTGAGCTTGTAGGACTCAATGTTATCGATTTATAAAGCGTTTTCTAGGGCAAACTCCTTAAATTTAGCTTTTTAATATAGCTTTTTTCGCTGTGACTTTTCGTGCAAACGATGTTCCAGACAAATGTTGAGGTATTAAAACCACATAATATTGTTGAAGACTGCATGTAAAAATTAAATTATTGTTGAAGACTGCATGTAAAAATATTGTTGAAAACTGCATATAAAAATTTTGCCTGAAATCGGCAGCGCACACTTCTTGTAAAAATACTCATTCGTTTTAGAGTTATTGCAGAATTTTAAAGTTTTTTACACCAAGTTCAACTGCGGATAAGAGAGAAAGGTGCAATCCAAGATGGACGAGCAGGCACTATTTTCAATGCCCGGACTACGCATAATAAAGGTAAGAAGGTTTTAAGCTGATTTTGTAATGTTTTTTTACTTGGATATTTTTACTTACAGTCTTCAACAATATTACGTGGTTTTAATGCCTCCACTTTTGTCTGAAGCACGGTTTGCACGAAAAGTCACAGTGGAAAAAGTTATATTAAAAAAAACTAAATTTGAGAGTGTTACCATTGAAAACGCTTTATAAATCGATAACATTAAATCCTACAAGTTCAACTAGTTCAACAAAATTCTTTATTACGAGCATTTCTAAAACTTTGTCGAAGACACCAACTTTCTACCTCATCAGCATAAAAAGTTTTTCTTTAATTTGATCGTAGTAAGCCATGCCTAATTTTAATTTTTATCAGGTTGTGGGGAATATTCTTACGACCAATTTGTCCAAAGATACCTTGCGAATATATTTGATGGTTTGGCCTCTAGTGAATTAAATTCACGTTTTTGGGGTTTCCGACCACTATGCAGCGGTGTCTTTTGATTACTCCTTCTCGATAACAAACATTTACCCAATTTGTTGAGCAGAATTGTCTGGTTCACAAGACTAGGTCCAGGCCTTTGAAAAAATCTACAAAGTTTGAGGGTTTCTGTACGTTTCTTTTAAAATTAACGTTAAAAAACCAAACCCCAACCCCCCCTTGAGAATTTTCTGCGCACGGGCCTGACTAGCACCATCTAAGTGTCTAGTTAGATGAGGTATCTAAACTAGTACCCAAATTCGCACTAGTTAGACACAAAAAATTCCAAGCAATCCACGCGACATATGTGAACATCAAAAGCAACTGACTTGTCCCGAGAAAAGAGATTATAACTACTAGAGGTCGCATGTCGCTGTTAACACTGAAAATTTATCATCTCGCTCTTACATATGCTAGGCCAATTAGTTTGACACATATTGCCCCGGGTACACACATGTCAAAGTAATGGGATACAATATGCTAGAGCGAGACCCCATGTTTCAGTCCGTGAATACATGGAGACAGTAGCGCTTTGCTTCCTCTAGTAGTTATAATCTCATTTGTCCCGAGTGATATCCCGGGAACCAAATGCAGAAGCTCTGGTTTGCTGACGAGAAAGCAAAAACGAATTCTTGTCTTATGGCTAGGGAGCCAAACGCCTGCCATTATGTAATATAAATTCCCTAAAGGAAAATTGGATTAAACCAATTTACGCATTAAGGGCACAAAACGTAACTTAGTTACTGACGAGATGAATTCGAAACTCAAAAAATTAAACTTAATTCATGTTAAATTTTGTGCGCAAATTGTTTTAATCCAATTGTCCCTTTTAGGAATTAATATTGCACAAATTAAAACTTTATGTACACTTTGTCTTTTGAGGTCCAAGAAAAAAAAATGTTTTGAATATTGGGCTTTGTGAAAGTTTTGAAAAACGCCAAAATTAACGCGAAAGGCACTATTTTTCATAAAACGGATTTCCGAAAAATATTTTTTTGGAAAATTGATTTGTTTTAAAATATTACAATGCGTATATTTCATTCTATGGTTGAGCACTGAGACTCTTTGAACATCGCCTACTTATTGTACTGTCAGGTAGTTTAAATTCGTGTTTGGATTTCAATTGGTGTATCATTAACATATCCTCAATAAAACCGGTAACATCATATTGATTATTTGAATTACCAGTTTATTTTTAGTTGCTGGATTCTCCCCTAATGTTCTAACACTTGATATCATATCTATACTTATTTACTTATTATTGTTACGGTCAAAATTAATATTCCTTCTCCCACCACACACCGATACATTAGACAAATAAGCTCTGCTCGCATGTAACGCCATTTACGGTGAGGAGACGCTGCTGTCGAGTCTCGAGACTCGTATGTTTGCAAACCATCTGACCGAACTTAGGCAAACATTTAGTGTGAATAATTCGACCAACACGTTTGAGACCCACGATTCGGGGGCTGATGTCACCTATGTGAAGTGATTTCCCAGTCATCATCATTCATGAATATAGCCACTTTTCTGCACATGGTTCTGGCGACAACTACGACGACATCTCCGCGATAATCATCTATCATCTCCTTACCGCTGCTGCTGCGGCTGCTACTGGATGGATGCATCGTTACTCCTTGGTCTAAACTGCTTGATTGAGAACTAAGCTATGAATAATAATAAAGGTGTATACCATACAATACATACATTGTCAGCGTAGAGGGAGGTGAGATTTGAGTAATTGAAGGCTGTAGGAAATATCGCTTTTTGCTTCTAATCAGCATCGACGACAGCAACGACAACGTCAAGACCATACCATTGCCACGCAGCCTCATCAAATTGTCGTCAGTCAGCGTTGACGACCTGTTGAGGATCTGTGCCATTCGTTGTTCAGATAAACCGAGTGACGATTTCATAATAATTTATTCACAAAAATGGACCTCTCAGGAATATGGCTAATTTGACTTTGAAAGCATATTCTACGGATGGCGTTCGAAGAGCTGTCACTAGTCGAAACTGAGGATCAGGTTATGAAGGTGCGTAATGCCTAGGCGAAGCTCTTGCATTTTTAACGATGTTTACATGTGCGAGATGAAGCGATAAGCTTTGCCTAATGGATAATCTGATATTTGTAAAATTAAGCGGTTCCATCGATGAGACCACTTACTTAAGGTTGCACAGAGAATGCGCAAAATTCGCAAACGAAAAAAGCAGTTTTTTTCCACACCGTATGTCAGATCTTCATAAAAATCAATCAGCGTATGTAGAATGTTGTTACAGTACTGCTGATTGATTTTTATGAAGATCTGACATACGCTGTGGAAAAAACTGCTTTTTTCGTTTGCGAATTTTGCGCATTCTCTGTGCAACCTTAATATGAGTCGATAGATCACACACGTGGTAAATGGAATTACTTCTAACGGAAAAGTGTGAAACATTTTTAATTAGCTCAAAAATTTCAAGAATATTACAAATCATTCTCATTTAAAACAAACCATGAAATTGGGAAACAATTCGAAGAACACATGTTACTCGCCGAAAGCAAAATTTGTTGTGGTGGTAAACGTGAAACAAATAATTTGTTTATTGTTTAAAAGTACCAGAAATTGATTTTTGACGCCATTTTAATCAATTTCTGGCACCTACTCGTCAAGACCATACCGAAAATATCCAGATTGATTGAGTTATAGCGAATTTCGCTAAACCGGAAGTCGCCATCTTGGATTTCAAAATGGCGTCAAATATCAATTTCTGGCACCTACTCTTCAAGACCATTCCGAAAATAGTGATCGTGCATTTTCCATACGGATATGCATGTTGCATTTTGTGCAGTGGATATTGGATATTGTGGGAACTGGGGGTAAAACGGACATATTAAGGATAGACTGAAATATAACGCAGAAAAAGAATGTTTTTGTCTACATGTAATACTCTATGTTGTAGCTTCTTATGTTGGCTTTCGAGTGTCTAGAGGGATTGTGTTACAAAAATCAATAAGTTTAATTTTTTAAAGAACTGAAAAAACGAAGAAATATCTGCACTTTTTCTAGACTGCGGGTGAAACGGACATATGGTGAGGGTAAGACGAACATGTTGCAGAAAGGATGATCACAATACAAAATATTAAAATTTACTGTTTCTAGCAAAGGTTTTGAATAGATTGTGGTACTTTTTAATATATACGTTCAACTCGAGGTGAAAAATAACGTTTTGGGGTTCGATTTAGAGTTGAAGCAAATGATGTATTTTCTAATATCGTTTATGCCGTTCCAATGATCAGTTACAATTACTTATACGATTATATATTAAATGCAGAATTGAAAATATCGATTACACACAGCCATAGTATGGAACCTTCACAAAATCGTGTTACATTTCCAGGTTCTAGGAATTCGGTACTTAGCCTCGGTCACATTAACGTACATCCTGCAGTCTACTGCATGTGAGACATCAGATAACTGGATGGTTCTCCACGTTTAATTGCTAGAATTTCGTTTCTACACGCGAGACATTCATATAAGGACGAATCAATAGAATTAATCAGGACTGTCCGTCTTGCCCCACCAGTACACATATTTTTTAAACGTTTATACTTATTCACACATAAATCAAATTACCTGTTATTTACCACGAAGATGTCACTGAAGAGTTACTTTATCGAAATAAAGGAAAAAATCCGCGAAAGAATTGACTTCTTCGTCGATAAACCTTAAAATCGAAAACTTGAAAATTACATCAGCACGAAACTGCACTACTGATTATCAATATTTGCTTAAATTGTACACGTTTATCAGTATTCAAGGCCTACTAAGTGTTTCATAATTCAAGGTTACTCATAATGATAGAGTACGCATACAATACAATTGAAGTTTTAATGTTATATCCCTAAAATAACCATGTGTCCGTCTTACCCCACCTGTCCGTCTTACCCACAGTTCCCTACAGTTATTTCTCGCCATGCTTTCGGGATACACCCGGTAGCAAGACTGGAAAGCATAATCTTTTTCAAGACATGTTTGAGAATATTAAATCCCTTTTGCAGCAGCACGGAAAAGATTTCATATTCCCGAGGGGATTTGCATGGAACAAAGCTGTCAACTGTCCACTTGGGCCCACAAGTCTGAGTCACCAGAATGAAATCTGTGCACATTGTCCAGTTCCGGTTTGATACAACCTGGAAAGTGTGAGCCGATTAGACAACATCCTTTTCGTCCGTCACATAAAGAGCATCTCTGATTTTCAAAGAGTTCAGCTGAAAATCTTCCGATGTTGAGGGAATTTTATTTACCTAGCCTCGTTCAGACTAGAGACATTAGTGCATAGGTTTTGCCAGCCATCAAACCCTCGACACGGAACTACAGCTTGACTTAGTTACTTTTGTTTGCAGTCGACGTTGGGGTTCTCTATTTCGTGTTTTTTACTACCGGAACAGGCGATCCCTAGTGTAATTCTTAGTCCGTTGAAACAACCACTACTGACACTACATGGCTTATCTAGGCTGAACGGATAAAGAAGCTGACATTGAAGGGGACAGCTACCAACCGAAAAAAAAGATTTGTGCAAAGCCAAATGCTAATTCCGAAAATAACGGTAAACGATAAATATGAATCAAATATTTCGGACATTTCTAATCAAAAATATGTCACATTAGAGCTACTGCAGCTTTTATTATGCTGTATACGATTGCTATTCTGGTTATTATTTCATAACCGCTTCTAAATAATTTTATGTATGTACTATCTTGTACTTCTTTAAAAGATTTACACAATATTATCCTGTATCCGATTCGATTACATCTAATGTGGAAGCGTAGGAAATACAGCTTACCTAACTTTTATACCGCGAAGTGCCAAACAAATTGTTTTACACAATATCGACCAAACTTTAATTCGTTCATGTTAAGCCGATTTTGGCAAAATTATCTACTTCTAAAACACTATTTCTACATATCTATTATACCATAAATTTGAATGATTGTTCCGAATAAAAATAATACGCAGCAATAAGTCTTGTTGTACTCTGTAGAATACGACAGACTACAAACTGAAATGATTAAAACAGCAAAGGAATGGAATTATCCTTAGTATGATTATTTTTGAAGGTAAGAAAATCTTTTCCGTTAGAACTAAAATAGCGGTGCGTTTCCGAGAAATGCTTTTGTCTGCGTATGCATGACTGGAATTTTGAAATATTAATTTTAGCGTAATACACTAAAAATGGAATTACATCCGATATTTTCGTCTATGTTACTACAAATCGATATGGTTATACTAGTGTCGTTTCTAAACGATATTGCGGAAATGTGAAACACATTGCGCTACAGGAATAAAATGCTTTCATCATATACGGTACGCCGAGAAAGCAAAAATGCAATATCTACTAATCGAAAGCAGCGGTACTTTGTACATTTTGGAGCCACAATCTAAAACCTATCATTCAAAGTTTTCAAGGCATAGCTAAATAAAACCCTATAGTTAGTACACGCTTGGCGACGTTTGGCTACGGCGATCTGTTTCGAATCCGCTAGTTCTATCTTAATTTCTCTTTCAACCAATCTTCAGTCATATCGTCGAGTTCCCGAATTTCGTAGAATCTAGTAAGATCAGCTTCTCGTTGCAAAGCCATGCGTGTTTTAGCATACAGCATACACAGTTCCATCTGGCTGTCCCTTGGAGTGTAGAAGATGAAACACATCGGGTACGATATCCGCGAATCGTCATGGACCATCTTGTAACTATAGATGATGTATCGCGGCTGATGGCTCGGTAGTTGCTCCTGCAGTTCCTCTACAGAGATGTCGTCCAGCAGTTCGTCAACCGTTACCAGTTGCTTCTCGCGGTCGATTTTTACTGAAATAGGAAGTCGATTGAGTGTTGTATGGGAATTAAATGCACGAAGAGAAGAAATGAACTGAATCATCACCGAATAACATTGCTAATCTAGTCAATGTGAGATGGATAAGGTAATGAGTAATCAAATCGATAGCCACTCACAAATTAATGCAGTGTTGGCCGCATTCCGACGAAAACGAAACTTGCTGATTTCCTCCTTAACTTCCGAGCTAATGTCACAGATCTGCGCTTCAGACTAGAGGAAAAATGAAAATGTTTAATAGCATCATTTTAGGCTTTTCGTATGGGATGAGAGCTGCAAATTATTAAAACTTGATCAACCTTACCATGTTTGATGTGTTCCAAACAAATTAGAACTATTGATCCTGTGATAGGTGGGATTGTTTAAAAGATTTGCAATTAATAATAAAATGCAATGGAAAAGTAATGCTAAAACGATAAGAATATGCACGATTATTGTTTTCTGTGTTCGCCTCGCCTCTTTATGCTCATCGCTTTGTGCACAGACTGCAAGCAGGAAGACGGGCTGTGTGTGCGTGTGCTTAGCTGTCAATTACAGTCATGATGTATAGAATACAGGTGAGCACATTAAAATTTAATGTTTCTTCATTTTAGAGTGCGTACACTGAAATTATTGTTCTGATAAATCCATAATTTTAATGTTGTAATGATATTTATTTACCAAGGGACTTGAAAGTGTGAAATATTTTTCAACATTAAGAGCCATAGTACTCAAAAGAGAGGAAAGAGTTGAAGGAAGAAAGTTTAGAAAAGCGTGAAATAGGGCCATATGAGCAAGCTTACAGTTTCCCGACGACTTAACCTTTTGTCTACTACCGCAGGAGTCAGGTTAAAAGAGATCACAACTACCAGAGGGAGCAAATCGCTACTGTCTCCATGTATTCACGGACTGAAACATGTGGTCTCGCTCTAGCATGTTGTATCCCTTTACTTTGACATATGTGTACCCGGGGCAATAGGTGTCAAACTAATGGGCCTAGCATATGTGAGAGCGAGATGATAAATTTTCAGTGTTAGCAGCGATATGCGACCTCTAGTAGTTATAATCTCTTTTGTCGGGAAATTTTGGCATTTGAAATGCGAATCACCTGAGTTGGTTATTGCAGTTTCCATATTAATAGACGCATATTTCTTCAAGTAGATCTATAGCGCAAATTCATTAGTAATTGTTCGTTCGTGTTCGCTAATTCAGTCACACCCCAATTGGGTTATTAAGTGTAGAATAAAATTCCTCTTTAATTTCATAAACCGATAGAGCTCATCTTTCTAAATATAACAATTTATATGTTCAACCCTTAAAACTTCAGAATAATTTTAAACTGATTTTCTACGAAAATGTAAACACATCCTCGTTTGATACTATTGGTTTTCCTTGATAGTGAATTTTGCCAATTTTGCATTTCAGACAGTTATCTCAGCAAAAGGATTGAGTTCTACAAGATGACGACACGAATGAACTCAAGATGAATGAAGTTCATGTTTGACAATTCTCGGTGGTTTGTTTACTTCGTCAGCTGCGTGAGTACGAGTGCAACAGTTGCTCATCTGTTACATTCAAGCTCACATAATTCCCATGTAAACAAACCACCGAGAATTGTCAAACGAAGTTCATCCGGCTAGTTTTGCGGGGTTATGTCCGTTGGTGTAAAACCTAATAGGGATCAATGTAGTTCAAGGGAAAGTGTGGTCGTAAAAATTAAATTTTAAAAATATGTTGCATTTGTTATTTTGCTTATAAAAAAGCGAAAAAAAAGTTCTATATCGTATATGTTACTTCAGTTACATCGGAAAAAATCAAAAACAGCATATGGCTTAATGACCCAATTAAAAAAAGGCAAGTGAATGTCAAAATCTTATATCAAATTTATTACGACAATAAAGCAGGTAATAGCTAAAGATGTAAACAGTTGCATTCTACATTTCAATCGCCTTCTTTTGGCATTTATCAATCGACCCAACTTGCCAATATATTCGTTAGTTGGGGTGAGATCGTGATCCACACACAGATTTGTATCTGTGCTGTACAATAAAGATTCATGTGAAAAGAAGCAAATGTAAATGTAAGTTATTAATAAAATTATGGTTCCAGTACTCTTCATTTCGATTCGAGAAAGTTTTTACAATAAACTTAGGAAATAATACCACCTACTAAAATTTTCTTTACAGTGTAAGGATGTTTAGAATGCATAAGTATTACATTAAATGTAATTGCAAATTTTATCCGTGTACTTGCGTAAATAATAGCACTTGAGAACGTGTTCCATTCTGTTTAGTGTTTTTTTAGTGTTATGACGGATATGTTGCATATCGACACAGATCTTTCAATAGGGCCAAAGTCGCAATGTACTCAAATCGACATAGATCTTTCATTAGGGCTTAAATCGCAAATGTAAACAAACTGCGTTTTCGCTATTATGACATTATGCGACAAAAATACTACAAGATTGAGGTGAAAATTAGTTAAAATGGTTTTTAGTTCGATTTATAATTAAAGAAAACAAAACGGCGAAACATGCATTTTCTTCGAGATTTCGACTTAGGCCCTTCTTCTCATATGGAATATAAAGGCTAAACTTACATTTTTTGACAGAACCGGGCGTACGGTTATTATTCACAAAATTACTCTTTAAACGGCGGTTCTATTATATAAATGATAAGCAATATCTACTAGGATCATGTCTACTCGATAGTTGTTGCACATAAACATTCGAATATTTCGATATTTTCATGAAATTCGAAGAAAAGAGGCACGCGCCCTATCATTTACATTGGGTTTCTATGCGCCCATTTGCTGAGCCCTATTAAAAAGTATACTGTCAAGCTCGCCCATTTACCCAGCCCTACCCAGCAAGACAGAGTCAGTTTAGCCCTTTTACCGCGCCCTTATGAAAATTATGTACACCGTTTAGCCCTTCCGCAAATGGTGGTTGCTGAAGGGCGAAATCACGACTGGGATGCAAATTGGGCGTAAGCATTTTTTTAGTTTCTACCCACTAAAAGCACATAGGAATTAAATTCTTTGTTATATTGTCATAAGGTTTAACCATAGATGCTTCCGGAAAAACATGGTCATAAAGTAATTTATACCTACAATAAAAACTACATTTAGAAAAGCATCGCCGTATATTGAAACTGATTTTTCTCCATTTGAGTACATTGCGACTTTGGCCCTATTGAAAGATCTGTGTCGAAATGGAGAAAAATCAGTTTCAATATACGGCGATGCTTTTCTAAATGTAGTTTTTATTGTAGGTATAAATTACTTTATGACCATGTTTTTCCGGAAGCATCTATGGTTAAACCTTATGACAATATAACAAAGAATTTAATTCCTATGTGCTTTTAGTGGGTAGAAACTAAAAAAATGCTTACGCCCAATTTGCATCCCAGTCGTGATTTCGCCCTTCAGCAACCACCATTTGCGGAAGGGCTAAACGGTGTACATAATTTTCATAAGGGCGCGGTAAAAGGGCTAAACTGACTCTGTCTTGCTGGGTAGGGCTGGGTAAATGGGCGAGCTTGACAGTATACTTTTTAATAGGGCTCAGCAAATGGGCGCATAGAAACCCAATGTAAATGATAGGGCGCGTGCCTCTTTTCTTCGAATTTCATGAAAATATCGAAATATTCGAATGTTTATGTGCAACAACTATCGAGTAGACATGATCCTAGTAGATATTGCTTATCATTTATATAATAGAACCGCCGTTTAAAGAGTAATTTTGTGAATAATAACCGTACGCCCGGTTCTGTCAAAAAATGTAAGTTTAGCCTTTATATTCCATATGAGAAGAAGGGCCTAAGTCGAAATCTCGAAGAAAATGCATGTTTCGCCGTTTTGTTTTCTTTAATTATAAATCGAACTAAAAACCATTTTAACTAATTTTCACCTCAATCTTGTAGTATTTTTGTCGCATAATGTCATAATAGCGAAAACGCAGTTTGTTTACATTTGCGATTTAAGCCCTAATGAAAGATCTATGTCGATATTACAGTTATTTAAAAAAGTTGTGAAAATTGAAGATACGTCTCATTTGTTCTTAACATATAATAATCGTCCACTGTTTAAATCCCCAGCATATTGCAATGGATCTAAAGCAGATCGATGAGGAAGCCCGACAGGCTGCTATTAAGGAAATAAAAAATATGTTCCAACGCCCGGGTCAATTGGAAAAGGTGGATCAATATCGACATCGTGTCTACCGAAAAAAAGTTTCGATTGAATCGATGCTAAAGACTTGCATGCAGAATCAAACAGACGACGTGAAAATCGGTGTCAAAAAGCTTCAATCTGCCCTGGAAGATATTGGGGAGATTGACCAGCAGACTAAGGGCGCGGTTTCGCAGCTTACCGATGTTCCTGCAATTTACGAAGCTCTGGAGGCCGTCCGGGATGAGAACGCAAAACACTCGCAATACATGACGGCTATGGAAAATTTGAAACATATATTTACGGTGCAGTCTAGCGTGGCCAAAACAATGCAATGGATTGAGGAGGATAAGCTGCTGCACGCCCACCAATGTTTGTCGGACTTGGAAAACTCGAGAGATGACTTGCTGTTCGAATTGCATAAGCTTCCGAAGCAGAATGCACACGATAAGATTACGCTAAAGCGATACTTCGAAAAGGTGGAAATGGTATCAGCTACACTGGAGAAGAAGATTCGATTAATTCTTCAGCGGACGCTGAACACGGTGCGAAAGGAACCCACCGTAATTGTGACCGCTCTGAGGATTATTGAACGAGAGGAAAAAGCTGATGCTTTTGCGCTACAACAGCAGAAACAAACAGGCTTTATCCCTCCTGGACGGCCGAAAGAGTGGCGCAAGAAAGCAATTCAGGTTCTTAATGAGGCGGTTATCCAGCGAATTGAGGGATCCAAGTTGGAGGAAAGGTCGGATAATAAGTTATGGTTGGTTCGAGACTTGGAACTGACTCGCCAGTTTATTCTGGAAGATTTGCGAGTTGTCAAGTCACTGTGTGTGCCCTGCTTTCCGCCGCATTATAATATTTTAAGGGAATACGTCAGCATGTATCATAATGCGTTATCAAGATATGTAAGTTAGAAATTATTAGAAGCTAGTTGAGCAAATTGACCACCTATTTATTTCAGCTTGAAGAATTAATTCAAATGGGTTTGGAAGGAAACGAGTTTGTTACAATCTTATCCTGGATCATGAATACTTACCCTGGTCGAGAAATGATGCAACATCCCGATTTGCAAATTGATTTATCCAACGCAGGGCCTTTGGTTAACGAGCAAGTCCTAAAGGGGATGGAAACTGCTTATTTGAAAACAATGGAAAGAAACTATCAGGACTGGATGACGAAGACATTGGAAACGGAGAAGGCTGATTGGATCAACGGCGTCCCGGTCGATTCGGCTGATCAGTTCTATCACACATCAGCACCAGTTATCATCTTTCAGATGATTGATCAAAATCTGCAGGTGACAAACACAATACATTCTGATCTAACGTTCCACGCTTTGATTTTAAGCATCCAGCAAGTTATCAAATACGGTCATAACTATCGTGGCGCAATTATCGAATATAAAGAGCGACATTTTCGAGACCGAAGCCTTGCACCATTCTTTACTCAACATATTATTACGATCGTGAATAACTGTGCACAAATGATAGAGCTTGCCCAACAGATGAAACAGCTATACTGGCCTAAATCAAAACCACAACATTACGAGGAGTTTGGCCGTTTATTGATGACCTATCAAACGCTACGAGATGAAGCTGGGTTATTTCTGCTGGAAGAAGCATTTCTAGATCTGGAAATTCATTTTAATGATCTGTTCACTGCAAAATGGGTCGGTTCAACGGTTTCTGTTGATACAATTTGCGTTACCCTTGAGGATTATTTTCAGGTGGTTTATGTTACAGATGAATCTTTGTTATCGGTATTCTTAAAATCTATGTTCCTTTTTAGGATTATAATCACCTTCGCTCAATAAACTTCGAATACGTGATTAGTGAAGCACAACGGTTGGTAGCCAAGCGCTACATAAAAGCTATGCTTTCGAAGCGGTTGAGCAAAACCCGTCAAGAATGCGACATTCTTGCGAAAAAAATTAACAAAGAAGCCAAACAAATCAAGACGTTTTTCGAGAAAGTTGCCCCAAATGTCTCCCGAAATGACACCCCCATTGACGTTATTTCCAATCTGGCTAATCTCTTGACCTGTGACGCGGAAATGCTGGTGCTTGATCTTCACACATTGCTCTCCAGCTATCCTTCGCTTACGGAGGATCATGTGGTGCGGTTGTTTTACATGAGAAGCGATTTCAAGGCCAGCGAGGTAAAGGAGAAGGTTCATGATGCTATCGTGTCGAAAAAGACTACCGTAAGTCACGACAAGCAGGACAGCATCTTTAAAGAGATTTTATTTGCCGACAAGCTATGGTGAAACCATAAAGGAAGATGGTAAATTTTAGAATACGGTTATAATTACGTTGATTAGAACACACATAAATAAAGCATTCAATAGTTACTTTATTTGAAAGCCTAGAACATTTTTTACCACATTCCTTAGGGAGAACTATTTTTTAACTAATTAGGACATTACAAATATTTTAAAAACCAGTTTGTCTTCACATCTCGCCCTGAGCAGAAGCTAAAAATCGTCACGCATAAGTGAAACAGTTAATTCTACCTACAAGCCGATCGGGTCCTATCGCACAAGCAGTCCATATCATATCAGTACACAAACAATACTGTATTGTTTCCCCCGGCTGCGGAGTGAGATGAGTTTGCCAAATGTAACAAAAGTGCCCGTGCTACGGGATAACACGATTTCGATCAACTTTAATAAAACTTGTGTTGGCCCCGTAGTTTAGGAGGTGGAGCAATTAGTTAAAATTAAAATGGAGCTTAATCTCGCTGAAGTTACGTACATTCAGCTACATCACGTTAAAAACTGTGTTTTTATCACGTTTAGAAGTTTAGCACAGGCAGAAAACTTCATTGAAAAGAACAACATGCAACACGAGATCGAGTTTAATAACACCAGAATCAAGATCCCGGTGCATATGGAAAACGACATGGTGGACGTGCGTATCCATGATTTGGCCCCGCGCACTAAGAAAGATCAAACGAATCATGTCGCAATATGGAGAAGTAAAATCTATTACGAATGACACCTGGCGAAATTTTTTCACCGGCATTCCCAACGGCGTTCGTATTGTGAGGATGCGAGTGACTAACCAATACCTTCTTACATGACTATCGAATGCAAATCTCCGAAGGATGAAGCGACCTATAAGCAAACAACGCTAATCACATATCCCGGGCAGACACCAACATGCCAATTCCGTAACCATACAGCCCACTACGGAAAAACATGCGCCGAAGCAACTAGTCAAAAGTCGTTTACTACAGCCAACTCTAACAAGCAGCCACCGACACCTTCAGATAAACCAAAAACAACGATCCAATTAACCAATAATGCAGGTACAACGACCACGACAACCGCCCCAAACCAACAACTAGCATCACCAATAAAGAAGAAAATACCGATGAAGACGGATTTACAACAGCGACCCGTAAGAACAAGAAACAAATAAGAACCTCTGATCGTGAACAGCAAGAAAGTAGTACCGATGATGACATGGAGGGGAACGAGAACGCGAGAGAAGGCAGACTGAATGACCCCCAAGCGGCCTCACCGCCAAGGAAAAAGATCTCAACACGCAGCAGCAAACTGCGTCAACAGGATTTGGCAGACCGACATTCTTAGCATTTTTTTTTTTATTTTTACTTATTGTAAAAATATGAAAGACCCACGGCTCAGTTGTGCTAACGCATTGAGCCGTTTCAAATAAATCTTTAGATTAAAAAAATATTTTGAAAAAATGTGCCCCAGCCCACTTTTTTTATGAAGTGGAGAACCAAGGCAATTGGAATTTGTTCTGAATTTAAAAAAAAAACTTTGACACGCCACATTTTTGTCGTTCGTTCTCATGTACGTTTCCGCATGGCGATTTCAGATGGAAAGGTAAATTCATGTAAAACATGCAACCCATTATTCAAAGGTTCGTATAAGAGTGAGCTGCCTAAGCTTCTCGTTTTAAGTCATTTTCTGAAAAGTGCGGTTAAATAGCGCTTTATGCTACTTTTTTTGGAAAACCTTCCGAAATGGTATGAAAGGTACTCCACGAATGTAAGGTTATCGTAAAAGATTGAGATAACTACTAAAGGTTAAAGCGCCACTGTTCACACTGATATCACAGAGAACAGACATGTAAGCTAGAACAAAGTTTCTCGAAAAACCTGTGTAAACATTTAAAAGAAAATACGTTGATAATCACCATCGCATACAGGTTCGCATGCGTGAGTCACCATTGTATCCAAGTTTGCAAACAAGTGCCGTATAGCGATTGCTGACCGATCGCAGCGCCGGCCAGTGGCAAGTTGCTACTTGCTGTTGTCATTTCAAAGCGACTTTTTTATTTCTTACACAACTTTAAAACTTCACTTATGTGTCAGTTCTCAGTGCTGATATGCTAAGCCCATTATTGTTTATTGATTTAAAAGTTGGATTTTTGATGCACTTCTCTATCACACTTTTTCATGGTTGCCAAATGAAATGATAGGAAATCAACAAAAAAAATACTTTTTTTCATTAAAATTTGGTTAGATAGTTAATATATTATAAAAACAGCGAGACTGACAGTCATACTAATCTTCCAGATAGTAAAAGCACAGACAAACAGACGTAACAGCTCGAAGAAAATTCCAAAAAAAATTATCGCCCACGTTATACTAGCGACATCTGTTGAACACATTGCACAAAATGTGATTCTGGCAACCATGGGAAATAATTTTTTTCAACCGAAGTCCTGACAACAATGCTTACACCGCTTGTCAACTGCAAGATAGTAGATGAATGGTAGGAACATTGTTGCAGTTGTTAAATTTGAAGAGCGAAAGAGACAAATAGCCTATGTCACGTACTTAATTTCCATAGCATAATAATTACAATTGACAAATTTAAAGAATGCAGAGCTACGTCTGCATTTTTAAAATCCAACTCAACCATTTATTGTTACGGGAAATTAGGCAACACCAAAATTGTTTTTCTTTTCGTGTAAAGAAATCAATTCTTACCGTTAATTAGTCGTATGATTGATTTTTGTCTCTATTTACTTTTCTTTGCCGTCGCTCTTTTGGAATCTCGGAGACATAAGGAACTCTTTTTTTTATTTTTGAAACTGGCGTTTACTTTTACTATAAAAGCAAGGCTATGTAGCCTATTTTTAAAAAGCTATGTTATCGAGGTCATTGGATCAAGATCGCAGACACAATCCCTAAAATTTTCTTGCCAATATCAAGATCAATTCGCATCAACGATTTCATTTTTAGTTTTCCGTAAATGAAAACTCACTATGTAGGCTATGGGAGAATTTAATTTTATAAAATTCTAAACTGATGGTTCGCCACGATGATTCTGCATATGAGTACATGACACTACTTCCCCTTTCAACGAAATCTTTGATCTTTCTATTAAGTGCAAACTATGCTCGATGTGTTGGTCTTGTACGGAACCTAAATATGTAGTTATTATCATTCATAATAATCCCACGACTTGATGTTTTATCGCTTGTTGGGTTGCGACTGATCATTAAATATATCTAGATTGAATATGGTCTCAGCGTATCATTAGTTTCTATAGCTCCTGCACCCCGCCAACGTTGAAATTCTCCGTTAGTTCCGGGGACCGACAAATTCGAATCTATTGCATACATCCGGGTAGTTTCGTTACACCGAACAGTAGATACAGAACACTAGATTAGGATTGTCGCTGGTGTTCCCATTGTTTTCGTCTCGGAACATGTTTGTTTTGCTTTCGATATATATATATATATATATATATATATATATATATATATATATATATATATATATATATATATATATATATATATATATATATATATATATATATATATATATATATATATATATATATATATATATATATATTAGGGTGGGACAAAAAATAGATTCCAGCTCCGAGCAACTTTTTGGGTACCATTTGGGTCCTAGAACACCTGTGCAAATTCTTAGCTTGATCCCTGAAACTATATTTTTGCGCCCACTGTTCAAAGTTTACATGGGATTTTATATGGGAAAATTAACTTTCACAAAATAATTCCTCCAGGAGTCGCCCATTGCTTCCTAAAAATAAACCGTTATGTGGCTTTTGTAGGAAATTTAACACAGAAACAAAGTCTCGAAAACTGCGAAACAATCTGATGCTTAAGAAAAAAGTTATTAAGCTGAAACCAATTGATGCTCTGACGATTGATAAAATATTCATTTTTTCTAGCACCACTGTTGTTGGTTGTCCAATTGTATGCAATTGTGTTTTGATATTCTCTTAATGTGTCTAAATCATTTTCCCATACTGTTTGGGCACTTCGCAAGAGTTTTGAGGGATAAATTGAGTCTTCTTTTGTATATAAAAAGAGAAAATTAAAAATTTTGTATATAATTCGACCATCAGCAGCAGTGATGCTATGAAAAGTAAAATTTTCATCATTCTTCAGGGCATCAATCGGTTTTTGCTTAATAACTTTTTCCACAAGCATCAGATTGTTTTGCAGTCTTCTAGACTTCATTTCCATGACAAATTTCCTATGAAAATCAGATATCCATTTATTTTTAGGAGGTAACGGGTGACTCTTGGAAGAATTAATTTGCAAAAGACGTTTTCCCCATACGAAATCCCATGTAAACTTTAAACCGTGGGCGCAAAAATATAGTTTCACCGATCGAACTAAAAATTTGCAGAGTTGTTCTGGGAGCTAAATGGGACCCAAAAAGTTACTCGGAGCGAAATTTTATTTTTTTCATATAACCATGTCCCACTCTAATATATATATATATATATATATATATATATATATATATATATATATATATATATATATATATATATATATATATATATATATATATATATATATATATATATATATATATATATATATATATATATATATATATATATATATATATATATATATATATATATATATATATATATATATATATATATATATATATATATATATATATATATATATATATATATATATATATATATATATATATATATATATATATATATATATATATATATATATATATATATATATATATATATATCAAGGTATCGAAAGTCTCTCTAGTAAAAGTCTTTGGTCCGCGCTTTTGGTACACGCAGAAAAATATGGCCTGCTTTTAACCACAAACCGTTTAGTTGAACTTCAAATTGAGTTTGCCTATTTTTCATTTCAGTCTCGTTTATTCTGCTGTGATTTTTATGCATTCAAGACCGAAACGTCCAATGCATAAAATTTGCAACAGAATAAACGAGAGGCCAACAGAAAAATGATGTGATAGCTACTATGTAACAAATTTCTATGTGGCATACTATTATAATTTCATTACTTTTCCCATGATATCTATGCGTGACAGGTAATTTTTATCTGCTACTACAAATTGCAAAAAAATATGTGTGAAATCAATATATTCAATATAACGAATTTTCTCGGTGTAAATTTTCGACTGTTATTGTTATGAAATGAAAGAGTTTGTATATGCCGCACAAGGAAATTAAAATTTATCAAAATTCAGTACAAGTTTAGACAATTTGTGCATTCTAATTAGTGAAAACACATTAGCCAAGAATGGCCATTGATTTGCTGGTTAAAAGAAACAAAAATGATTAGTCGCTATGAAACGACGATAGAGGATTATTTTTTTGCTTTTTTTATTTGGCCCATTTGACAGGTATATCCCGGAATCAAAACAATGATGTTCCTACCACTGATGCCAGCGACACTCCTAATCTAGTGTTCTGTATCTACTCACCGAACCAGTTGAATTTGCAAGATCTTAAAATGTATCTGCTCACCGATCGACATCGTGCAGGAAACTACGATGTTTTTGAACAATTCTTGCATTGGACACTTCGACAGGAATACATTTCACATTTCTGGACCATTTTTGTCATTTTTCTCCTATAAACAAACGAAATTGAAGAAGAAAAACATAAACAAATAACGTGGTGGGCTTTTCTGTGGCCAGAGGTTTTGATTCGGTTCAGTCATAATTATTTTTATCGGTAGATAAAAGAGATAAAAAAGTATCACTAAGTGTTCGAATCGGAAGATCCGTGGTGAAGTTCAGTCTATTCTTCAACGTGCGCAAAAGAATCAGGATGCTTGTTCGGATCTTTATGTTTATTTATTTTTTGGATCGCGGACGCCACGTTCAATTTGACGTGAATAAAACTAATACATTCAAAAGTGACGAATGCTCCCACCTTTCTTTCCCTTCATCTTGGTTTTCGGGTGCTTGCGGTAACGAAGTGACGCATTATGGCTATTGACTTATTTGACGTCTAGGACACCAACACAGTTGCAATGTGTATAGACAACATACATATAACGCTATGTTTTCAATTCGCCATCTGATTTAACCTCATTTGGCAAAAAAACTACCCGATTTAACCTCAATCTCGCACTAACACCACTCCACATAGATTAGTCAATAGACTTTTCTACGGTTCATGTACGTACACGGCACATGACACAAATACTACATCACAAGCTGGTGGAAAATAATAAACAAAGACGGCAAAAGTAAATGGGATTGTTTTCAACCAGGATACTTCATTAGTGTTCGTGAGACCGGTCGCAAAGAACTCAATGTGTCAAAATCGCTTCACAAGCGCCACGCTCGGTGAGGTGGCGCATTTTTCATAGTTCAAATCGACCGTTTTTTCTGTGGGCGATGAAAATTCATCTCGTGTTACGTCTGTTTGTCTGTGGTAAAAGTAAGAATTCTCGACAAACATATGATTACGGCCTAAAAGCCAACTGTCAAAATCCACTTTGAATGGAAATTCTAGACAAACCGTTACTAGTCGAACACAGTTCACAACAGTTTATGAAAGATAAAACTTTTCTCTTTCATTTACTACCAACATCTGTGATTGGCGTGTAACGGTTTGTCCGGAATTTCCATTCAAAGTGGATTTTGACAGTTGGCTTTTAGGCCGTAATCATATGTTTGTCGAGAATTGTGGTAAAAGTAAGAATTTTTGACATTGGAAAGTGTCAGAAACAGACTTCTTAAGAAGTCTGTTTCTGACACTTTCCAATGTCAAAAATCTGTCGGGTCAAAGGAGTTGCACTTTTGATCACAGTTTTGATTCATCACACTTTCAAACTGCGCAGTTCGATTTGGCGTGAGCTGTGCAATAAGTTAACCCTTAATTGCATGAAACTCATTTTTCTTTGGTACTGATTTTTCGGTGTGGATGCAATATTCACCTCTTGTTGAGGCTTTGTATTTATCACAGAATTCGGTATGTTGCCAAATGGCAACAGTATGCATTAAAGGGTTAAAAGAACTTATTCTGCGGGTTGTTTTATTTGCCCGTGCGAGATATTTTTCAGTAGTGTGTATGAAACAACTACGAACGTGCCCCAACTGACCGTTCTGCCGTCAAAAACAGACTGCTGCCATAAGAAAATATCACGACAAAAAGTGAAAATCCTCGCGACGTCAATGTTCACCAACTATTACGAGGAAGTGGTTGCAAATCGGTTCGCGCGTGCATAATTTTGTGATTTTTCTTTTAAATTTTGGCTTCATTACATTTGTAACTAATTGCAAAGTGTTCCTAGGAGTGCACCTCAAGTGGTAGATAACGTTAAGTTTGCCCCAATGTGGGCCAAACACGGAAGAATTGCAGTCAAAACGTTTCCTTCCTCGGACGAAATTTTCTTCCTCCATCCCCAGCAGCACCATAAGAAAAGTAGTAACAGCAAGAAGAAAAAGAAAAATCGAAACGTCATCCGCGAAGAAAATAGCTGGTGCTATCGTGTATTGCAAAGCAAAACAATCAAACGCCCCGTGGATTTGTCGCCGTTTCACAGTATTGTTGTTAATCGGATCAAGTTGGTGGCAACAATTGAAGAGAGCTTCAACCGCGGCAGCGTTGGAAGCGCTCGTGTGCCCCGTTAGATGGAATTATGAACCAAGAGCCCTGCTCAAACGCCCTCACGCAGATCACTTACCTCGTTTCGAACTTGAATAAGAAGAACTTAGCGTCGAGTAGTCGACAGTTAGCACAGGTGAGCTATGGTGCAAAACAAAGGTTTTGAAAAATGTCTGTGTTACGGTTTTGTGTGAAAATCATAATCATTCATCGGAAAAGTTCTTTTCACTACTAATGGCCGTGTATCGTATTCATGAAGTGAATTGAAGAGAACAAATCAAAATATATCATGTTATCATTGTGTCTCATTATTAACTCCATCTACTGCAAGGCTAACAAATTTAAAGCTGAAGGATTTTCCATTGATGCTGCAGAACGAGAGGATGGTAACTCGGTTCTTTATGTTTACTGTACACACCTAATGTGGTTTTCGATTGATTGACACCGGTGTAGTGGAGTGCACTGAAACTGCACCGTTTTTGCACTTTCTAGCAGAAGTGCAGAAAACTGGGTATGTTCCATTGACACTTCTGCTAGAAAGTGCAAAACCAGTGCAATCCACTACACCGGTGTCAATCAATCGAAAATCGTATAAGTTTCATAACCTATTACTAGGTAATTAAAATTTGTAATTATTTCGCTGGCAGAAAACGATAGAGAGAAAAATATTTTACCCAAAATTATTGGAGTGCATCGGCTAAACTTAATCCGGTTCTGGGAAATATCTTATAATTTTTGTATGAGTTGATATTCTCTTCTTTTTTCATTGGAACAAGAACGATGCATATATCGACACAGATCTTTCATTAGGGCCTAAGTCGCAATGTACTCAAATGGAGAAAAATCAGTTTCAATATTCGGCGAAGATTTTCTAAATGTAGTTTTTATTGTAGGTATAAATTACTTTATGACCGTGTTTTTCCGGAAGCATTTTTCGTTAAACCTTATGACAATATAACAAAGAATTTAATTCCTATGTGCTTTTAGTGGGTAGAAACTAAAAAAATGCTTACGCCCAATTTGCATCCCAGTCGTGATTTCGCTCTTCAGCAACCACCATTTGCGGAAGGGCTAAACCGTGTACATAATTTTCAGAAGGGCGCGGCATTTACCGCTAAACTGACTCTGTCTTGCTGGGTAGGGCTGGGTAAATGGGCGAGCTTGACAGTATACTTTTTAATAGGGCTCAGCAAATGGGCGCATAGAAACCCAATGTAAAAGAAAGGGCGCGTGAATCTTTTCTTCAAATTTCATGAAAATATCGAAATATTCGAATGTTTATGTGCAACAACTATCGAGTAGACATGAAAAGGTATGCATGAAGAAAATGCATGTTTCGCCGTTTTGTTTTCTTTAATTATACATCGAACTAAAAACCATTTTAACTAATTTTCACCTCAATCTTGTAGTATTTTTGTTGCATAATGTCGTAATAGCGAAAACGCAGTTTGTTTACATTTGCGATTTAAGCCCTAATGAAAAATCTATGTCGATATTTCCGGACATACGAACGATATAACTTTACTAGTTGAAAAACAGTATCAGTGAGAAAGTATTGGTTTCTTTGTCCAGAAATTGGTTTCTTTGTGCAGAATTTCATAAATTGATACAGAAGGCGGCAATGAGATTGCTGTGCCATTGTTTTTGGCTTATTTTTCCTATACAATTCTTAATCCCTGCTGCAAGTTGGCTGTAATATCGAGAAGTTATCTCTGACCAGTAGTCAGTTTTTCATTAACATTGTAACTGTAACTTAATAAATTCGTGATTCGTGAAAGATTAAATATTTGATGGATAATACCTTCTTTATAAGAAGCTTTCGATGGCCCGAGTTCAATAATATCCAGTATTAAGGGTGAATGACCCATCCCATCGAGGTTGAAGCCCCAATAAAGAATACAATCTCCAGTATGAGAATCCAGTATAGTGCACTCATTCCTCATAAACCAAAGAATTCATACGCCAAATTTATCAAATTTATCAGTCCCATGTTCTATGTTCAATTTCTCAGTCCATTCGTTTGTGACGGTACCTTGTGATAGTTTTATTTATCCAGGCGAAAAATATCTTGCACTGTTTCTGGACTACAGTGCCCAAACCAATGTCAATCTCAGTCAAAACAAAACTTTGATTACAGAAGCATTAATCTTAAGGTTATTCAATTTTCATACAATACATTCTTTACAAACTAAAATTTTTATTGCTAGTCGCATTGTTCGCAATTGCGCACCCTAAAATTTTTGTTCTAGCGTATATAACGGTTCATTTGTTCCCATTCGACAACCATATGGAGTTGGCCCGCTTAGGTTTACAGATTAATGTACTGGAGAAATGTGGTACAATAAAAAAAGAAAACTGTAACGTAACCAGATGTTTTAAATACAGTGAGATTCCGTTTTGGTACGTTACGTTTTTGGCATGCTCCATTTTTGGCAACAAAGGGGTTCCCTTTTTTGCAAAATTGTTGTTGAACATAGTAAATCTTTAAAAAAAAGCTCAATACACATTTTGTTGTAATATTTACTATATTTTATTGGGGCCCCGAATAGAATTTTACAATAGCATTTACCCTACAAACAATCTTAAAACAATAAATATTATAGTTATTACTGTTTCAATATTGTTCGTCGCTGAGTTCTCGCAGTAGATTTACAATAAAATTTCATGTAACATTCAATTTTACTCTTCAGGAAAAAACTGATGCAGTAAATTCACATTAAATTTTGTTGTTTTCGAGAAAAAAATGTATGGAGAAAAATCGATTTTTTAAATGTTAAGATACATAACCACCCCCCTTTTTCACTGTAAAAGTCAATTTTACATTGAAATTAACTGTAGAAACGTTAAAGTTTATTGTTTTTGTATTGTAGCATAACACTGGAACTTGCGGTAAATTATTGTAAAATTACTGTACTGTCACAGTGAAAATCATGGTTTCGTTACTGTACATTTCTTTTCGGGGCGGGCATAGCGAATACAATTAAATTCGATGATTTTTTCTATCATTTCATTCTATTTCATATATTCTTTTATAACTACGTTACTACCAGGTTCTCAAAACAATAAAGCGTAATAATAAATCACTTAGCTCAACGAAGGTTAGCTAGGTTGGCAAAACAAAGAGGGATTATATCGGACTGACAGCGACCGAACAAATCTAGAGAAAATTTTCAATAGGACGTAAGTAACAATGAGAGATTCTCTTTGAGGTCTTTCTCTTCTGTTCATTACTTGGTCATTTCGACATTTACTACCCTACTCTTTGCATAATATTGTAGTAAAAATCGTCGACTTTCGATATGTACTGGAAAATTAGTACAAAGTGTTGTAATGACGTCGAAATAAACGAAAGAGAAAGTAAACAAAGAGAGGCTCTCAATGTTACTTACGTCCTATTGAAAATTTTCTCTAGAAATATTTAGGGGAAAGTGAGGTAATATCGCCATGTTGGGCGAGTTAAGCATCCCCGTTTTCCGAAAATCTATGAACAATTTTCGATTTTTTTGTTTGCACGAATGCTCCGTCAATCACCATTAGATGATGTAATACTTCAATTGCGACAAAAACAAATCCTAAAGCACGAAAAATACATCATCATATCTGATGAGACGTCAATGAACTGAAAATGTTATAAGATTCAAGCTATATGAAATAAGCATTCGCATGAAGTATGTGTGCGGTAATTGAAAAATGCAAACATCTTCGGAATATTTAACGTCTTTCTAAGTATTTCAAACATAAAAATGATTTAACAAGACTTTGTAGTTCCCTCAAAAAAATGCGAAAATAGCCCTACGGCATGGGGCAAAATGAGCAGCACAAAAATCTTATGAGTTCATGCATTAAATTCCGAAAAGTTATCCATATGTAAACGTTTTATACCTGAAGCTACTACGAACGATGAATAATAAGATTTGCTTGAGAAAATTACTCGCAACAATATGATTTAAACAAAATGCACATTTGATTCTAATAGTTACGAAAATGATGTTTAAAACTATAAGATGAATTTCATAGGCAACTAAATGTCACTAAATCAATGAAAAATATGATTCTTTATAATGATAAGTGAAATAAATTTGAAATTTTGTAATAAAATATAATATTTTGCGATATGATCATATTTCCCCTTAAGATTGCTCATATTGCCCCACAAGCTTTTTACCAAGCCAAAAATAGATCATTACAAAAAACGATTATTTTCAAAGATTTTTAATTTTCTTAAGCATGATCAGTAACTGCGAGTGAAGAATATGTTTTACTGTACCAGTAGAGAGCAATTTGTGATTATTTGTATGTTTTGTTGCAGATATATTTGCCTTCAACCTTAGGGTGCTCATATTGCCTCACTTTTCCCTATTCAAAAGGGCTAAAATGGTTTTTGTAAACAAACTTGTTTCGCTCATTATTCCGCTGCAGAGTGAAACTTCATGAAAATGCAGGTTATTACATATCTTTACTCTTCGTAGAATCAATTTCAAATGTTTTCTGCGTTGAAATTATAGCAACTTAAGGGAAATTATCAAAAGAAAAGTTTCTTTACAAATTTTATGAGTTCCTTCACAAAGCTAATATTGAAATTTAAAGGCTCAATGTTAAAAATATCACAAGCATTCAAACAAAGGCGATTAAACCCAAATAATCGAGTGTAAACCCAATTATATAAGTACACGCAGAAGAATCTGACCTTTTTGAGTCAACAAAAGGTTAAATTGAATCTAAAATTTGACGAATGACTGGTTTAAACTGAAATGGGCGTTTCTCGAAAGCATGTATCTGGTTCAGTGGTGCAAATTTTCATTTTCAAATGCCAACTTTCAGTTCAATCAAACCCAACCATGATTCAAATTCAAAGCCTCCCTCAATCATTCACTTTCAAGTTGGCGGGATTTTCATAACTGAATCGTACGTCTTGATTTCAAATTGATGCTTTTTCATTCACCAACCAAAGCTGTCATCTGCTCTGTAGAGGCCAGTTTAGGTTAAATGTCGTCATGTTTTGCGTTTTAAAGCTTACATGGACAGTAAGAACTATGTTCAGAGTAGTTTTGCTTGAAAAACCTAGTCAATACCCCAGTAAAGAGATATTCACAGGGTCAATGAAACTGAAAATGAATGGAAAATGATTGAGCAGGTCGGCTGTTTGAATGAATAATGGAAACGAACAACTGCGAATTGAACATAGTAGGGCATGATTTGAGAATTTTTCCTCCTTCAAGTTCAAAACAAACTGTTGAAAATTTGCTGCTCTGATCTGGTTTAGTTCAACAAATACTTTTGTTTGTATTTTAAATAGAAACATTGCTGAAACAAAATATTTTTTTAGATCGAACTGATCTTTTTGTTAAAAACCAATGGAATCTTGTTTGATTTCAACTAAATTTTAATTGTTCTCTCTTTTGATTAATAGTAAAGATTTTTTTTTGTTTCTTCGAACTTGTTTGTTCGGTTAAACTTATCATGATTTTGTTGTTTCAAACGAAATATTTGTTGAAACTATTGAAAAGTCAACAAATGAATTTGTTGGTAGATTCAACCAGCTATATTGATTGCATTAAACCTAAATCTTGTTTATCACTATATCAAACGGAAAAATTGTAATTTTAAACCAAAGTTTGTTAATTTTTACTGATTTTTTTTCTGCGCGTACCAAACATTTCTGACCATATAAGCACATGCGTGCACCCAAAGTTCACCGAAGTGCAATGCAACAAAAAAACAAACCACCGTCAGCTGTCTTGGGTGTGTTTATTTACTGCTGCTGGATAAAATAGCTGATGCTAACGGTCTCTGTCCGTCATCCATCGTTTCTCTTGCTCTACCATTCATTCGGCCATGTTTGATCGAAAGTGAAAGACCGCAGCAAACGATCTAATCTACACTGGCTGTCGTGATATTCTATCGTGTTTGCTGGTCGAAAAGCCGTGTTAATTCCGTTCGTGTGAAAGCATCATGGAAAATCCTTTGAGAGAGTACATTTGTGTCGTTCAAAACAGTGATTTCAGTGCTATTACAGTGCGCGATAACATCTATTAAAGTTTACCTTTCGTTTTTTCTTCTCGCCCATTTTTTCCGGTCGAACGCGACGGGTATTTTTCGGTGTTGAATTTCCCGTTCATTTTTTTCCTCTACCAACTACTGTTGGTTACAGTTTGTGAAAGACTTTGGATTGGAAGCCGATCGTCATCTGCTGCGTTGTTTGTTCTCTGCCATAGACTTCCCCGGTGCTGCCGCTGGAGACGCTTCAGTAGGATCCTCCCGGAGCAGCAATAGCAATAATAATAGTTCGCCTCTGCAGGCTCGTCTGCTATCGCAGGAGCTCGTTGGATTGCTGGACAAACCGCAGCTGGTCGGGAACATTTGCCAAGCGGTGGACGATCCGCTACCGCATCAAAGGGTAAGATCTCTTCACTGTTTCATTCCGGGTAATTCTGTGTACGTTTGTGTGTGTGAATCCATATTTTCTTGTTTTACTTCTGGTTTCGTTTGTCACATAACCTCTTTTTTGTGCAGAAAAATGATTTCTACCCAAACATTTGAAAAGGGCCTATATGCAAAACGTAAACATGTATGCACTGCACGGAAACGAAAAACTACCTAAAATTGAGTTCCTTTGACTCAATCTCGTGGTATCGTTTGGGAACTTAAAATTAGGTAAACCGTGTTGAAGGTAGTTTCCATTTAACCACGGCAAAAATTACAACTCATTGATAGGTTTTTTATACTCAAATTTAAGTTGAATTTACCTAATTTTGAGTTCACCCCAAACAACTCAAAAGTACCTTCCTCCACGGAAGACCTCGACTGAGTCGAATCTCTCTTTTTGTTTTTGACAACACTAATAAGTGCGAAAGCGACGCACAACTCAAAAGTAAGTTAAAAGAACTTTTCTGCAGGTTGTTTTATTTAACCGTGTGAGAAACAAAAATATGCATAGCTAGCACACTTCTCATTCCCGTCTCTATTATTCTGCTGTGATTTTTATGCATTTTCTAGCATAAATTTCTAGTAAGCATTCAATAAGTGGATAGACCGAATACGTGCAGTGCATAAAATTTACAGCAGAAGAAACGAGAGGTAGATAGAAAATTATGCTATAGATGCATAAAAAAGTTCTGCGGATGCAGAATTTTATTTATGCATCGATAGCATACTTTTCTATCTGCCTCTCGTTTCTGCTATAAATTTTATGCATTGGACATATTCAGTCTATCATCCACTCATTGAATGTTTACTAGAAATGTATGCATGAAAATGCATAAAAATCACAGCAGAAGAAATTGTCCTGGAATAGAAAGTATGCTAACTATGCATATTTTTGTTTCTCAGTGTGAAGAAAATTGCAAAAGAAGGCATGCTCAAATTGATTATAATCCTATTTAGAAAATTGTTACTATTTTATTTCGATTGATTGCGCATATTGCTCCTACTTTTATATTTCACACAAAAAAATAATTTTTCAGGTCTGATATTACACCGAAAGTTAAAAGTGAAGTGAAATAGATCGTCAGGTTGGACCCATTGAACATCATAAAATCAGATTGGCCCTATATGTAAATTATGGTAAAGTAGGGCTTAGAGCAGTTGTAGCGTTGGTTGTAGTTTCAGGGGACGGGCATAGCGTAGTTGGTAAATTGATTGCCTTGTACGCAGCTGATCTGGGTGTTCGATTACGAACTCCGCACATAGGGTTAGAGATTTTTCCAAAGAGATTTCTCTAACCCGAAAAGAAGCGAATGACCCTCGTAAGGTTAGAACCTCTGTAAAAAAACAGTTGTAGTTTCGATTAATTCATCAAGTATGTGTTGCACTGTGATGTGTGATGTGATAAAATCAAAATTCTTCACAATCAATTGTTACGTTATGAAGGTGTTCGGTTAGATATTTTTAATGGAAAACATGAAAATTCGATTTGTTTACATTTTGCAGTTAGGCCCATTTTAAGTATTGGGCTAGATATACATTGTACAGAGTTGTCAAAACTGCATTAGTTACTCATTTAACCCCTTCATGCCCATGTTGTTTATAAACCACACTTTAAAATAGCTGAATTTTTAGTTTAGGCAGGATTCTCTCACAAACGTAAGTAAGGCTATTAACTGGGGCTATTACATTAAATTTTGAGCACTAACTGTTACAAGTACCTACTATTCGTAGAACTGAAGTTATTGCAATTGAACAAGGGAGTGTAATCCACAAACGCGAACGCATGCGATCTTGCAAACGTTCAAACACTTCGGTAATTAAGTGAACGTTTTAGCACATATAAATTTACAAATGCAGTCTCAAGCATCAACTCACTGCTTGCGCAATCATGAATCGATATCGTCCGTAAGTTTCTACCCTTGATCCAAGCAGCCCAAACTCATGCCTTCAGTTGGACCAATAGAAAAAAAATATTAGATAACATGTTTCATGGCTACATGACTGGAACTCAACTGAAATGGGAGAACTCACTGTCTTCTAGCTTATATAAAATAATGTAATACACGCTTGTATTCGCGACAAAAACGTCAATATACAAATGCTCGAGTCATGAATCGATTACGTCCGGAAGTGCCTTTCCTCATAGCATGGGTCCAATATCTTCAGATAGATCAAACAAGAAGATGACGCTCATATCCGCTAAACAACACGTTCCATGGGTATATAAATCGAATTTATACCTACACGCGGCAAACACGTTTACATACAAATGTTTGAACCATTTGCGATCATCCATGCAACCTACATCCACGTTCTTGCAGACTTGATAACATCCCGGTGATAATATGAACATCTCAGCACTTATACCCATTTAAACACGGTCTCAAGCGTGAACCTATAAACTCCTTTGCTCGCGGTATCATGAATCGGTCACTTCCGGAAGCCTCTATTCTCGGTTCCAGCAGTCTAGGTTCATGCAACAATTGAAAAAGAAAGCTCTCATATCCACTGAACAACACTTCATGGCGACATGACTTTAGTGATATGGGGTAACTCAATCCCTTGTGCACCGAAAACTAAATATCAGAATGGCGGTAAACGGCCACTGGGTCATAACATCGAATTTATTCACGCGAAGTTAAATACACGCGACAATCACTACAACATAGGAAGGCTTAAGCCTGTCGCTATCATCTATGCACACCTACGCCAGCGATCGCGCAAAATTGATAATGCTCCGGTAATGTTACGAAGTGACAAACGCGGTCTCGAACGCGAACCTGTAAACGTCTGTATGCGCGTGATCATGAGTCGGTTACATCCGGAAATCATTATCCCCCGTCGTAGCAACTTAGGACCATACATTCAGTTGGACGAATAAAAAAAACTAGACAACACCTTCCATGACGACATGAGGGAACTCTAGTGATATGGAAGAACCCATTTTCTTCTAGAATCTGAACCGTACACTAAAAATAAAGTATCAGATTCACAGTCCGCACAAGTTATCCAAGAACACACGCGAATATGCGATAGGCACACGGTTATAAAACAGAATGTATACACGCGAAGTGACATATACCAAGGTTTCACTAGGTCCAATCTGCAACACCACAAAACTTTTCGAGCATTTATCAGTATGTTTCGAAAGACCAATGTTTCTACCAGCTTATTACGCGAACAATCAAAGGGAAATCAGAAAGGTGATCGAGTAATTCGCGGAAGAGAAAGTAAACAAAGAGTGGCTCTCTTTTGAAGATTGGACCTATTGAAAAAGTCTTCATACGTTATTACACGTGACATACAAACGGACACGCGATTGAACACGTTAACGTTAACAAATGCTCGAGCCCTTCGCGATGATACACGCGATCGCGAAGTCTCTACGCCCGCACATATCTGAACCGTACAATCTATCACATTCGGAATTACGGCTCGCTGCAATTGGCCTTAGCAGTGTATTAGTGGGCGACATTGCCTGTCTCGTCTGAAAGTGTAATGTGTGATTCTGATGGGGAGCTACAGCTAGCTTTACAGCTCCAGTAGGATAACTCTCGAAAAAAACTTAGGCTTTACGATGAACCTGCATGCAATTATATGAGTTGGTAGGAAATCTGCAGCTACTGACAGAAAACTCGTAGATCCAATTCAGGTTTTTTCGAGCTTTTATAAATATTGTGTGTCTGTGTAAGTGATTAGTCTACGCCTTTTCCTGGCATGCGAAATTTTTTTTTGTATTCATTTTTCTCATTTTCCGTCTAACTCGTGTTGGTCGACATGAAATTTAATGTTATTGTTGTATCGGAAAAGCCCATTTCAAGGTTCACCTCAGAAATGGATTTCGAATGCGCGTAAAAACCCATCATCTTTTCGTACGTTTTTTACCTAGTTACTATCTCATTACGAATTAACAAAATCACATATCTAGTATTAAGAATTACAATAATTATTTTAACTTAATCTTATAAGCTATGTAAATCTCCTAGGTCTATTCTTGAAAACAACACTAGATACAAAATGGTCCTACACAATATTGAAAACATTACACATAGTCCTTAGTGGTTCGTTCTGACCGTACTCGCTGCGCTGAAAGTCGAGTTTTAAAATGTTACGAGATCTAAGGTTTTTGGGGGGTACATTGATATTGATTTGTGAGAGAATATCTGGGGCATCCATTTGGTCTGGTCAGTCAATATTTTCCCAACAGATACCGCTCTGAATGTATTTCGCCTTTTTGACAGAGTTTCCGTATTGAGCAGACGACAGCGATCGATGTATGCTCTTTTGGGTTACACCACGGCAAAGTTCTAAGAGCAAAGCGGAGGTATCTTGCTTGCACTGCTTCGATTCTGTTAGTTCAAATGTTGGTGTAAGGACGCCTAATGGCTGTTGAAGCTTACAGGACAGAACCGAATAAGTGAAAAATACAGTTCCCGCAGACAATATGGATCAGTAAACTCGTCGGCGATTCTTATTATGAAGCCAAAATTTCTATTTGACTGTGCTATAGCATGAGAGTAATGGTTTCTGAATGTCAGTAGCAGGTCCAGAACATCAAGGTCTCCAATAACTGACACTCTCTCTAGCGAGTGGCCGGCGATGTTGTGGCTCCGGAGAATTGGACTTTTTCTGCGTGTGAAGTATATTATAGAGCATTTGGACATGCTTTCACCCAACAAGTCGATAAACTCTTCTATTGACCGCACAATGAGAAAGAGTTTGAGATCATCAGCGTATATAATGTTGATTTCGGAATTAGATTAGTGTCGCTCTAGGTTCGCTCTAATATTTGCAAAATCCATACAAGCGACTCGATTCCAAAAACGAAATCAGTATAAGTTTGCACTCTGGGGGTATAACATAGCAAACGTCATAGAAGAATCAAGAAAAAAAAGCAACGGTCCGAGATTGCTCTCTTGCGGTACACCTGAAAAGTTGATGAAGTTACATGACACGTTTCTTCCTAATTTCATAGACAGAGTACGATCTACGAGATATGATTCAAGCCTGTAAAATTTGAGCGTCCAGACACTCGATCTGGAGTGTAGACCAGAAGAGAGTGGTCTACACGATCGAAAGCAGCTTTATGATCAATGTATATAATGTCTACTTGTGATCCATCTTCGATGTTTTCATTGCAGTGCGAAGTAAATTGGGCTAGATGGGCCTGCAAAAAGCCATGTTGGCCCTTCAATATGTATGCTTTGGTCTCATGAAAGAGCATAACAGAGCGAGGCTATGCCACGAACGTTCGCAACATTTTGCTTATCACTTTACTTTTAAAAAACGGGAAACTACTGATATTTTCTAACAGGAGAAACACTGATTGCGACAGTGATTGGTTTATGATTAGTCGTAGAGGTGTACACAATACGCTAGCGCTATTTTCGCCCCAGTGAGTTTTTCTACGGCGACATCTACATCGATCGCGAAGTTCAAGAAAGTCTAATCGATTGCCTGTAGTGAGTTACAGAGATGCCAGATTTGAAGATTTGGTTTTCATTTTGAAGACATTTGAAATGTTGTGAAAACGTGTTTTTCATTTTGAAGACAAATTTATTCGGATGTCTGACTGATTTCTGGCAGAATTCTGGCTGAAAATCAATAATGGATTCAGAATCCTGGCCGTTGAAGACAAATGAAGACATTTTTTATAAAATGTGAAGACATTTGAAAAAGATACCTGGTATCCCTGGTGAGTTATGAAGTCGGTCTTCGAAAAGTTGAACTCTCTGACATCCTCCATCTCGTCACGAAGAACCAGCTGTGAACAAATCTGCCTTACTAGAAGTAGAGAATGACGTGCGTCTACAGCAACTAATGGCTCAAGTGCTTCTGAAACGGTGCAGTTTATTGAAGCTTCTTCATTTATAAACAGGAGGACCAGGGTTCGATTTCGCCTATTATTAACTGTAAACATTTGTTGCATGTTCAGTACAGACATTTTGTCCAGTAAGATAGTACTCGCTCTCAAAAGGTTGATTCAAAAGGATTTGGAAGGTGTACCTGGAGGGGCTACTCTTCCATAGAAGTAGATGTGCCATGCTAGGTTTAACTGAAGTTGCGATGTCAAGTGCGGAGTCTATGTGCCCCTGAATAATCACTTGCGGAATCGGGAGGAATATATACTAAATCCACACAGAAATTAGTATAGGAGCAACAAGCATTTACCCAGAGTTGTTCGCGATTGTATCATATTTTTGTTTGGATGAGAATCGGTTAGAGACTGCAATGAGCGTATCATCAACTCGTTTCTTCCCTGCACTATTAGGATCGCGATCGTTGCGATATAACGAGTACCTTGAGCTAAATAATTGAAGCGAGTTGATTTGATCATTCAGCCACGTTTCGGTCAGAACAATAACATCATGATCGACATCTGAAGAAGCGACGAATAGCATATCAATTTTTGAGCGTAGTCCTCTCACGTTCTGCTAGTAGATTTAAAGATATCCTTGCAAGTTGCCTCCTGACGGTTGAACGGTGGTAGATCGAGTAGTGAGCAAACGCTTGTAATTGCGGTAGGTTTTCAACGGGTGTAGCATCTGTATTTCCTACTTCGAAAGAACATACACACAGAAAAAATAGGAGTTTTTCGCTCTTAGCAAAAAACAACCAACACATACTCTTAGTTTGAAAATCAAATTTTTATTTTGATTATTATTCTTCTATCAAAAGGAAAACTTTTATTTTGATTATTATTATTGATTAATTTAATAGTTTTATTTTTAACTCAAAAGTAGGCGTTGGTTGTTTTTTGCTAAGAGTGCAATACTCTTACTTTTACCAATATTTTTTTCTGTGTGTATACATCCATTGTGTTTACCTAAGTACACGGATATAGGGGTTCCATGCCCTTCGAGTTGGTCTGACTTGTTTAGAGAGTTGTTATTTCATGTTGTATCCTTCAGCTTCAAGTTCTGTGGTAGACGGATGGGTGTCGGTGACGAAATCGACCTGATTTCGTATGTTGGCAGGCTGCAATAGTATATCAATCAGAAATCAGTAGCGTCTGGATCAAAGGGGACTTTCCCCAAGTTGATCGCAGATTTTTGCTTCGCCAAAAATCGTCCTTTCATCAATTCTCTGATGGGAAGGGTTGGGGAAGTGGTAAGGTTAGGGGTAAGGAAAATAACAACACAGACCAATTAAAACAGAGCTTTCTGCACCCCCGAAGGAGTTAAATTTCCAAGCCCCCGGATGGAATTTTGAATTTTGAAGCTAGAATTTTGATTTATGCAGTGAGCGGATATATCAACACCCCCGAAGAACCACTGTCATTCAAATACGGCTAAAACTATAGCTCTTCACCACACTGGGTTAGGAACAATAGCATAATCTTCAGTTTCAGCTCTTTGTACATAGGTTCATCTATGTATGGAGAACTAAAAATCGGGATTCATAATTGCATTACTATAGGGCATTTGCATATCAAATGATATGATGTTCCGTAATCGGATTCACAAAGATCACATGGGTAATACGCAGCGCGCTGAATAGTGGTAATGTGATAATTGAGTTTGCAATGTCCAGTCCAGTTCGGATGCAGCCCATAAGCGAATCTTGTGCTTTATCCAGTTTATCGACAGTGGTAGAACTGGTTCTGGACCAACGAAATCAATCATAGCGCCAGCTCTAGCCAATTCGTCCGCCCATTCATTTCCAGTAATACCGGAATGACCGGGTACCCATAGAAGGTAGCTAGCATTTGAAATGCTAAGTTCTTCGATTTGAGATCAGGACAACCTGACTGTCAGAGCAAAAATAGTTTCTTTTGCCGCAAATTCCCTGTTGAAGTGCTGATTGTGCGCCACACTGAATCGCAAAGATACTTGCTTGGAATACGGTACAGTATTTACCAAGCCAATGAGATTGGTTTAATCTCATTTCATGACAATAGACACCAGCACCGGCTCGGCCCTCCAACAAAGAACCGTCAGTATAACAAACTCAGCCATTCAGACAGACAGCCATTCCTCGCGAAGAGGAATTCTGACATTGAAAGTACTAAAAGGAAAACTACATGTGAAGGTAAGGTCACTGGGTGCAAGTGTAGACTCATCCCAAGTAACCATTTAGGGCCACAGTCTTGTGCGGCTAGCTGCACGATCTATTGGGTTACTGTTCCAGCTTCCAGTAACCTTAAGACGGTATGCACAAGAAAGTGCTTCTTATTTCAGAAACACATATACTGGTTTTATGTTCAAGAGTGCCTCTAGAGCAGCAGTAGGTGTTGTCGAGAACGCACCAGTCATAGCCATCATTCTCTGAAGATGGTTTAACTTTCATTGGATTATCATGACTTCTCCCTTCATGGCAGAAGGCAATACTGGCACCCGCATGCCAGTATTGGTCTAACAATTGTTGTGTAGGTTCACTGAATGTACTTGGGTTTGAGTCCCCAAGATTTGCCGAAAGCCCGCCTACATTAGCCGAAGGCCATGCAAGCTTTCTTGATCCTGAAATAGATGTGAGCTGTCCAAATAAGTTTTAAGTCAAGAATTATCCCAACGTACTTAACTTGATCTGCAATAATAATTTCAGAGTCAAAGAACTGCTATGGCGAGCTCCGGTTGTAGTCCTTCGTTGCGTGAAAAGTACCGTTGATGTTTTATTTAGATTAACTGATAGTCCAACACGAATACATTGCCCAACAACACGTAAGGCTTGTTGCATCAAATCAAAAAGTGTGTTAATGCAAATGTCGGTGATCTTTATTTGATAATCATCGGCGGAACCATATGTCGGAAACCCAAGCTCATTAAGTTTCCTCAACAAGCCATCGGTGATAAGGTTCCATAGAAGTGGTGACATCACACCACTTTGAGGATATCCGCAGACACTCAGTTTCCTTATTTCTCGTGCCGCTTCTAAAATGGATTCGAAAGAGTTGTGTTAAGTAGCTTTCCAACATAGATGTTTCCTTTATGGAAATACGGTTCTTGAACCAAATCTAAGGAAGCTTTTCCTTTCTACACTAGGCTGGATAAATTCGCAGATTAATTTTTGCTACTCTAACCATATTCGATTACAGCACTACACATTTCACTATCAGGACTTGTTGTACATCAACTAGAAGATTCAAACATGTTGGCTTATAATCGCCTATAGCGAACCCCAACATGGGTATTAGGGACATGACCATCATTTGAATCCCACGATTTTCGAAGAAACAAATGCCCACTGTTTCAGAGACTCGCGTAACACAGCAAAGGTAAGACGCACGACACTCCGTGCACGACTGGCATATTTTAGTCATGCCAGCCGTTCAGTCCTCGGCACGGAGAAACACCTTGACTTGAGGAATCATGTTTTCAGTCGATACTTCAACCCGCCGGACGCCACACGGCCTACGCTGGTTTTGTCCGGAGAAAGATAATAGACTGTTATCAACCTCCTAGTGAACCGCAGCCTGCAATAGTGCAGTGCATCTCGAGTAGCTTCCGGAGGACATATACCCTCCTTAACTTTACCTGACTGGGAAAGGTCGCCACCATAACATCGAAGTTCCGTGACAAAACTGCGTTGTAAAAGCCATTAGTACACTGTATCAAGTAGTTGGCAAAGATTGTTGAATGTTCAGCAAATCTCTGACAGGTTCGATATTTGATGAAAATCCATAGTATTTTAGTCTGTGGGACTTGCAACACATGGACACTTTTAGTTACATTCCAAATAATTAAATTCCCGTCCACGCCGGTACTCGCATATCAGTCCCATATGAAAAATCACCAAGTTGAGGAAAAAAAGCGATTTATATTTTTGTTTTTCTTTTGTTTTCAGGGTTTAGAAAAATTATAAATGCCGATAATGTTTCACAAAATTACTACATAAACATTTCTGTATTATGTAAATATAATTAAAAATCCTATTTTTTGTGTAAATCCGATGAAAAAAGCTATATGGGACGCACATGCGAGTACTTTTGTCTACAAACGCAAACGTACTCGCATATCAGTACCAACTGCTTTTCTCTTCTTTTCAGTACAATGTATGGTTTTAATTTGTTCTTTTACTTTACAGTAACATCCCGCTGGTAAAAAAATAACTATGCTACATTAAAACATCATAGCAGAAGAAAAATTTCTTATCTGCGTTGGGGATAACATATGAGACTGATATGCGGGTACTTTTCATATGGGACAAACATGGTTTGGTATTTTTTTGTATTTCACGGTGAAAACTCGTGATTTTTATTGTGACTCTTTTTATAGGGGTTATGTTCGGCTTCCAGTCTTTGAACTATTTAACAAACGGAATATTTACTTATCATCCGACGTTTCGGCTACGTGTATTGCGCCTTTCTCAAGGAATCTACAAAACGTTACACTCAGTCAAAATTACATTACAAGAAACATTGATTAACCTAAACACTTACTAAGCTAGTTACCGTGTTATCGTCAAGCACACCTTCGTATATTGGTGCAATTGTTATATTTAGCTGTTCTGAGGGTGAAATGTGCAAGAAATGTATGATTATCGGCGCGATGCCTTTTGAATTTGAAAATGTTACTTTTGCGTATTGCCACTGACTCACGTATGTGGCGGTTTAATAATTATCCGAAAACGGTCCGTAAACGAAGAAAACTATTTGTGTTTGCTGTTTCTGTATCACTTCTGTTTTGATCACAGCGGTACTCATGATCAGTGATCGTACCCCTCTCTAGGTGGGATCCGTGTGTGTATTTTCGAGATTTGTTTTTCTTCTCTCTTCTCTCTGTGTTGTTAAGTTTTTGACTGTGTGTAAAACCCCTGCATACGTGTTACTCAAATTGTCTGTGTCAGTGCGTTTATTGACTGTGTGTGGTGTGTTTACTTTGACTTCAATCGGGTAGAGGTATTGGACAGCACATGGAAGAGACAAAATTTAGCTATACTCGAAACATGCCACATTGTAAACACACCACACACAGTCAATAAACGCACTGACACAGACAATTTGAGTAACACGTATGCAGGGGTTTTACACACAGTCAAAAACTTAACAACACAGAGAGGAGAGAGAAGAAAAACAAATCTCGAAAATACACACACGGATCCCACCTAGAGAGGGGTACGATCACTGATCATGAGTACCGCTGTGATCAAAACAGAAGTGATACAGAAACAGCAAACACAAATAGTTTTCTTCGTTTACGGACCGTTTTCGGATAATTATTAAACCGCCACATACGTGAGTCAGTGGCAATACGCAAAAGTAACATTTTCAAATTCAAAAGGCATCGCGCCGATAATCATACATTTCTTACACATTTCACCCTCAGAACAGCTAAATATGACAATTGCACCAATACACGAAGGTGTGCTTGACGATAACACGGTAACTAGCTTAGTAAGTGTTTAGGTTAATCAATGTTTCTTGTAATGTAATTTTGACTGAGTGTAACGTTTTGTAGATTCCTTGAGAAAGGCGCAATACATGTAGCCGAAACGTCGGATGATAAGTAAATATTCCGTTTGTTAAATAGTTCAAAGACTGGAAGCCGAACATAACCCCTATAAAAAGAATTCCACCAACAGTCGTTAGTTTTCTCTTTATTGTGACTTATTGAAGTATAGTACATACAATTAAACGTTATTCATGAAGTTAACTAAATGTGATGAAAATGCATATGGGACTGTTATACGAGTATGGGCAGCGTATGAGTGTCATAATTTAATTGAAACATCGAATACATTTGCTAATTTGTCTCGTTTACCCATCGAAGACTCTTGTACCATCGGTCAACCTTGCGACGCAAATTGCGAGAACCCTCAACTGTTCGCTGATTCAGGAAGCCGCCCTTTCGTTGGCCCTACTCCACTCCGCACATCCGGACACTGTACTCAGCGCGGAAGCTCTCGGTCGTAGCTGTTTGGGTGAACTTATTCAGTCTTACATCGATTTAGGTGAGTATTTGTACGTTTTATGAATTGGTTTGTTTACATTTCGGATGCTTCGTTTCAGAACCCAGTCAACCGAACCAGGAAGGAAGTCTAAACGACGTTTCGCCTGAAGTCTTGCAGCACATTCTTTCGCTCATCTCCCACGACAAACATCGAGTGCTTGGTCTGTCGGATACAACCTACGTCAAGTTTGTGCAGCAGCTGTGTCGCGATTTTCCGCGGGATCGAGTACCCTTGATACTAGCTCCATTACTTTACCCAGAAGACTCGGAAATTTCGGCCGAATCGGTCAAACTGAATTCGCAAGCCCTGCTGCGTTCGTCTGTGATGGACACGGCTTGGGGCAGTCTAGTGATGGAGATTGGTTATACTTTTACGACCTCGTTGGAGGACTGTAAAAATCATCTGCTCAAGGTCGGTGGAAGGGAGATTTCGGCGCAAGATGTTGCCAAGATAATATCGTCTATGTGTTTAACGCATGCGTCTCTTTCGGAGAGTAGTATCAATTTACCGACACCCAGTAGCTTTTGGCCGCAAGGAAATGATCCTGGAGGGAAAGGAAAGGATAGTCAAGGTGGGGGTTCCGGAGGAGAGAACAGCACCTGGAAGCCGGAGATTTTTGTGCAGGCTCTGAAGGAAGTAATACCAGGTTTGAATTGGAAGGATGTCTGTTTGGCGCTAGATCATCCGGAATTTCTTATCAAGGATAGAGCAGGGCTTTCATTGCTGTTATCGATTGTAAAAATGGGAGTCCAATCTAGTGGTTTGGGACAGCATTTCCCCGTAGAGTGTGTCTATCAGCGCTGGACAAACGTGGAAGGCCAGCTGTCGTTGATTACAATGATTTTGAAGTGTCCAGATTTGTACTCATTTGCTGATCATATCTACACGAGCGTTTCGGTCGACTTACTGAAAACGCCACCGGAAACGGATAATAAAGAGGTAGCTTCGTGGATGTCTCTTCATCTGGTTGACGTTCTGCTGTATATCGCTGACAATGGATTCTACGCCCAAGCTATGGAGCTATTCAAAATTCCGATTCAACTGTGCCCAGATATAATTTTTATGGCACTCTTGCAGATCAATCCACCGGTCTCTGTCTCGCGTCAGGAGCTGTTCACGACACTGATTCCTATATTTCTAGGAAATCATCCAAATTCTGGAACCATTTTACATCACGCCTGGAACAATACCAATTTCAATCCCTCATTGAGACACATTATTTTACATTCGATGAGTGAGTGGTATCTTCGTGGAGAGAACGATCAATCGCGCCTGTCTCGCATACTGGATGTAGCCCAAGATCTGAAGGCACTTTCAAATTTGTTGAACGTTAGATCATTTATTTTCATAATTGATTTGGCTTGTTTGGCCTCACGGCGTGAGTATTTGAAATTGGAAAAGTGGCTGGCCGACAAAATACGTGAACACGGGGAACCGTTTGTGAAGACCATCATCAAATTTCTTCAACGACGCTGTCCACAGATCATGGTCGGAAAATTTGCTGACGAACAAATTCCTAAATCAGCTCAGCTACCACCGGAGACGTTGAGTACGATTTTGACTTGTTTGCAAGCATGTGTTGGTAATGTTAGCCAAGAAGTAGCGGAAATTATTATGGGAATGGCTCAATATAATCTGCTGTTGACCAGTAAAACTCGCGCCCAACAGGCACCTCAACAGCAACAACCTCCGCCGCCTGGTGTTCTAAGACCGCACCGTGGTTTGGAAACCCCCTTCAATGCTTCAGCTTTGGGAGGACAGATCTTCCCAGGGCCATCTGTTGAGCCACTTTCCGGATTGGCTGGCAATATGGCTGGTTTGAACCTGGGTGCTCCAGGGAATAGTGCTTTTAGTTTCGGAAGTGCCCTCGGAAATCTTGTATCGACTCCAGCATCTCCGTCTAGGCTGCTAGCTGGTCCATCAAACAGTCCTTTCCCGTTGATGTCAATGCCGCCAACGGCACCAGTTGGGAATATCGGACGCTTGCCGCAAACTCCCACAGGAGACAAGTTGACATTACCCAATGCAGGTCAAACTTCCTTCCCAGAGATCGGTTGTCAGCAGGTATCGAAAGAAGTCGAAGATGAAGCTAACAGCTACTTCCAGCGGATATACAATCATCCACCGCACAATAATTTGTCTATCGATGAAGTGTTAGATATGCTACAGCGCTTCAAAGATTCGCCGATTCGTCGAGAATGTGACGTATATCAATGTATGCTGCGCAACTTGTTCGAGGAATACAAGTTTTTCCCTCAGTATCCGGACAAGGAACTGCAGATCACGGCGCAGCTTTTTGGAGGCATGGTCGAAAGAAACCTGGTTACTACCTATGTTGCCCTGGGTCTAGCACTTCGTTGTGTTCTTGATGCTCTGAAGAAGCAAGAAGGATCCAAGATGTATTATTTTGGCATCACAGCATTGGACCGTTTCAAAAACAAACTGCACCTGTACCCAAAGTACTGCGAATACGTTCATTCAATTCCGCACTTCGATCAGTTCCCACCGCACTTGATTGAGTACATCGAATTTGGAGCACAAGGCCTAGAACCACCGAACAAAACACTTGGACCAGGACCACTACCTGCATCCATCACCCAACTTTTACCGGGGCCATCTGTAGTAGCCGGTGGAAATCCGCTTTACCGTAGTAATTCTGTAACAGGAACTAGCAACCTGACAGCAGCAGCAGCTCCGGCACCAGCAAAGGTTAATCTGGGAACACAGCTAACTACCAGTTCCCAACCACCGCGTGTTAAGTCCATTGCTAATGCGACTAACATCGATACCCTGCTGGTAGCCACTCAGGATGGAGAAGAGAAGATCATCACTCCACCAGACGCCATGCAGGACAAAACTGCCTTCATCTTCAACAATTTGAGTCAAATCAATCTTCAACAAAAGTGCGAAGAAATTAAAGATATCATTCAAAAGGACTACCATGCATGGTTGGCTCAGTACCTGGTGCTGAAACGAGCTTCAATAGAAGTTAATTTCCACGTGTTGTACTCCAACTTTCTGGATGCCCTTAAAATTTCAGAAATCAACAAACTGGTGACAAAGGAAACTTTTCGGAACATCAAAGTACTTCTACGTTCCGATAAAGGAATTGCCAACTTTTCCGACAGAAGTTTGCTTAAGAACCTGGGTCACTGGCTCGGAATGATGACATTGGGACGTAACAAACCGATTCTGCAGTTAGATATTGATATGAAATCACTCCTGGTGGAAGCATACAATAAGGGTCAGCAAGAGCTTCTGTATGTGGTTCCATTTGTGGCCAAAGTGCTTGAATCTTGCGCAAAAAGTAAGGTGTTCAAGCCTCCAAATCCATGGACGATGGCCATCATGAATGTATTGGCAGAGCTACATCAAGAGCAGGATCTTAAATTAAATCTAAAATTCGAGATTGAGGTTCTATGCAAGAACCTGAACATTGATGTTACAGATTTGAAGCCAGCGGTGTACTTGAAGGATCCGGAACGTGCCCAAAATATTGAGTATCAGCTTTCCCAGCCGAAATTGGTTAAGGAAATGCAACCGATACCTGTTATGCAGCAGGTTGCCGAGGAAATGGTGTCTGCCGGACCTTCTGGATCTCCGGCCATTCCTGTTATGGACCCATCACTAGCCGTTACTGGTCCCCCTGAACCACGCTTCCATTACTCCGATATCAACATCGCCAGTTTTGCTTGTATCAATCAACATGTGACCTACTCGCCAAACATCACACTCCTGCATACTCACCCTCATCTAAAACAAATCGTCAAAACAGCCTTGGAACGAACCATCACCGATTGGATTACTCCGGTTGTGGAGAGAAGCGTCAAAATCGCGTCTAAAACTTGTGAGCAGATCATCAAAAAAGACTTTGCTCTCGATTCGGACGAGCAACGCATGCGAACAGCATCCCATAATTTGGCACGCAATCTGGCAGCTGGTATGGCGATGATCACCTGCCGCGATCAGCTGATGCAAAACATTCAGACCAACATTAAAACCGCCTTCATGACGACACTCAGCCCGGCGCAGAAGGACGTGGCGGAAGCTGCAGCGAACCAGTTAGCTGCAGACAACATGGAGCTGGTATCGGCGTTCATACAGAAAACTGCTATTGAGAAAGTTGTTCCCGAAATGGATAAACTGCTCGCAACGGAATACGATATGCGTAAAATTGCTCGCCAGGAAGGCCGCAGATACTGCGACGCCAGTGTATTGACTTACCAGGCTGAGCGAATGCCGGAACGGATTCGGTTGAGCGTTGGAGGAGTCTCGCTAAGCCAACTGGCGGTGTACGAGGAGTTTGCAAGAAATATTCCCGGCTTCCAACCAATTACCGATCGAGATAATGCGCTGTTTGCACCGAAGTTGGTAGTGGTGAGTAGCGCGTGTTTATCGCTGGTTTTGATAGGTTTGCTAATTGTCTTTTTTTCCGCTTATTATTAGGATCCGATTCCACAGCAGCAACAGGTTCCGCAGTTCGCAGCTGCAGCCGCCGCTGTTGCCGCTGTAACTCCAGATGAGATTGGTGTGCTGTATGATGAACTAGCGAGCAAGATGGAAGCGTTCCTGAATAGTGCGGTCAATATGCCACAGTTGCAGGTGAGTCGTTTTCTTATCAAAATTTCTGCCAGGGAATATGTAGTTTTGGGTAAATTTTACCAAATTGAACTTGCTCTTGAATAGACAAGTGCGCCGCCACGGTCGGTAAATTTTAACATGAGCGCCGATGGTGAGCTCAAAGCGAATAATGCCAAATTTCATACGCGACGAAAAAAATTATTTTAAAGTCACATTAATAAAAACAGTCAAATTTCAAATAAGTTGTATGGAATTCAGATTTTTTTAATGCAATGAATACAAAAATTCTGTATGCTTTATGTATGGTCCTAAGATTCTTCTGCATTATTCAGGACAGCGCTCCAAATGTGGATTTTTGTGGGGTTTTTGTCTATGTGCGCTGAGCTTCCAGGAGCGACGATTCAATAATGTTGCTCAGAATCCAGTAATATTGTGCAAATTGGAAAAGTTTTCCAAAACTCAGATAATCCTTAGTATTTTGAAGAAATTTTTATGGACTCCCTATGCCGTGAGACATGTTGGTAGACTTGAGCGATTCGTAGTAACTCCGCCTAAACTCGACTTTTACCAAACAGTAGAGAACACTGAAACAGGAATATACAGATTTAAAAACCCTGTTCGTCATTCAGGGAAGTTTTAAGAAGAACCAACAAGCAAACAAGTTTCACAAGCTTCCGGAATATCCTGTAGGATAAGGTGAGGCAAATCCGACTCTTGGGTAAACCCGACCCCCTCTGTTATCGAAAATCGGAAGCACTGCGCGAACTAATATCAATGTTGTCGTGTAGAGCATCGAAAATAATCATAATGGTGGTATGACAGCATTTTATTAGTCTAAATTGAGATGCTCAACCGACAGTAAGTGTGCTTTTACAACTTTGATTTGATTTTTGTGCATCATTGACTACAGGATATTTCTGATTGGGAATATCTTTACGCGCTACTGCTCGTGATTCTGGCATTACAAGATTGACTTTGAATTTCATTTTCTTCATCTTAAAATTTAATAACATAACATTCATTGATTTATTATTGAAAAGCCATAAAATTTGGGTAATATCTGTACTAAATCAATCAAAATCGTGGGCGGTCGGGTTTACCCCAACATTTTTGAAAACAGCAAAAATGAACGTTTTCGTAAAACGCTTGCATCTCAATTTTTTTAAGATGCGAGTATAATAATACAGGTAGAAAGTTGCCCAAAAGTCTAACCTATAATTTGGTATATAAAATGACTTGATCCTATGTAAAATGAGCATGTTACAGTCAAAACCATTTACTAGGTGGGATTTGCCCCACCTTACCCTAAACTTAAAGGATGTAAGTTTTACAATCTTAAGGAAAGTTTTAAGTTAAATGTTGTGATTCGGTTGAACGTACATGTTGATAGTCCGTACGCTAAACGCTTTTTTGGTTCGGTATATTTACGATTAGTTGTTTTTTACCTCATGGAACCGTTGATATAGTATGTGATGTTTCAAATTGTTTCCTGTTTGCTATTGTATTGTAAAAAAAATAAGCGAAGGGCGCAACTTAACCCTGCCGACTGCAGTGAATAATTCTAAATTTGATTGTTGGCATTCTCAATTTCGCGAGCACTATGGTAATTGCATGCGGCCATTGTTCAAATCGGACGACGACTTCATCAAGTACTTGGGCTTTCATAAAAATATTGCAATATGTAGAGTGGCAAACAACTCAACAAGTAATTCTTGAGAATTCTCGTGAAAAATCTAAATTTATTGCAAGTATCGTGCTGATGAAATTTGCTCGTTTTCGTGACACCGTTGCTTCTCTTGGGTAGGCTATCACGGCTATTGCTGTGAAAACGAACGATGTCTGTGCTGAACTTAAGGTCGAGTTATCCAACAATAATCAGCAAATATCGCGCCTCACCAGCAAGATTTCTCTATCTACTCGGTCAATTATGGGTACCTCTCGACCATCCCAATATACAACGTTTTAATAATTAAAATTATCCTTTTTATCCTTATTTATACCATGAGCTGCTCTTTCGAATTATATACAGTTCGATCCTGACGATAGTTAACTTTATCATTTCTGAATATCGCCATGTTCTCCAAACGACGATTTTTTGAATGAACTTACATATATTGAATCATCGGTTGTTACACTGCTCTACTGCCCATAATCGTAAGTCAGTCCCTTGTTCTATGGGATTCCCCATCCATATACGTGGATTACTCAAACATTGGGGCTATGAATTAATTTAGGTTCGTCGGAGCGATAGTGATATTGGACAGCACACGACTTGAAGCAATGTGGCGTAAAGACGAATAAACTAAATATTTTGGGCCTTCAGCTCGAAATTGTGCCGAATGACCTTACTTCTCGCAGTCTAAAATTATAACTGTCCTTGTAGATAAAAACATGGCAAATGACCTCCAGCGTGATCACTTCCCAACAAACAATTTAGCTGCATAATGGCTTGAACAGTTGCTGTTCAGCTTATTCCCTCGTTATAATAGCGCGTTCAGCTTTCGTTGTTTGTTGGGTTACGTTACGCAAAATAAGAAGTTATGCCAAATTACCGTTATCCAGGTTGTTGATCGACAGTAAGAAAATATAAGTATTAAACCTTTCGTCATGTGGTCCTTCCCGTCCTCCTTTGTGCAGAACATGCACTTCGGTTGCTTTATGCTGTCCCTATCAATATGTTTCTTTTCGCCACATTTTGTGCACAGATCTGTCCAGGCTTTTGCAGTTTCCGAAATTTCACTGAAGTCCGTTAATAGCGCTCTGACGACCATAGTTGGTTCTCTTGAAAGGTAATCACGCGAGAGAGTTTTTACGTAGAGCTCAAATGCGGGCCGTCCAAGCGACCGAGGATTGTAAAGCAATCCATCCTGGTAGACAGTTAATCCGCGATAAACAGGGCTCGAGAGCAGTCCCTCTGAACACCTACAGTGTCCAACTGTGTTAACTGATAGCGGTTTTCGTAACTCGACAGCTAAAATCTATTTCGCCAAGGAAGATATCGAAGGGCAAAGCATAAGAACCGGCGCTGGGCAGCCTCGATTCTGGTAACCTCGTTCTGGTGGTACGGGTTCCAAACAACACAACAGTATTCTAGTGTTGAGCGAACCAAGCTGCAATAAAGCGATTTTTGATAATATACGTGCCTAAAGTTTTTCGCTATTCGGAAGACGTCTGGATACCTTATCCACGATGTATGAAATGTATGGTTTGAACGTTAGTGCCCGAATCCATGATAACTCCGAGATCCTTACCGTCTTGGAATGCTCGAGTCCCTCACACTTTGTACAGAACGGGAATACCGGTCACCTTTCGGCATCTCATGGGCATTTGCTTTTGCTGCCTCCGTGAGCTTTTTCAGCTCTTTATCAACGCCATCTGGTCGCATTCGGCGGCCACTACGGTGGATGGTATTCTATTCAGTAGATTCCTGATTTCTTCGTTCATTTCGCCCTTGCTTTTCAAGAACTCGTTGAGCTCTCCGAGTTTTAGCTTCATCATTTTAGGCAAACCAGACTGCTGATCATCTTGAGTAATGCTCTCCTTGACGTCCTATAGGATTGTCGCTTGTGTTTGATATTGCCTCCCTGAGCTTTTCTCGCAGCTGCCGCTGTTGCGACTTGTAGTGGTTTTGCTAGGTAGGCGACCTTGCCAGCCTAGGTTTGGCGAACGGATTCAACACACTTGCATTTTTATATGTTTGTTGTTTTTGTCTTCTTCCTTACTTGTTGGGTCTCAACTTCAAGTCGCTATCTACCCCCGTTGTAAATAGTAGCATTTATATGATCTCATGGTTAGCTTTTCAAGCAGTGATTGACGCGGTACTTCATGGGGTACCGCGTTTAGAGTTCGATCGGCGCTAGTCAGGAACGTTCAACTGAGCCTACTTCCACCGGCTAGGGTGTTGGGCTTCGGATGTACTTGGAGATCAAACCAAACTTTTAACAGGACAGGGGCAGCCAGTACCGTTACTTCACTCGCCGATTCAGGGAGATATCACCCATCCGTACTAGGGTAGTGGAATAGCGTGGCTATTAGTCCGTGGTTCAATTTTGATGAAATCCTTGTTTACTTCCGTGTTCTACCGTTAGTATATCATAATTAGGATCTAACTGGTATCGATCCGAATGTTGGGCCTGATGCTAAAATTTTAAATCTTGGCAAGAGCGCCGCGAACGTGCTTCGACAGAGCAGCCTTTGGATTTATATAGGTTTTTATGGAGGTTTAACATAGCGTAATGTCCAATCCCATCTACCGCTAAGCATGACTCCCCAACTCATAGTAGGTCTGCGGGGGGAGGGGGTGATGGTGGTACCTGAACTCCTAGCTGCTTCCATGTGTCTTTACACTGAGTTGGGAACTGGGGCAAACAGTGATAATAAATATCTCAAGCCTTGAGCGCAGTCCACTGGACCTATAAATAGATAACGAGGGAGATTTGGCCCGATCGGTTAGAGGGAGATGTGACTATCTGCTTATAGGAGACATTGGGGGTCGATGAGTCAATTAGGAGATATTGGAGGCTGCAGCGGTGATCACAAAAACTGTTGGGAACGTGTGATGGCATCATCACAGTTCCTCGATGGCGGAGTGGTTAACGCACCCAACTAGAGACTGGGAGATCGCAGGTTAGATTCCTGCTTGAGGACATATCTTTTCTCAGTGTTTCGAATAAAGGTGAGTTTTCACCATTTCTTCATTCTCACCGTTCCGGTCATTCTTTCTCTGTCTGTTTTCTAGTGGACACATTCATAAAAAATCCTCAAGAAAGGAAAAAACAACGACTCACGTCCAAACAAGGAATATATTTACAGTACGGTTTAAAAAGTTTCAAAAGTCTGGCTTGTACTGTACTGCCATTGTGTGTGACCCACTTGCGTGCCTAATTACTAAAATACATCTTACTCCTTTTGTCGTCCTTCTTCCCCACGGAACTATATAAAGGTATTATCTCGGGGGGACTTGCTGCGCTTTCGTCTCACCTTTTCCTTTTGCTCATGAGTTTTCCGCAGGTCGAAACCTAATTTGATTGATCATTGAGCCATTTAACTCTCGACGCTTCTCTTGCTTTCCGTCTTCATCTATAACGCCGCCAACTAGCTCTCGTCTCAGTGAGCCGTATAGCTCCTGATCCCTTGAGCAATCTAGCGCCATTTCCCGTGAGCCATTAAGTTCCGAGCGCCGGTGAACGTACGCTACCTTGACTGAGAGTTCCTCGGCGGAGGAATTTCTTCCAAAACCGGTACCCGGTTCCTTGAACCATTTAGTTTCCAGCTTTATCGCGATCTATTCAGATATTCTCCGGCGGTGAAACTATCCTACACCGACTGAGAGTTACTTGGCGGCAGACTACCTCTCGGTACCGATGTCTGTTTCGTGAGCCAATTACTTCCAGTTTTATCAGGATGTAGTCTAATAGTCCACGACAATGAATCTACCCTTTGTAAATTCTCCGGTGATGGATTTCTCGCGATGCCGTTGCTCGTTATCGTGACCCTTAAGCTTCCCGCTTCATCCCGATCTGCTTGATCTAGTCCTTGGCGGTGGACCTAGTCTACTCAACAGGCCTGCCAGTAGGTGCCGAGCGTAACTCCCGGTTCACTGCGACCCCAACGACCCACTGTAGGCTGTTCGACGCGATCTACGAGCACTAGTCCCCGGCGATGGTTTAGCCTACTCACGAGCTATCCGGCAGGGTCTACTCCAGCGAATAGTTCCCCCGCGGCGGAATTACTCCTGAACCCATATCGTTGCTTCACGGCGGCTTTCTAGTCAGCAGCACTACTTTGTAGGTCCCTTCGCGACTTCCCCTACAGTTACTATTTTGTTGACAGCAGCCCAGATATGCTCATCGTGGCACATCTCTTCGATGATCACGCCGGGCTTACCTCTTCGAAATTCTTTGAACCTAAGACATTTGAAGACTACGTGTTCCGGTGTCTGCATCTCGCTCCCCTGATGTTCGGCATGATCCTTGCCAATGCGTTAGTTGGTCCTCGTAGCCGTCATGACTGTTTTAATTTATCCGATCTTCGATCATCACACTCGGGTGCTGTAGCATACGCTTCGAATGAATTGAGTGTCCACCGACGCTGGATTTTTTTTCGGTTGCTGACGAGCACTACCCCCGTTTTGTGGTGAGTCAGCTGTAACTTGACATCAGCCATCCAGGTCTTCACGGTACCTATTGTCTCTGAGGTCAACATCTCCACTTCCTCAAGGGATCTCAACTCCCGTGGTCAGTTCCAGTGTTAACATGCCGTTGTACATTGTATTCCAGGGAGCCCCCAGTATGGAGCTGATTAATTGACATCTGCCCTATGTTCGTCTCGTAGGCCAGTTCTGAAAGTAACTTCAAAATCTTGCAGAAATAATCCGGGACCCGCATTCTTTACAGCTCTACGGTAATAGCCACCCAGCTGGCGCTGTTGAACGTGTTCTTCATGTCGATCATTATGATGGCGCAGTACCCCTTCTCCTTTGCTGCGATGCTCTCTCCGTGCTCGCGATGACTGTGTGGATGGTGTCCATTGTCGAGATCCCTTTCTGGAATCCGAAATGCCTCTGCGATAGTTCGTTCTCACTCACTTTCAGCGTAGTTGGTCAGCCTGTTGAATATGACCTTTTCCAGAAGTTTACCAAGAGTATTCAGCAGGCATATAGATCGATACGATGCTGGGGTAACACAAACTTCTGGATTTTCTATTTATCCGCAAAGTATCCTTTGCCTAGGCATTTCTGTAGTACTATCCTGAATACGTGTTGAAACGCCAGGATTGCGGTTTTCAGTGCCACGTTGGGGATACGGACCGGACCTTTCTTAGCTTTTAGCCCTTTTGCCACCATAAGGATCGCATCACATTTCTACCGTCTGCATTAACGTAGGGTTTAGGCGACCATAGGTTGGGTCGTGCTTTGGGAAAAGATCCTCCACGATAATTTTCAGTTTGTCTGCGCACATTTCAGCTGGCGTCGTTGGCGTCATAACCTGAACAAAAAGTATCATTGAAAAGACAAAAAAACTAGAGAGTGTGTGAACAACTCATCGAAAAAATTTGAAAATGGGTTGTACATCTGACGTAGAATAACCCAGATATTTTTGTTCATCTTCTACAATAACATACACAGTGATTTATATTGGCTTACTAACGATCAATTCCAACTTTTTAGGTACACGTCAACAATATGCACACACTGCTGGAGTGTCTGATCATTTCGCGTCGGTCCCGGGAAAACCTAACCGCTTGTAACCTGCTGAACAAAGCCGTCGAAGGTATAATGGAAGGTCTGATGAACATTCCCGACCATATCGATCAGATCAAACTATACAGAGACATTCATCTTCGGGTGATGCGGTTGCTACAGGACCCACGTGCATTCGGGCCAGTTTGGACTAATAAGGCGATCACTCGTTACATGCTCGAATGTCGCGAAGACGTTCGTTACAACGTGGAAGCTGTTGACCTGTTGATTTCATCAAATTTTGTCAACATGCCCCAGTACGACATGATGCTGATGCAGCTTATGGACAACGGAAATAACTATGTGGCAGTTGTGTTTGCTATGCAACTGGTACAAACCTACTTCATCGACGAACGCCCCAACTCGGTTATTACGGAAAACGATCTGTTGAACACGATTGATCTGCTGGCTAGATTGGCCGTTCATTCAAGAGCTCCTGAAGGTTTGGCACATTTAATTGAAATGCTTCGCTCGAACCATGACCCCAACACGTTCTTGGTGGATCGTGCACTCGCTGGACCGACGTCGTACATCCACTCAGGCATCATTCAGGCTAGGGTTGGTATTACTGTGCCAGGTATGTGTTCAGCATAATCAATTTCCACTGTTTTTAGGCTACCGATATCGAAGACCCACCAGGTTTCGCCGATCGAACGGAGTATCTGTTGAAGGATTGGATTACCATCTATCACACTCAGGCTGCCGGCCGAGATCCAATTAAGGCTTTCAGTATCTTCGTGAACAAAATGAATGTGTACGGGATATTAAAGGGTGACGAACCGCTTACAAGATTTTTCCGTCATGCAACCCAATGTTGCATTGATTTGACTTATCGGAACATGAACGATCCAAGCTCGAAATCGAAAATATTCCAATGGATTGACGCTTACGTGCGCTTGATTGCTTTGCTTGTGAAGCACTCCGGAGAGAGTGGCAATTCGAGTACTAAGCTCAATCTACTGAATAAGGTAAATATTTTCATTGCAGTATTTAAAGAATAAACTAATCATTTGTTATCTATCTAGGTGTTGGGAATTGTAGTAGGAATTCTGCTGCAAGATCAGGAAGTGCATGGTACAGCTTTCCAACAGCTGGGCTACCACCGAATCTTCATAATGCTGTTCCTCGAGCTAAGTGCGCATGATCCAGTACTGGAAAATATCAGCCTCAGTGTAATTACAGCTTTCTGTCACACGTTCCACATTCTAAGACCATCGCTAGCACCAGGGTTCTGCTACTCCTGGTTGGAACTCATCTCGCACCGTGTTTTTATCGGTCGCATTCTGGCTTCGATTCCTCAACAGAAGGGATGGTCCATGTATTCACAACTGCTGATTGATCTGTTTAAATATCTCGCTCCGTTCCTCCGTAATGCAGAACTTGCCAAGCCGGTTCAGCATCTTTATAAAGGAACATTGCGAGTATTGCTAGTGTTGTTGCATGATTTCCCCGAGTTTCTGTGCGATTATCATTTTGGATTTTGCGATGTTATTCCTCCGAACTGTATCCAGATGAGGAATCTGATCCTGTCGGCGTATCCTAGGAACATGCGTCTACCGGATCCATTCACACCGAATTTGAAGGTATGTACTGTTTACTAACTTTAATCACGATTCGCTTTCACTTAAGCGTTTGCTTTCTTCAGGTTGATATGTTGACCGACATCGGTGGAGCACCTCGAATTTTCACCAACTATGCCGCTGCAATAACTCCCAACAGTTTTAAAAAAGATCTGGATTCGTATCTGAAGGCACGTTCACCGGTGACGTTCCTCTCGGAATTGCGTAGTAATTTACAAATTTCCAACGAGCCCGGTTCCCGGTACAACATCCCGCTGATGAACGCTCTGGTGTTGTACGTAGGAACGCAGGCAATCGCCCATATTCGGTAAATTGAAACATTACATCCACCTGAATGGGGCATAGTTTTAAAACTTTTTCTATCCCAAGCAGTTCGAAGAATCTGGGTCCCACGATGGCAACTATTGTGCACAGCGCCCATATGGACATTTTCCAGAATCTTGCGGTGGATCTAGATAACGAGGGTCGATATCTGTTCTTGAATGCAATTGCTAACCAGTTGCGATATCCGAACAGTCATACGCATTACTTTAGCTGCGCGATACTGTATCTCTTTGTGGAGGCCAACTCCGAGGCGATTCAGGTAAGATTATCATCATGATGGGTTAGTGCTGAATGTTGCTGTTTTGACGTGGTATCGTTTAGAGATGCACAGATACCGAATATTTAATGTTTAATTATTCGGCGTACCGTATATTCGGCTTAAATCAAAATCGGCCGGTATTCGGCCCGAATATTCGGTCGACCGAATATTCGGTGCATCTAGTATCGTTAAAATTGTATATTGGTAAGGGCTGCTGTATGGAAAATGTTAACGTGACCACATCAAGCTAGAACAAATCTTATTGGGTTCAATGAAGGGTCGTAACTAGCTGTGCATAATTTGGGTTCAATTGCGGTATCCCGCATTGTATTTTGAATGTTTATAAAAATTAATGTTTACCTGCTTTTTTGCATCCATTTTCGGTTTAAAAGCTCAGATTCTCAACAACTGCCGAAAGAGGTACGTTGTTAGAATGCTCCTAATAGTCATATAATAGTGCTTCGAATTAAAATGATTTGGCATGAAGGTAAAATTTTAAGCTGGAATAATTCCTGTATTTCTCATCTTGTCGGGTGTTGGCAGAAAAAATAATGTTCATTCTGTAATCCGAACAATCGAACTTTGAACAATAGCTTTTTGGAGTCATTCTAGCATAGTACTATGTCGGGAAATTGTTTAGGAGCATTCTTCCCAATAAATTCAGATACGATACTTCTTAACACGAATCGCCGCCTATTCTTTCCTTTAATTGAGTTTGATTAACGTGGACATGACATTACGTAGAAACACTATCAACGCGATTTTGGTGCTTTCCGGTTTTTTAGCGCACATACAAAAAATATAAACTGACACGATATGGGCATCCAAAATAGACGCACATAGTATTTCAATTACGAATAGATTGAATTTTTTAAAGTAGCTGCTACCAGTACACCTTTCATCTCTTTCTTCTTGTGCCTTGTTAAAACTGCTATTCTCCCTTTCTAGGAACAAATTACTCGCGTTCTGCTGGAACGACTGATTGTGAACCGTCCACACCCGTGGGGCCTTCTGATAACATTTATCGAGCTGATCAAAAATCCGGCGTATAAGTTCTGGGATCACGATTTCGTGCACTGTGCACCGGAAATCGAAAAGTATGTTTTTATGAGTTTTAAAAGTGGACTAGATTTAATTTTGTTTTGTTTCGGCTTCGTTTTTTTCGTTCACAGATTATTCGAATCGGTGGCCAATTCGTGCATGGTTGTCAAATCGAAGAGTCAACAGCAGATGCCGAATGTGGAGTCGGAAATTGCGGAATGCAATTAGAAATTGCCGCAAAGTGTGTGTGATTTTGCATTAAAATGAAACGATAGCACTAGTTTTAACGATAAGTGAAAAGGGCTGAATTTGGTTTTGAATATAGTTGATGAGGATGAACTGAAACATCGGTTGTTATCGTGACGGTAAAAGTCAAAAGGCGTGTGTTACAACGTTTATTGAGAATATTTCAGTGTTTTGTAACTAACAAAAAATAGTGAATGATTGTTTTATGAATTTAAGAAGAGATTGTTTCGATTACCTTAATTTTCTGTTCTTTTAAACTGCAACACACATTTTTCTCCATAATTGTCCTGTACATAATATTCATCGTTTTGTAATGTTTTATTTTTTATTGAAACATATTGGGCAAACGCTTGTATTATATTAATTTCTTTACTGCCCTGAACTGCACTTTACATAGTAAGTATATACCGAGTGGTCCAACAAATAAAGCAACATAAAACAGTGCACAGTATAATCGCGTATTGAAACACGCATGTCCCGTTTGATAGTGATGTAATCGCAGAAGGGTTCAAAACTCCGTAATGAATGTCACAAATTAATGTGCTTTATTCAAACGATGAATATGAAAAGAAACTCAACGGGAAGAAACAATTATTTGTGTCTTAGTGGCTTAGATGTTAGTATATGACCATTATCGATAATTCATACTGTAACTATAGTAATTTAAAAATAAATAAACAGCAACAAAATGAAAAATGTCATTTGATGGTATCGAACTAATCCCCAATCTAAATATGTCGAACGCTTACACTAGATAGGTTACGATCGTTTGCCTGATCGTGCTAAATCAAGGAATTGTTTGACTAACGAAGAGTTTCTGATGAATGCTATGAAAGGAACAATTCTTGGGAAAATTTAGATTGGCTGGTACCATGTATTTTACTATTCTATTTTACACCGAGTTTTACGATTAAGGTACTCCCTCCTGCAGCACTGTCGATTGGTCGAGCCTCCAAAGCCGGAAGCCTGGTACATAGATGTTCACTTCCGGCTTCAGGTGAGGTTCGGTGATGATCACGCATATTTTGTGATTTTGATTAAAATTCGATTGTATAACATTCCCCCGAAATCCCTTCCCCTGAAGAAAAAATGTCGAAGCTTTTTCCCCAGAAACACATATTCCAGAAAGTACCAATTCCCAGAAAACTAATTCCCAGAAAACTTTCACCCAGAAAGAACCAGAACACAGAAAACTGTTCCGAAGAAAGCACCAAATCCCAGAAAATTATTCTGCCGAAAATTTTTTTCTTCTATTGTCTCAATAAACAATTCGTTACATTTAGATCGTGTGTACTTAAATACTTGTTATAAGTTCGCTAATCACAGAATTTTTTTTTAATATTTACGCATTCTGCTTAAATATAAACGTTTTAATGGGTCTTTCGCAATTTATTCCCAAAAACACCTCAATTTTAAGCCTCGAGAGTAGAGGCCCTCTTTGAAATTTCGATGGTACATGATGCAACAAACATCGAAGAATGTTATAAAAAATCTTTAATATGATAGTTCGTATATTTTTTACCTATTTTATCCAACTTTTTGCTCCAGCTATTCCATAGTGTGCTGGAAAGAATAAATCAACCCCTATGTTTGAGAAAACCGGTCAGACGAGTGGATAACAAGTTTCATTCCGAGGGCTATTTGGCATACATATTCAAAGAGCTGCTCATGTTTAAAAGAAGGAGTCAACTCGTATGTTCGAATAAACCGGGCATGCGAGTAGATCACAGCTCATGCCCTTATTGATTCATCTGCTACATAAATTGTCATCCACGGGTCAATCGGAACATTGAGCATTGAACGAACGTTCTTGCCCTTAGTACACATACTCCTTCTAGATAAATCGAAATCCAATTACAAAAAAGCTCTAAAACTGATGAAAACCATAACAGCTAACAACAATATTACAATTAATCCGTCGATTTTATTGACAGATTTCGAAAACGATGAGATAAACGCCATCGCACGGATTGTTCCCAATTCTGTGCGATATGGTTGCTTTTTCCACCTAACGAAAAATTGGTGGAAACGGATTCAAAAATTGGGATTATCTGGAATTTATTTGAAAAGCGTGCAAATGCAGATCTCTTTCAGACAAACCCAGGCTTTGGACTTTTTGAAGCCTCAAGATGTGCCTGAAGGCTTGGGTATTGTTCGTGCTTAAACTCCGGATCAAATGGCCCCGTACTTCGATTACATCGAAAAATATACGTTTTGGGAAGCGAACGGTTGGAAAACACTGCGCACAGGCACAGGCTAGATTTTCCCCTGAATTATGCGATACAACACCCTCAATGACATACCCAGAACCTCAAACGCAATAGAAGGGTATCACAACAAATAAAGTGCACGCTTAAAAGGTACCAGTGACCATAAATTTTATGCGGTTGTGAAAGAATTCAAAGAGGAAGACCAGTCAACGTCGGCGGAATATATGCGATATCTACAAGGAGATATGATAAACCGGCGTCGCTGTAAAAAACATGCAGGAGACACAAAATTAAAAGAAGTTTTAATTGCCGACCAGGAAGATGGTACAACATTAAAAGATATGATTTTATCAATAGCTCTTATATTGCAAAACCAAACCTGAATATTAATACTAAAAAAATGATCTTCAGTTAAAATACCTCAATTTCTGGGAAATGGTTTTTTCTGCGGTATGAGCTTCTGGGTATTTGTTCATGCTGGGTAACGGTTTTCTGGGCAAAAATACCTTCTGGGAAAAGGTTTTCTGGTAATTGGTACTTTCGATGGAATGGTTTTTTGGAGAATGGTTCTTTCTGGGGGAAAAACTTCGGTGTTTTAGTTTCTGGGGAATGGTTTTCGGGGGAAAGTCGTACAACCGTAAAGCCTTATTCTGCATTACGACGTATCGCTTTTTCGAACGAATGTGGTTCGCATTCTCAGTCGTAATGCAGAATAAGGCTGGTAGAAGTAGAAACCTATTAGTTAGTTTTTAGTACTATAGTGTACAATGGTTATGTGCTAGCCATTTGTCTATCTGTGTGTGTTCGTCTGAGGATTTGTGACAGCTGGATCAGGGAATGGATGTAGAAATGGCGCATACGATAGAATAGTTGGTAAATCCAGTGTTCAATGTGTACATTCAATTCTATGCATTCGGGAAGATTGGATTGATTAATTAAGGTACAATTAGTTTACCGACGCACGTGAATCATCCATTCTCGATCAGCATAGCATGATTAAATCCTGTTTTTGTTGTAGTTCTATTAGTTTGCTTTTCCGCTACTGATGTATACCAAAAATAATATCAGCCAATTTATACATTTCTAGTTAATCTCTTTGCTTCTTATTTCTTTATATGGCATGTTATAAACCCTTTTTGGGGAGCTCGGGTTGCTTATCTATCCTTCCGGCCATCATATCGTATAGTAGATACACTTAATATGTGTATCTACAAATGCGATATGATACCTGGTGCAGAAAGTGTACTAATTACCTGGCAATCTCAGTCTGCTCAGGAAATAATTTTCCGTACCTAAATATCACATGTGAAGCCAGTGATAAATAGAGATAACCACGAGGATGGTGGAAGAGCAGTGGGTACAAGGCCAAGTGATTCCTGGCTGGTACCAAAATGATAAGCAAAGGGAAAATAAGGGTTATGTTCGGGGTCTGGAAGGAGAGCATTTCGCATTTATTTTCATTTTTTGTTTTGTTTTTTCATTTGTTTCTCTTGCTACAATATATGCAACTCGGTGCAAGAGAAAGACGGCCAAGGAAACGGAAAGCCTAAACAGATCAGAAACAGGAAGGAGGACTACGGACAAGGAAACAAACAACAGATGAGAAATAGTTTACTTATTTATTATAACTACGATACTAATCACAATTATTGTGCTTTTATTTTGCTTTTCTTGTTTCGTTTCAGAAAACCAAAATCTATACGGACTAGCACATACGAACAGTTAGGCTTTGTAGGTTCTCATCTTGACAGTCTAGATGGGCGGATGAACGTCTGCCAGGGTGTGAGCTGAGAAATGACAATGACAATGACACTGTACGAGATGGCGCTGGGCCTGTGGCCTTCGACTGGCATGGTCGATTTTCATTTATTCGAAAGTCTTTTTGGTTGGTTGGTAGATATGTGCTCCTACTTGCAAGTTGATCAATTCGCTTGGGTGGAGGACATGTGGACCCTACTAGTTGTCGACTCTTTTGATCGTGAGTATGAGGCTATGGACTGGCACCCAAGAGACAGTTAATTATTCAGGACTTGTTCTTATGATTATTAAACTCGACCAAGTACACCGGCTCTCAGAAATGATAAGCAACCCTTTCGGGTCGGTGTGGTTTATTCGAGTCGAACCAGGCGGACATTCGGTTCAAGCAAACTTTATGGGGAATAGTGGATAAATATTTCTTACGCCTTTATTGGCAGAGATTCTTTTTGCGAAATCCTAAAACACCTTCACTTGTATAGCTACTCAGGATAATAATAATAGAAAAATTAAGGGTTTGCCTGGTCCATAATGTAATGAATATTAGGGCATTGCAAAAAAAAAAATTTTTGAGTTCTCGAAGGCCCCCCCTCTCGTGTTGTGACAAATGTCAAAGTAAGCTCAGATGCCAAATTTCACATCATTTGGTCAATTTTAGACCACTTCGCTTGAAATTTTTTGAAATTGGTACTATGGGAAAATATGGAGGAAAAATACATTAAATGCAATAACTTTTGAAGTAGCAATCAGAAAATTACAATTTATACCTCTTTTGAAAGGAAATAATCTTAGTATTTGAATGGAGATATTTTTGTTTCTGGGAAAATACATGAAAGTGGGGTACTGGGTCATTTTGGCCCCAAAATCCCCTATTTTTAATGATTTTTCTTCTCCGTGATGCAAATCATACATATTTTGTAGTTTTTCTAATGTGAAAAAATCTCAGAAATCGAACGGAACCCTTTTGAACTTAGTCCGAATACGAGAAGTTGGGGTTAAATGGCCTTTTGTTATTCATATTAAACTTCATCATTTTCTCGTGAATATATCTCTATTATTCTTCACTCAATTTTCATAAACTATACCTTGTTGAACGTAGAAAATCCTTAGGATTATAACAAAAATAGATTCGTTACCGGTAAAATAGGGATCTTTAGGGTGTGCGGGTTAAGGCATATTCTGATGCAGATTAGTACCGTGAGTTGATATCTCAGTCCTTTTTCAATTTTTTGGCCCGAAACTATTGAAAAAAAACATTTTTTAGTTTGTTTCCTTTTAGGACAATAACACATCCAAACCCATGCGACTTGCACGACCCTGTAGGTTGCCTTATCAGATCTACCATAGTTTGCAGATGAAACTTGAGATGGCAGGTTGCTAGCAGATTGACAAAGTACCAGATCATGCTGTGTGGGGTGCCTTCCCGGTTAACAATGAGGCGAACGAGACATTTGCAGATACGTCATTTAGTAGGACAACTGTCAGTTTGCTGGTTGAATTTAATTTGGTTTTTTAAAATTTAAAAAACATAAAAGAATAATTAAGGTTTAAGAATGATATGAGTGTACTCGTAAGGACACCCGCTACCAATACATAGGAAAAACTGGCACAATTTTTCCAAATTAAAGATCCCTATTCAGGAACATCAAATTATCTGACATATAGTGTCGATTTCACATTTTTATCATAAAATCGCACATATTATCTCCATTTAACAACAAAATTCTTATTCACATGAGAAAAGTTTCATTCCTGGAAAAATAGGGGAAGTTGAGGTATTAGGACAAATATTGAAAAAAATGAGATTTGTAGAGTAAATATCAAAAAGTTTGATGTTTCTGAATTTTACCTTTAACGTTTTTATTTTTGTTTTATTCCTCAGAATTTTACGTTTAATAAGATACATTTTATGAAAATTGATTGAAGAATAATAGAGATATATGCATGAGAAAATGATGAAATTTAATATGACTGACAAAAAGCCCTATAACCCCAACTTCTCGTATTCGGACTAAGGTCAAAAGCGTTCCGTTCGATTTCTGAGATTTTTTCACATTAGAAAAACTACAAAATATGTATGATTTGCATCACGGAGCAGAAAAATCATTAAAAATAGGGGATTTTGGGGCCAAAATGACCCAGTGCCCCACTTTCCCGTATTTTCCTAGAAACAAGTATATCTTCATTCAAATACTAAGATTATTTCCTTCCAAAAGAGGTATAAATTGTAATTTTCTGATTGCTACTTCAAAAGTTATAGCATTTAATGTATTTTTCCTCCATATTTTCCCATAGCACCAATTTCAAAAAAATTCAAGCGAAGTGGGCGTTGGTCTAAAATTGTCCAAATGATGTGAAATTTGGCATCTGAGCTTACTTTGACATTTGTCACAATATGAGAGGGGGGGCCTTTGAGAATACAAAAAAAAATTGCAATGCCCTAATGAATATGTATATTGACTAGAACAGGGATAATCGAGTTATGTTATAAGATAGAGAAGAAACAGTACAGTTGTAGGAAAAGTATTCGCGAGTAAGGACTAATACTGCTAGTATGTCTACCGTTTCAATTAGTAGTCGATTGATCTGCTTCGAACCTAGGAGACAAAAAGGAGATTAGGAAGAGACAGAAGCGGATTCAATGCGAAATTTACCAATATGACGTTGACCCCAAGGCGATGGTTGGATGATTTTCCATAGGATGACAGACTAGATGACACGACGTTACACGCTCTAAACTTGCGCCAAATAGTTTGTATGTATGTATGAATGAATGTAAGCCCGTATGTATGCCTGTATGCATGGCTGTGTATAGGAGCAATGTATCCCTAAGCAACATGGAAGGATAGCCTCTGAGCCGCCAAAACGCTCATGGGAAGCCGAGTGCGCGGTCGTAGGTGTGACCATAAAGCACTGCACACACTGTCAAGTGCAACGGTGAGACGGTATGTGTACAAATAATGCACATAGGTTGCAGAAATAGGATGTTGAGACAGCCCGGTTGCACACTGATAAATAACAATAACAATAACAACAATGTTATAAACCCTTTTATTACTTTATTCTAAATTAGATTCATACTAACACTAATACAATTAATTGCATATTCTCTCATATACACTCACAATCTCTCCCATTCCAAACGTACAAATGCTCGTTTCCTTCGCGATAACACAAACCTGGCCACAAACGCGAACATGCAATTGCAATCATGTACGCATATTCAAGCAAACCCACCGCTCGCGCGATCATGAATCGGTCACGTCCGGAAGTCTACCCTCGGTTTTAGAAGCCTAGACTCATACCTTCAGTTGGACCAATCAAACAATGACTCTCATACTCGCTAGACAAAACGTTCCACGGCGACATGAACGGGAACTCTAGTGATATGGGGAAACTGACTCTTCTAAAATCTAGCACTAAAAATTAAGCATCAGACTCACGTTCCGAGCGCAATCATTCATGAATACATGCGAATGGTCACACGATTATAACATCGAATTTATGCACGCAAAGTTACACGCTAGCGCAAGCGACAAACACGGTAACATGCAATCGCTCGAGCCCTTCGCGATCACACTATCCACGCCAATAGACAGATATGCACCCCTGAACTCGAACGCTAAAACTCGCCCCTTCCACGCACACACCACCACTGGACTCGTAATTGGACTTTACGTACAATGTCACACGCAATAATTACAGGTTTTAGTCTGGCAACCGGGGGAAGTACATGTCAAACGCAGAACTTATCATTTCAATGATGGCCTTGGATCTGCGTTGCCTGTGCTCAAGGCATCATAGCTTCGTCCGTCAGGTCCAGGGTGTATGAAACCCGCAAGCCACCACCCTCGGCCCTAGTTGCCCATAAAGGGATAAAAAAATCGAAGATTTTGTTGAAACAGAAAAAAAATTATTTTTTCAAGTACCAAACATTGTTGGTACAAAAATATTGACATTAATGACAAAAAACTGCATTTTGATTCTAAAATTTGGCAAATAAATAAGGAATATTCTCATCAATATATTGAAACTTTGATTCAAATTCAAGGATTTAGTTGAGCCAAAAAGAATTAAATTAAATAATTTTACAAGAGAGGGGGCAAAAGATTTTTTTAATGGTTAATTTTAAAGCAAGGAATTCAAGTAATAGTTTTTTATGAAATATTTTACAGTTATCTTGAAACTAACAATATAGTTTGGTACACAAAAGAAGGAACAAGTATTTATGAGAAATTTCACAGATGTTTTAAAACTAGGGATACAATTCTATTTACAAGATGGGGGACAATAGTTTTAACAAAGAGTAAAAATTACAACTATCTTAAAATTAGGAATTCGGAATACAAATTTGATTTTTTATCGGAGACTTATGCTTGGTCAAGATATTCAGAGGGGGGCTTATTTCCAAATTCGGTGTAGAAGCAGTTGTATCAAGGACATGGGAGAGAACGCGTAGATGGTGACCGAGAGAGAAGAGCAAAACTTGCAACTTTCGGGCAAACGGGAGATAAGCGAAACAAATTAGCGCCTCAGTATAGTAGGTCGGATTGGCGGATGGTATTCAACGTGCTCGATGTCGTGATAGCCCTCGTCACAAGCGCACAGACTAGACTTTCCGCTAGCCCAATACGCCGCAAATGCGCATCCTTGGAGTAGTGATTGGACATAAGTCGGGACATTAAACGAATAAAATCCCGACCCACATCCATCCCCCTGAACCAAGGCTTCGTTGATACCTTTGGGATAATCGAATGTAGCCATCGTCCAAGTTCACCATTGGTCCACGAGGTTTGCCAACTGTTGAGTGTTCTCTGACGACAAATACTAAAAGATTCGTTGAAGCAGATTTGTTTTTCGTATATGTCACCATTTAATGCGCCCACCTTTGCTAATGAGTCGGCCTTTTCATTGCCCGGGATAGAGCGTTGAGAGGGGACCCAAACAAAGGTAATCTGATAATATTTTTCAGATAACGTACACAAGGACTCCCGTATCTTCCCCAGAGAATACGGGAATTGCTTTTTAGACTTAACCGCACGAAGAGCCTCGATAGAGCTGAGGCTGGCCGAAATCATGAAGTAGTGATATGTGGGCATGGGCAGAGTGTCGATGATCCTAAGGGCATACTGAATAGCAGCTAATTCGGTGACGTAAACTGAAGCAGGATCATCGAGCTTGAATGAAGCGGTGACATTATCATTGAAGCTACCGAAGCCAGTGGACCCATCAAAATTTAATCCGTCGGTGTAAAACATTTTGTCGCAGTCGACTTCTCGGAATTTATTATAAAATACATTGGGGATTACTTGCGGGCGTATATAGTCCGGGATTCCACGAATCTCTTCCTTCATCGATGTGTCGAAGAATACTAGAATCAGAAGTATCTAGGAAACGAACACGGTTGGGAGTATACGAAGAAGGATTAATGCTCTGTGCCATGTAGTCGAAGTACAAGGACATAAATCGGGTTTGAGAATTAAGCTCGACGAGCCTCTCGAAATTTTCAATCACCAACGGGTTCAGAATGTCGCATCGGATGAGCAATCGATATGAGAGTTTCCAAAATCGATTTTTTAGCGGAAGAACGCCCGCCAGCACTTCGAGACTCATCGTATGTGTCGAGTGCATGCAACCCAAGGCAATGCGCAAGCAACGATACTGGATTCTCTCCAGTTTGATGAAGTGTATGTTCGCAGCGGAGCGGAAACAGAAACACCCGTACTCCATCACGGACAATATCGTTGTTTGGTATAACCTGATCAGGTCTCCTGGGTGAGCACCCCACCATGTTCCAGTTATTGTCCGGAGAAAATTGATCCTTTGTTGGCATTTCTGTTTCAGATACCTAATGTGACATCTCCAGGTACCTTTAGAGTCGAACCAGACCCCGAGATATTTGAATGTAAAGACCTGATTGATCGTTACACCCATTAATTGATGCTGGAGTTGCGCCGGCTCACGCTTCCTAGAAAAAACAACTAACTCAGTTTTCTCCGTGGAGAACTCGATATCCAGCTGAACAGCCCAAGCAGACAAATTGTCCAAGGTATCTTGTAATGGTCCTTGCAAGTCGGCAGCTTTGGGCCCTGTAACAGAGATCACCCCGTCGTCTGCAAGTTGCCTTAGCGTGCATGAATTGGCAAGACAATCGTCAATGTCATTCACATAAAAATTGTAGAGCAAGGGACTTAGACATGAGCCCTGGGGAAGACCCATGTAGTGTGAACATATTATAAAGTGGGTGTCTCTAAAAAATCTTACTGGATACTTGAATTTCAATCGAAAGCTTTCAATTCTACAGTTTACGGTTTTGATAATTTGCTGTTTTAGAGAATCGTAGTTATTACCTTTCTTGCACGATTTGTATCATTCTCAAAACATTCACTAGTGTCTATCAATTAAATTTTATACTCGGTACAACTCGTGTTTATCGATATTACCCTTCCGCACGTTAGTCATATAATTCTATGCGCAATATTTCTGCCCCCATTGCTATACCCCTTCTCATAGCGGATGTAGGTTATTTGTACCAATCCTGATGTCTAACATTTACCTTGAGTCGGACAAATCGAAAATCAAATGCGTCTTATTGCTGGTTCACTTTTCCTATTCTAGAAGGAAAATAGGTCATTAGAAAGCTTGTATGTCAGAAGGAACCTGTCACCGGGAAAATAGTCGCACCAAAACTAGGGGAAATTTCAATGCACCGTACATGCCCTAGTCCAGTGGTTTTCAACCAGGGTGAAGTCATTCCAAGGGGTGAACTAAACTATTGTAGGGGGTTCTTGTTGAAAGAAGTATGCTGTTCATTCATTTGTTTTATTTTTCTCAAATGCAAATTTAAATAATTATTTGATTAATTTTAGGAAATAATAAAAGGTTGAGAACTACTGCTTCAGTCGTAGCTAATCCCCTAGCCGAAGACTGACATATTTTCCAATAGGGAGAAAAGTGCTTTGTTTGGTGGAATGCAGTTCGCTGGATAGGCCGAGCATTGGCGTGTAACCAGAAGGGGAAGGTTATTGCGTACCATATCTTCGTGTCACTTAATTCACTGTGCGTCTTTGTCTCTTTGTGCCATACTGATCTCCTTGCTTGCTGCATATTTTAAGTGCGTGATGACGAAGCATAGCAAACCATCAACTGCGTCTCAATTTGTACGAGCAGTGCGTTCTATGCAATAGTTAAACTGCGCATTATGGTTCATAATGAGGGGTGGATAGTTTGTTTTCTTGAATTGTTTGCTATGAATAGGAAACAATAAAATGTTCCTATGCTCGGTACTGAAAGTAAACCATGTTTCTGATGAATTTCCGAAAAATAGGGGCTTCATACTTTCAAAGATTATATTCAATACTTGAACTTACGATCTATTAGGTAAAACACGTTTTCATATTTTTATATTTTTTATCAAATCACTAAGCTTACAGCTCGGTTTCCTGAAAACTAGGTTTTTGGAACTAGTGCACTCGTTCACGAACAACTCGCTGCATGAATTATGTTCAAATTTTGCTCAGACGTTCACTGCCCATATATGCATAAGAGTCCCATATTGAAAAACAGCAAGCCGAGAAAAAACGCTGTTTAAGGTTCAAGTTACCTTTTTTAAGCATGTGTTAGAATTGAACGCTTAGTAGTGTGCGTAGGAAAATTTGTGTTCAGCTTTGCCACCGGATTATCCATTTAAACCTTTTTAAAACTCTAAAAGAAGAATATCAGTCGATTTATTAGATCATCACGATTCAATTCATGCAAAATACCTGCTGGAAAAACCATCAGCTTAGCTGGATGGTGCTTTTGAAAAAGTGGCAGTGGTTTTTTCATTGCGCAGTTGTGTTGCGTACCCCAGCTCGGTGTGGTAGTGTGATAAAAAATCACAGCCACTTTTTCAAAAGCACCATCCAGCTAAGCCGATGGTTTTTCCAGCAGGTATTTTGCATGAATTGAATCGTGATGATCTAATAAATCGACTGATATTCTTCTTTTAGAGTTTTGAAAAGGTTTAAATGGATAATCTGGTGGCAAAGCTGAACACAATTTTTCTTACGCATACTACCAAGCCTTGAGGTAACTTGAGCCTTAAGATTTACATTTTTCATTGAGCCTTATGGATGGGACAACCATGTTTTGGTATTTTTTCGATATTTTCTGAACAAACCTGGTAAACTGATTTGTGCATTATGATTCAGTGGTGATACAGAATACAATCCAACAGATATCTCATTTTCGACAAAAATCCATAAGGGACTCTTATGCTTATATGGGCAGTTCTGTAGTGTTGTCTTTATTGTCCGTATTAGAATCTCCATTTATTACTTACATCGACAGAGCTCAACTTTCTAAATGGAACAATATATATATATATTCTGGTGATTGTGAATATTAGGGCATTGCAAAAAAAATTTTTTTTTGAATTCTCAAAGGCCCCCCCCTCTCATATTGTGACAAATGTCAAAGTAAGCTCAGATGCCAAATTTCACATCATTTGGACAATTTTAGACCCCCGCCCACTTCGCTTGAAATTTTTTGAAATCGGTACTATGGGAAAATATGGAGGAAAAATACATTAAATGCTATAACTTTTGAAGTAGCAATCAGAAAATTACAATTTATACCTCTTTTAGAAGGAAATAATCTTAGTATTTGAATGAAGATATACTTGTTTATGGAAAAATACGGGAAAGTGGGGTACTGGGTCATTTTGGCCCCAAAATCCCCTATTTTTAATGATTTTGCTGCTCCGTGATGCAAATCATACATATTTTGTAGTTTTTCTAATGTGAAAAAATCTCAGAAATCGAACAGAACCCTTTTGACTTTAGTCTGAATACGAGAAGTTGGGGTTATAGGGCTTTCTGTCAGTCATATTAAATTTTATCATTTTCTCATGCATATATCTCTATTATTCTTCAATCAATTTTCATAAAATGTAACTTATTGAACGTGTAAAATTCTGAGGAATAAAACAAAAATGAAAACGCTAAAGATAAAATTCAGAAACATCAAACTTTTTGATATTTACTCTACAAATCTCATTTTTTTCATTATTTGTCCTAATACCTCAACTTCCCCTATTTTTCCAGGAATAAAACTTTTCTCATGTGATCCCTAAGCATATTTTACACTAAAAGTAGTAAATTAAATAAGAATTTTGTTGTTAAATGGAGTTAAAATGTGCGATTTTACGATAAAAATGTGAAATCGACACTATATGTCAGATAATTTGATGTTCCTGAATTTTACCGGTAACGAATCTATTTTTGTTATAATCTTAAGGATTTTCCACGTTCAACAAGATATAGTTTATGAAAATTGAATGAAGAATAATAGAGATATATGCATGAGAAAATGATAAAATTTAATATGACTGACAAAAAGCCCTATAACCCCAACTTCTCGTATTCGGACTAAGGTCAAAAGGGTTCTGTTCGATTTCTGAGATTTTTTCACATTAGAAAAACTACAAAAGATGTATGATTTGCATCACGGAGCAGAAAAATCATTAAAAATAGGGGATTTTGGGGCCAAAATGACCCAGTACCCCACTTTCCTGTATTTTTCTAGAAACAAGTATATCTTCATTCAAATCCCACTTTCCTGTATTTTTCTAGAAACAAGTATATCTTCATTCAAATACTAAGATTATTTCCTTTCAAAAGAGGTATAAATTGTAATTTTCTGATTGCTACTTCAAAAGTTATAGCATTTAATGTATTTTTCCTCCATATTTTCCCATAGTACCAATTTCAAAAAATTTCAAGCGAAGTGGGCGGGGGTCTAAAATTGACCAAATGATGTGAAATTTGGCATCTGAGCTTACTTTGACATTTGTCACTATATGAGAGGGGGGGCCTTTGAGAATTCAAAAAAAAATTTTTTTTGCAATGCCCTAGTGAATATTTCCCACATCATAAATTTCGTCCTTGTTTTCTGCTGAAACTGACTCCAGCTAGTTTCTCTTCAAACGTCCACGCTACTCGTCTAGTTCACGGCATTCTTACTTTTTGTCTTCTCCCATGTAGTGGTGAACTAAGTATGAAAAAGATAACAATTTGCCTTCTAGGAAATTCTAGTAACAAGAGGAGGACAATACTTGACTTTTAAAATATACTGAAAATCTACAAAACCGAAAGAGTTCAAGGTTCAAATTAAAGATACTAGAATAGTAAAGAGACGCCATCTTAATTCAGTGAAAACAATTCAACTAGCAACCAAGCTATGGGTCATAAGCAACACTGCAAATGAGCAAGCCTCACAAAACTTGTTTGTTGTTATTCCGTTTGTTTCTTTTAGCCAAAATAAAAATCTACTGCGACTTCTGGTCTGCTGAGTTTCTCGACCAGCTAAAACATGGTTTTATCTGCAATGGAATTTCGCAGCAGCAAAACCACATTAGAACAAGAACAATTTTTCGATTACAAGCGGATCCACAACAAAAAGAGGCGTGGTTGAAGTATTGTACATATGTACAGTTGTTCCTATCTTGTGAGTTTGCAGGTAACAAAAGAGCTTTGCTTTGTTTTGTTGAAGAACAATAACGGAACGACTTTCATTTTAAAAGTTTCCATCATTTGATATTCGTAATCCTCATGCTGAATTTCGTCCTCCCATCAAACCATGCCATTTTCTCGTTAGCGTTTCTAAACACGATGGCATTGTAACAAATTTGGTTTGAGGATGTAACTTTTATCTTTAAAACATTAGTAATTTTAATGGATTGGATAACAATACTTCCTTAAACACAATGCCACATAATGCTAAACCTTTACGATTAACAACTCTGTTGTTCGTTTGGAATTACATTGACAGTAAAATTGGAATTCCAAACGAAACATGGCGTCTCTTTGTTATTCTAGTCTCTTTAGTTCAAACCATTATAGTCAGCATAGAATAGCACCCTTTTATTACATGTTTAGTTTATCAAGCAAAAATTATAGAAACAGGAGTCATTTGTGAAATTGGTGGGCTAAATGGGTGTCTAAAGCAAGCAGTCCAATCAATAATTGACAAAGAATCTAGATTTTTTACAAAAAATCTCCCACAACAAGAGTTAATCTCAATAACTGGTTGAAAGGATAACAATACATTTCAATAAAAATACGGCTTACTCCAGAATGCAAATTTAGCAGGAATTTTGAGATTTTACTAAAACTAAACAGCTTTATTAAGTCTTTGGATAAGTTTTCGTGGTTTGTGAACCTATTCTTTTTGTTGAAACAAAAATGGTTCTAATTTTACCAAGATCCAATTTTTTTTATCATTCTAGCTAGATCCAAACGACATTCAACAAAGTTGTAGAACGACGTATTTTGGAAAAGTTTGCTGAAGACCTGTAAGCTCTATTTGTCATACTTTTTATTTTACAACAAAATTTTAATCGAAGGTTAGAGCGTTTCTAACTGTTGCTTACAAAAATTGTTTTATTCAAATATCTTTTGCGGTATTACTTTAAATCTGAAGTAGTCTTCAGGCAACTTTAAGATTGTTTTAAGGTGAATAATTTGTTTCATGGCACCACATATCTAACTATTTTCGCTGAAAAGTTATGAGTACTTTTTCGACAAAAAAGGGGTTCTTTGAAATAACAATATCACTCATGGGGCAAGCAAAAGATAAATATTTTTCAACTATAAATAAGGTCGCGATTTGAGTTATAATTGTACGAAAATTGGCGACATTTTTCAAAATTTCATAGAATTGATTTCAAAAAATCTATTTTTTTATATTAAGTGCTTGTATCTCTTGAAATTTTGAAAAACGTTCGTCTTCAAAAACTCTTAAAATCTCTAAAGGATAGGTTGGAAAATAAATTAAAGTTGAAAAAGTTATATTAAAAATTTGGTTTTTCATGAATTGACCCTTTGTAATATCTTTCAGTTACTTTCACGGTGGCCAATATAAAAATATAGTTTCGTTTTCATGATAAAATATTGCACTCTACTTTTCTACTATTTTAAAAAGTGGGGAGAGTCGTTTTAATTTTTTTATTAATTTGTGTATATGTAACATAGGTTTTAGGCAGGTTACCGTTCTCCTCGCGTTGTGAAATGGGTGCTGATTATGCTGCGCATCGCACGGAAAGATAGAAATCAGCTCTAGTGCTAAATCCTATTTCTGTTTTCAAATTAGTTGAATTTAACAACAAATTCCTAAAAATAACAAGCGATTTAGTTAAAATTCAGCTTTTATTTTTCTAATTAAGTTTTTGTTTTTAAGAGAAGGTTTTAGTTAAATAAAATCCCGGACACAATCCAGCAAAACAAAAAAATAAAATTTGCATTTTCATCTTTGTTTTCGGTTGAATTTAGGAATGAAAACAGCATTCTCAACCAAATAGATAAAGAATGCTATTTTGTTATTTCGGGGCTGTGTATATATGCTGCGAAAATTCAGCACGGCGAATAACAAAAACCTTTACTGAATTTTACAACCAGAAATATTGTTAAAAACAGAACAGTTGTTGCTCATGTCAAATTCACTTGAGCGAAAAAATAAATTGTTAGTAAATGGTGTTGTGGCAGATTTTTGCACAAAATATTTTGTGAATTAACGTTGTTTAGTTTTAGTTCAAAAGGATTATTGTCAATAAGTAGTGCACAGATAAAATGAGAAGTTAATGTTGCATGAAATTGTCCACGAAAAGTGTAGTATTTTGGTTGAAAATGGTGGTAAGATTTTATTTTTCTCTTATATTCTGGCCTGGTGGAGTGAAATTGTGGCAATGTATGTATTGTCAAGAAAGAAGACTTAATGTCAGTGAAACAATTATATTATCTTCGCATAATGTATTTATTTAGCATGTTTACGTCCTTTTAGTTCCCTACGTATAAGATGTGTCAGGGGTGGATGTTAAGCGCCATTTTGAAATCCAAGATGGCGACTCCCGGTTAATCAAAATTTTTTGCAGCACGATCAGTATAGGACTTTTTAAAAATGACTGACGAGTGAGTGTCGATGGTTGATGTTTAGCGCCATTTAAAAATTAAAAATGGCGACTTTCGGTTTAACGAAGTTCGGAAAACCCTAATCATTAAGGTTATTCTAGGAATGGTTCGGATGAGTTGTTTCCAGAGACAGATGTTTTACGCCATTCTAAAATCCAAATTGGCAACTTTACACGCAGAAAAATTAAGCATATTTAAACCAAAAATATGTGTTATTGAATACTATGATTTATTGTTTATTACTTCAAATAATAAACTTATTGGTCTGAACATATTTTTTTTATCGCAACAACATTTTAATTTCAATAAAATATTTATTATAAAATGGAATAATATTTTTTTGAAACAATAAATAAATTTTATTGAAATCAAAATAAATAAATTTATTGTCTCCCGACAAATAATTTTATTATTGAATTTAATCCATATTTTTATTCAACCTACAAATCTTTTTTTCTGCATGTAAGTTAAGTGAAATTTTATAATCTAATCACAGTTTTTTCGAAATGGAGGTGACGAATAGGTATTAGAGGTCGATGTTGTTTGGGGTTTTATGTGTTTAATCCAGAAATTATGACAGATTCAAATAAGGAATATTTGTCAAAGTTTGTGGTTTACGTTTTTAGATCCCATTTACGGGAATGTATTCTTAACTAGAAATTGTTATAAGTCATGGTTAGGAACCTAGGAAAAATTCTCGCAAATATTCATCAGTCCTATTCGAAAACAACTATACTGAATGAGTTACAGAATTATATTAATCTTGATTGGGTTAACCCTTTGCGACGCGAGTTTTTCATCTTGATTGGGTCAACCCTTTGCGACGCGAGTTTTCGTTTTCATTGTTAATACTGTTATTTTTAGCTTTATATAGGTTTTAGGGGTCACTGATTCTGATTCTGACGTCAAAAATGTAAAATTCAAAATGCGGATCCAGTATAACGACTACGCGACCCAAAAAAACCGTGAATCGAGTTTTATACTGACGGTAACAAAATTTGCCAAATTCGTAAAAATGGTTGCCATTTTGTAGGCGCCATTTTGAATTTTCGAATCCTGGCATCAGAATCGTAATCACTGACCCCAAAAAACTCGTTAATCGAGTTTTATGCGCATTGTTTTTCTAAAAAACTGACCTACGAAAAATTCTGCAAAAAATATATTATTTAGTTTAATGTTTGAGATACTTTAAAAATATGTTTGAGTCTCTAGGACTTTTAGTTCAGACACAGCCGAATTTATTGTAAAAAACGAGATTTTCGAGTTATAACTTGTTTATAACTAATAAGTAATTAACAAATTCACATACTTTTGTGCTAGTTATACTCCTTACATCTCTACAAACATTGCGGCGCGGAGGGACGTGTACGTCCCTCTGCGTCGCAATATTTGAGTGTGTGTGGGGGGGGGGGGGGGGGGGGTACAAAGGTTTCAGCATGAAAAAAAAAAACACTTTTTTGAGATTTTTTAAAACTTAGCGTGAAGCGAATTGATTGAAACTTTTATACATCACAGTGAATTATTTCAATAACATGTTATAATTTTTCTATGCAAAAATATCGACAAACGACTCGGTGACGAAGCTTTTTGTAGAACGCCTCTGGAAAAACATAATTTGCGGTGTTACCTGCCATTCAAAAACTACTCAACCGATTTCTTTCAAACTTTGCATAAACATTCTATTAAAAAATACCTAACTCCTATGTAGAGTTTTTAAGATAAATTTTCAATTAGGGGTTTTTTACTCATTTAATTTTTCTTTCGTTTCGCGAAAAATTGAGCCTTTTTATTAGTAAACACCCCTTTAATCGAAAAATTATCTCAAAAACTCAACGTAGGAGTTAGATATTTTTCACATAGAATGTGTATGCAAAGTTTGAAATAAATTGGTTGAGTAGTTTTTGAATGGCAGGTAACACCGCAAATCATGTTTTTTCCAGAGACAAAAAGCTTCGTCGCCGAGTTGCTTGTTGATAGTTTTGCCTAGAAAAATTACAGCATGTTGTTGAAAAAATACACTATAATGTACAAAAGTTTTGATCAATTCGCTACACACAAAGTTCTAAAAAAAATCGCACAAAAGTGTTTTTTTACGCTGAAACCTTTACCCCCCCCCCTTAAAGAAAATTTCGTTAAACTGGAAGTCGCCATTTTGGATTTAAAAATGGTGCTATACATTGTCCTCCGACACCCTCGTCAAAACCATTTCGAAAATACCCATATTGATTGCATTCGAAAGGACTTCAACTGAATCAAGTTAATGTCGAAATATAAGTATAAAAAGCAGGAATTTTATTTTTTAAAATCAGTAGAAAAAACGCCAAATTTAACCAAAGCTGTCGTAAATTTAAAAAATTGACATTCTAAATTTAACTATGAAAAATTTTAAATTTAAAAACAGAATGGCTTAAATTCAAAACTGACATTTGTTGAAATCAACTGAGGAAAAAACTAGATTGAACAAAACAACCTCCCTAAAATTAGAATATTTTTTCAGGTATTCAACTAAATAACTAGATAATTTTAATGCCAAAAAGTTTTGAATTTAGAGTATACACACTAAACCAGCAAAAAGTTGTTCAGTAATTTCTTTTGACGACATGAACAGTAAAGTGATATTTTTACGGAGCTATCAGCAAGTTGTTTGAAAAATTGCGGTAAAGTTTTCACTTTTTAGCGATTTTCAGTAATTTTTCGAATAATTTGCTGAAACCCGCAATATTTTTCACTGAATTTATCAGCACTTCTGTTTTTTTCGGTACATAAACATTATCCAGTAAAATATTGACTGATTGTTCGGCAAAATTGTACCAACATTACCGAACCTCGTCAAAAACTTACAAAACAGGTACAGCAAATCATCTGTCAAGTCGCCATTTTCAGAGGAAACTGCTGACTGACCAGTATTTTTTGACGTTTGGAGAGAACGGATTGCGGAGAGTTCGGTAACCGAATTGTTTTACTGTATTGATTACCGAACGGTTTGCTGTTCAAAACCCCAGCAAAATTTTACTGTACCCAGTAATTTAAATTAAGTGTGTATATTAGTTGAAATAACAGAAAATAGCAGTAAATTCAGCACAAAATTTAGTTGAGAAGATGGAGTATGTGTCTCCGCTAAAAGTGACAGCATCATTTTCTCGCCAAATCAGCAGAGAAAACAGAAATTCCAACTAGCATTTTAGCTCTTTTCATAAAGATCGAGAACAACTAATCAAAATTGAGAATTTGCTTAGTTGTCCTAAATAATAACTCATTCAATTCAGTAAATCAACTAAGGTTTTCGCATCTGAGCCGAATTTTGGTTCTCCGTGCGGCAATGACAACTATGCGGTGATACAGTTAGTGATTTTGTTTTGGGAATGAAGAAGGCAGCCATCATAAAAAAGGTGAGTGAGTGACGAACCACGGCAATCGACAGACGTCCGTTACAAGTTTTTTTTCCGGTACCGTTTAAAAGCGCCGCTCTGTGGTTCGGGCTCTCGCTATAGAGAATAAGCCCAACGAGCCAAGATCTCCTCTATAGCTAATTGACAAGGGGAATGAAGCAGGGTGGACAAAGGTTCCCCCTGGGAAGTGCACTGCGGAGGTTCCAACGTCGCTAGGGAGGTTTCATCAAAGGAGTCAATCTTACCTCCCTAGCTAAACGCCAAGGTCCGCTGGTGGAGCAGCCAACGACATTCCGGGAGATCTCGGCAGTTATAGTTCCGGCCGGTCGGATGAAACCGCTGTCTTCCCGCCAACAGCAGCAGATCGACAAGCAGCATTGAGTGCAGAGAGCAGCTAGAGCATTTAGAGGAAATAAAAGTCGGTAAATTTAGATTTGTTTATTTACATTTTTGTTTTGTTACGAAAATCCAAAATTCTGACGGAAGTAGCTTTCGTAACGTTACGCTGCGTTGCATTGCGATGTAATTTTGGCGGATTGCACACTGACTTCATTATGTTATGGCATGATAGTTACCATTGCCGGCCACTCTCATCTCCATCGTTCACGGGGAAAGATAATGAATAAGGGAGACGGGAAGTATTGATGCTTCATCTGCTTAAAGGAAAGACAACGACTCAACAGACTCTTCCATATGTGTCTCGGAGTTTAAGTTTTAGAAGGGTATAAGATCTAGGATTCGTTCCAAGCAAGCAATGTGACCTGTACACCATAGTTCGTTATCTAGTTGTTTAGTTATTATTGGAGTACACGGTCACTCAAAAAAGAATAGCTCTTGTTTAGTTTCTGAGTTTTATAAACTCTGGGTAGCCGGCTACCGAAAGTAACCTATATTTTCCAAACAAAGGTTATTTGAATACTGTCACTGACGGGGAAAGAGGGCAGATCACGATGATAGTAAAGGAGAGTAAAAAGCATCAACTTGCAGAACAATGAGAAGTGAAAGTGCAATGGAGCAAAATACACTGTACTTTCCATTACGGTGGCCGAGATTAAGCACATTCAACGAACAAGTGGTACGACTTACCTTTTTTTTTGATAAACTAGCGGCACAATGCCAGAATCGTTGAAGTGATTTCTAATCATCCTAATTTAATGTATTCTATTTAATGACACTGACTTCTAGTCAACAATGCGCCAAAAGCCACGAATTTCCACAAGTTGAATAAGAAAACTCAAATTGATGTTTACTATGTACAGTCGTGATTCGCAAAATGTTGGGGCAGGATCGGGGTTTCCGAAGACCTTATAATTTCTGATTCACACGCGATCTAGCTTCTACGACGGTACGATCAGTTAATCCCCCCTAATTGAAAAAAAATATTTCAAAAACTCAACGTAGGGGTTTTACATAGAATGTGTACATGCAAAATTTGAAAGCGGTTAAGTAGATTCTAAATGGCAGTTAACACCGCAAATCGTGTTTTTCTAGAGATGTTCTTGTCGATATTTTTGCATGAAAAAATACAGAATATTATTGAAATGATAAATTTTAATAGGCAAACGTTTTGCTCAATTCGCTTTACCCAAAGTTATAAAAAAATCGCAAAAAAGTGAATTTTTTTCTTGCTGAAACCCTTACGCCCCTTAAACCGTTGTTCTTAGTTTTAAGTGTTTAATCATTATTCCAGTTCTATAGCCACACATAGGTAAGAAAACATATCACAAGTATCCAAAATCACACTCAACGACGTTAGGGGTGTTCCGTAGTTTGTTTTGGCCTGGAAAAAACTCCACTTCAAGTGAATCTCATTGTAATCAATTTATTCATTCAGGCCCATATATACCACACGTTTAACAAATAGTTGTTGGCAAGATGATCTTGTTTTGTTTTATCTTGTCACACAGCAATGTTCAAATAATACCTACTCCTGAGCATGTTGGTAGGCATAAGTACTTATCTAGGTACTTATGCAAACTGCGCAGAAAATGCGTTCGCATCGCACTTATTTATGCGCTACTCAAAATGGAACGGCAATGTTGAGCTCTGTGTTCTATTATTCGTTCTTCAAGGCTATCCTGTACACACTCGATGTATGTTTTTCTTCCCACTTTAAGGTGTGTATGTAGGTACGTGTATGTTGCTACCGATGATGGATCAGACGGTTATCGAGCAAGCAAATCGTAAATATGTAATCTATTCGGTTCTGTTTTGCAATTGCTTTTCGGTTGGATTGGATTGCTTGGTTTTCCAGGTGGATTTTGCTGGTATGAACAGGTGTGGTTTTGTTAACTGCTCTTATAAGCAAGAGTTTATTTTCGTAATGCGGAAAAACTTTTTGAACCCGAATTAAAAAAGAACGGTATTATTGAAACAATAAATTCAAACAATTAAAATACTAGTTAAATGTATATGTTTAGTACTTTTGGATTGGACCTCTGCTAGTTGGAACATTGTCCAACTAAAAAGCATCTTAATTTCACAATCTTACGTTAAATTCATTTTGACAATCAAATTGACAACAATTAGAGATGTGAACAGATTCAAATTCGTTAGTTGGACAGAGGCTGTGGTCCAACGAGCGAAATACGACTGTATGTACATTTTAAATCAAATGTTTAAAAACTTCTTACACGAGCATTCAACGTATCGTTACTAAGTAATGACATAAGCGCTGCATCTCTCTATATTGCTGCATTAGTGATCATCATCACTGCAATGACTCATGCTCTTTGTCGAATGAGGAAGTTGAGCCAATTAGCGGTTTAAGGTTGCACACGTCATTTCAGTTGCAATTTGTGTGAGGAAAATAAAATTCACATTGCTAATATTTGCCAAAACGAAGGGTTAAGGGCTGATTTCTTAACGACGGCATAAGTTTTAAAGGCACCGGTAAATCTGGTTTAAAAGTTAAGCGAGGGTGGACTATTCGAGGCTAAAGGTATTTTGTTCGCCACGTTTCCAGTAAAGGGCAGGCCAGTAGGGATAAAATACGGCACCAACGGGTGTAGCATCCGGGATCGCATCCTTTGGATTTTAGTTATATATGTAGTTAGTATGGCAAAACAGAAATGATTCATCTGAGTAAACCTCGAAAAACGGCCATCTTTGAAAATGCAGAAAAGCAGTTTTTGTCTACGCCGTTGGTAAAATTACCATGACAATGAATCACTAGCACTATAACAATGCCCGAATATGTTAATTGATTTTTATAAAGATTGAGTTAACTTTATATAGGGGTTATGTTCGGATTGAGTTAACGGTTGCGAATGTTTTTTTTTTACAAAGAATGTCGCCTTTCGAAGATTTCTCATATGGAGTGAATTTTCTGTCGTTATATGCATGTTATATGTTATATGCTCAATAGGGCATTAAATTTTTTTTTAATTTTCAAAGGCCCCCCTCTCATATTGTGACAAATGTCAATGTAAGCTCAGATGCCAAATTTCACATCATTTGGTCAATTCTTGAAATTGGTACTATGGGAAAATATGGAGGAAAAATATATTAAATGCTTATAACTTTTGAAGTAGCAATCAGAAAATTACAATTTATACCTCTTTTTAACGAAAATAACCTTAGTATTTGAATAGAGACTTTCTGTTTCTAGAAAAGTACATGAAAGTGGAGTACTGGGTCATTTTGGCCCCAAATTCCTCTATTTTTAATAATGTTTCTGCTCCGTAATGCAAATCATATATATTTTGCAGTTTTTCTAATGTAAAAAATCTCAGAAATCAAACGGAAAGGTTCCGAATATTGATATTTGTCCGAATACGAGAAGTTGCCGTTATAGTGCCTTTTATTAAATTTCCCTCATATCAATCATCATCATTCATCATCATCATCATTCATATTAAATTTTATCATTTTCTCGTACCAATATCTCTATTATTCTTCATTCAATTTTAATAAATTGTACCTTGTTGAACGTGGAAAATCCTTAGGAATAAAATAAAAATAAATTCGTTACCGGTAAAATTCAGAAACATCAAATTATCTGACATGTAGTCTCGATATCACATTTTTATCATAAAATCGCATATATTGACTCCATTTAACAACAAAATTCTTATTTAATTTACTACTTTTAGTGTAAAATACGTTTGAAGATTACATGAGAAAAGTTTCCATCCCGGAAAAATAGGGGAAGTTGAAGTATTAAGACATTTAATGAAGAAAATTTGATTTGTAGAGTTAATGTCAAAAAATTTGATGTTTCTGAATTTTACCGCTAACGAATCCATTTTTGTAGTATTCCTAAGAATTTTCCACGATCAACAAGTTGCATTTTATGAAAATTGATTGAAGAATAATAGAGATATATGCACGAGAACATGATAAAATTTAATATGAATGACTAGAGGCCCTATAACCCCAACTTCTCGTATTCAGACAAAGATCGAAAAGGTTCCGTTCGATTTCTGAGATTTTTTCACATTAGAAAAATTGCATTACCGTATTTTTCTGGAAACAAAAATACCTCCATTCAAATACTAAAGTTATTTCCTTTAAAAGCAGGTATAAATTGTAATTTTCTGATTACTACTTCAAAAGTTATAGCATTTAAAATATTTTTCCTCCATATTTTCCCATAGTACCAATTTCAAAAATTTCAAGCGAAGTGGGTGGGAGTCTAGAATTGTCCAAATGATGTGAAATTTGGCATCTGAGCCAAAGTACTTTGACATTTGTCACAATATGAGAGGGGGGGGGGTGGGGTTATGAGAATTAAAAAAAAAATGTTCAATTTGGTCATTATTGTTTTGAAATGATGATAACCAAAGCGTATTCCGTCTATCATGCAAGGGAATTTCCATTTCAGCGCCTGAGTTTTCAGGAATTTTTTCTTTTCTGCATACAGAAATTTCATCGGTTAAGGGATTATATATGTTGCGTATTGAGAAATTTAATCAAGATAGTCAAGTTTTGTTAAACAAACATTTATCAACTTGTGCTTATTATAAAGTATTTATAACAACATTTTCTACGAAAAAACAACATCAACGGAGATATGAACATCTCCCCAAAACGACGCTTTTTCATTGCTTGCTGTGTCCACGATATCTCACGAATTGTTCACTTGAAAATTATTAGATTGGGAAAATAGCAGTGATGTGGTCAGTTATTGAACGAATGTTTTTGCGTAAACACAGTTTTTGTGAGAAAGGCGACGAATCGGTTTTGGGCGCTTTTTTGAGTTTTTGACATAAGGGTTAGTAATATTGGTTCAAATTGGGATTCTTTCGTTGAATCGCTGGCTATTGTGGTTTTAAGTAACCCTGAAAGTTTCCGATCAATCGGTTTAACGGTATTCGAATCACAAATTACAGCTCTTAATGGTAAGCTACCTCTAAAGTATATGCGTGCATTTTACATATTTTCACACATCATACTGCATACTTCTTGCTTAATACTTCACATGTCATACTTCATACTTCCTAATTCATACCTCATATTTCATACTTCTTACTTCATAAAGTTTCCAACTTTGAAGTATGAAGTATGAAGTATGAAGTATGAAGTATGAAGTATGAAGTATGAAGTATGAAGTATGAAGTATGAAGTATGAAGTATGAAGTATGAAGTATGAAGTATGAAGTATGAAGTATGAAGTATGAAGTATGAAGTATGAAGTATGAAGTATGAAGTATGAAGTATGAAGTATGAAGTATGAAGTATGAAGTATGAAGTATGAAGTATGAAGTATGAAGTATGAAGTATGAAGTATGAAGTATGAAGTATGAAGTATGAAGTATGAAGTATGAAGTATGAAGTATGAAGTATGAAGTATGAAGTATGAAGTATGAAGTATGAAGTATGAAGTATGAAGTATGAAGTATGAAGTATGAAGTATGAAGTATGAAGTATGAAGTATGAAGTATGAAGTATGAAGTATGAAGTATGAAGTATGAAGTATGAAGTATGAAGTATGAAGTATGAAGTATGAAGTATGAAGTATGAAGTATGAAGTATGAAGTATGAAGTATGAAGTATGAAGTATGAAGTATGAAGTATGAAGTATGAAGTATGAAGTATGAAGTATGAAGTATGAAGTATGAAGTATGAAGTATGAAGTATGAAGTATGAAGTATGAAGTATGAAGTATGAAGTATGAAGTATGAAGTATGAAGTATGAAGTATGAAGTATGAAGTATGAAGTATGAAGTATGAAGTATGAAGTATGAAGTATGAAGTATGAAGTATGAAGTATGAAGTATGAAGTATGAAGTATGAAGTATGAAGTATGAAGTATGAAGTATGAAGTATGAAGTATGAAGTATGAAGTATGAAGTATGAAGTATGAAGTATGAAGTATGAAGTATGAAGTATGAAGTATGAAGTATGAAGTATGAAGTATGAAGTATGAAGTATGAAGTATGAAGTATGAAGTATGAAGTATGAAGTATGAAGTATGAAGTATGAAGTATGAAGTATGAAGTATGAAGTATGAAGTATGAAGTATGAAGTATGAAGTATGAAGTATGAAGTATGAAGTATGAAGTATGAAGTATGAAGTATGAAGTATGAAGTATGAAGTATGAAGTATGAAGTATGAAGTATGAAGTATGAAGTATGAAGTATGAAGTATGAAGTATGAAGTATGAAGTATGAAGTATGAAGTATGAAGTATGAAGTATGAAGTATGAAGTAGGAAGTAGGAAGTATGAAGTATGAAGTATGAAGTATGAAGTATGAAGTATGAAGTATGAAGTATGAAGTATGAAGTATGAAGTATGAAGTATGAAGTATGAAGTATGAAGTATGAAGTATGAAGTTTAAAGTATAAAGTATAAAGTATAAAGTATGAAGTATGAAGTATGAAGTATGAAGTATGAAGTATGAAGTATGAAGTATGAAGTATGAAGTATGAAGTATGAAGTATGAAGTATGAAGTATGAAGTATGAAGTATGAAGTATGAAGTATGAAGTATGAAGTATGAAGTATGAAGTATGAAGTATGAAGTATGAAGTATGAAGTATGAAGTATGAAGTATGAAGTATGAAGTATGAAGTATGAAGTATGAAGTATGAAGTATGAAGTATGAAGTATGAAGTATGAAGTATGAAGTATGAAGTATGAAGTATGAAGTATGAAGTATGAAGTATGAAGTATGAAGTATGAAGTATGAAGTATGAAGTATGAAGTATGAAGTATGAAGTATGAAGTATGAAGTATGAATTATGAAGTATGAAGTATGAAGTATGAAGTATGAAGTATGAAGTATGAAGTATGTAGAATGCACGCATGCACTTCAGAGGTTCAGAGCTGTAGTTTGAGTTCTAGTGGTCAGATCGCCATGAAAATTTAAGTAAACGCTATTGACCATATGTACATTTGCATATTGGCAATTTTTTTGACCAAGCACAACATATAGATATAACCCCTCAATGTCATACTTGAAGGTTATGTGTGAATCCAATATAATCTATAGAAATGTTAAATGTTTTAATAAGTAGGAGTTACGTAATGTATGTTGAAAGATAGAAAATATTCGTTCGCGTTAAATTCATTAAGCATTGGTGATTATCAGGCAGTGTATTTATCACTCATATGAGTAAATGATTCCGGATAATTTGCCACTACGACAATAAAAACTCACATTTTTACACGAAAAGTCATTGATACTCACACAACTTCTCCGGATAAATACAACTCATTATTTACTTCATTTTCGACTCATCTAATCTCGGAAAAGTTGGACATCGGATGAGCTTCTTCTTACGTGAGTGAGTGGGAATTGCAATGACTAGTGATTACAACAATATGCAAAAAGACATTCTTCAAACACAGTGGGTAAGACCGGCGCCCCAAACAGGCAAGACCGAAACCTTTTACTCCTACTACCTACCTGGAAGGTTTGTTACCATCTCTAGATTTTTGACAGAGCAGTACGTCTTCTTGGCCTTTTTTCCCTAGCAGTATAGGGCGTTTACTGTAGACCTCATTTGTGTTTCCTTTCCGGGCGGGACGAAATTAATTTACCTGAATGGTGTAAGAAAATGAATGTAGCAAATATCATATGGAAAAGAAAATAATACTAGAAAACAAAATAAAAATAGGATTACCCGTTACTGGGAGGAGTTAAAAAAGGACATTCATTTTTGCATTAATCCCGTTTTGTTCCACACCGTTCCCTTAGCGTGCAGATGCATATAGCTTGGACACTATTCCATTTTCCTAAAATCCATTTATTTATCTCATTAAAATAGTATGATAGCGTAAAATAGTACGCTTTCCAAACAGTGGAAGTGTTAAGTAAACTTAGTTTGTCACGTATGGACAATCGATCTGCGAAGCTCTAACACTAGAACTTCGCTACTAAACTCTTTGAAATGTTATAAAATTGTATCCTACTCCTGATTGAATCTCAGTGCTTTGGTATATACGAAAATTTTCGTATGGATTTATGACCTGGCTCATATTAGAAGTCGACAAGGGCACCGCGACAATCCGAATAAATTGACTCAATTTGTACATTCCCCACGTAGTTTGGAGATTAAGCAGCACGTCTCAAAACATTGATGAGTGTTTTGTCCAATATGATTTATTTGGAACATAAATCAGCTTTTTCAAATCAAATCAGATTTTTGGTAAATGAGGAGCACTTTTCTGGAACGTTTTATCATGTGAGACAATACCTTGACATTCTCGACAATGTCCTCCTCGTCACATCAGAGTGCTTCTACAAAAAAGCAAGGTTTGGCGACACTTACTGTAATCAACCAAAACTTTAGAAACATTTTATTATGTCGGCCAATTATCATGAGTGCTAGAGTGGAGGTCATCGAATTTAAATGCTTTGTAAACTTTTTGGCGTGGTAAGGAAATATTCCTTCTTATAACTGGTTGCCTCCCATTCCTACTTTAAATCATTTTGCAATGTCTATGATCTTTTGTCATGTAGGCCAGAAAGGATAAAATGCCCTTTAGGGGGTATAAGGGTTTCAGCGTGAAAAAAAAACACTTTTCGGATTTTTTTAGAACTTTGCGTAAAGAAAATTGATCAAAACTTTTGTACATTATAGTATATCATTTCAATAATATGCTGTAATTTTTTTATGCAAAAATATTGACAAACGACTCGGTGACGAAGCTTTTTGTAGAACGTCTCTGGAAAAACATGATTTACGATGTTACCTGCCATTCCAAAACTACTTAACCGATTTCTTTCAAACTTTGCATACACATTCTATGTAAAAAATACCTAACCCCTACGTTGAGTTTTTGAGATAAATTTTCAATTGAGGGGGTTTTTACTCATTTTAAATAAACATTACTATTCTTAACGAAAAATTCCGCGTTTTTATGAGAAAACACCTCCTTAAATGAAAAATTATCCAAAAAGCTCAACGTAGGTGTTAGGTATTTTTAATGCTACAGCAGTTTTTGTTCTCATTCCACGGACGTTCTGGTAGTAGACGGATAGGAAATCATGTGTTGTACTCGGTAACGTACTGCAAACCAAAAGCTGGTCGCTGGCTGATAGCAAGACTTCGTCGGAGCGAGGGCCTTACGTAGTATTGTATAATGGGCGTTCTGGTGATGGTAGTGCACATGTGGTCTCAGCGGTGACATGGAAATTATGCTTCATTCAAGTAACGGCAGATTGTACAAACGTACTGTACCCGATGGCCTGCTAGATACCGAGTGGTTTCCAGTAAGCGAACTGTCATGTAAAGCATATACACGCTGGAGAAGGAAGTTCGGAAGACCACCTCACGACCCCCGAACACAGGGCCGGGATGACTAAGCTGGTCGTTGGCTGATGGCTCTCGGGGGCCCTCGTAGTACTGTATAACGGGAGTCCATCACCGATGGAAGCAAGACAAAATTGAATGGTTTGATTTTTTTAAAGGTATGTAGCAATGATTGCATCACATCAAAGTTATAGTTTTCTGATAGTATATTTTTAAGTGAAACAAACAAACGTTAGCTTATAAAAATTTGATGATAATTGTTGGAGTTATGTTTTTTTTCCGATACCCTTTTTATGTCAAAGGCTGATCACGATGGGAGTCCAGTAGATCAACTAAAATCCTAAAACCCAAGTAATGTCATTAGCATAACAATATTCCTTGTACCTTTAATGATTAGTTGAATAAATAATAATTTTTTGGTAGATGCATTTTTCCCAAAAAATCGATGTTTTGTGCTATAAAAATTATATTAGAAAATTCTTATCTACGAAACAAAAATGTATGCAGAGAAACGGAATCGTTAAAGTACGAGAAAAAATAATTTACGAGCGATTGAAAAAAATAAAGAAGTTCATAGGAATGCAGTTTTTCGGCAATTGTGATCACGGAAAAACCATTTTTGATTAAAAAAAAACATTTCGAAATAATCGCGTTTAAAGTTTCACATCTTGGTAGATGATGCGCGTCTCGAACCGCCGCGGCGTAACTTTCGATCTACTGCTAGGATATTTAAGAAACTTTGGGAAATCATTCTCAATATGTTGTACTTTTTAAATTATATTTTTTTTTGAAAAATAAAAGTATGTAATCCTTTAATAAGTCTACTTAGCTTGGTTAAACAACAAATGAATTTTCTAATGCATGTGCCCATATTTTTATTCTTAAAATAACCCTACCATCGCTTTAGTGCATTAATTAAAGTTGTACACTTATCGACGGTTCAAACATTGGGATAATTTGCTAACAGTTGTGCTGTGTTGTTGAGTCACTCATGAGTAAATATTCTCGTCATGCTTTTATACACCGAATATCTATAAAGTGCAATCGACAACATTGTATTCTGATGAACAACAATTTAACCCTATCTCCCTTCCTCCTCTCAGTCAATTACTGCGTCTCATCATTTCTCGTCACTTGATCCAGGTTCGTACACTGACCACAAAATCGTTATCTTCTCTAATTATCAGTGTGATCAAGGGCTATGGAAATTTGAGAAACTAAAGCTTTTAAAGGCGCTAATTTTTTTTTCCTTTCGTTGTGGTAGTTCCAAATATTGGATAATTTTACTATTATTATCATTATCCGGAACAATTAAATAAAAAGTCAATTACAGCAATAAATAACAATGCAGGTAGGGTAAATATTATGATTGACAATCATAATGGTCCTATGCTATATTTCACTTAAAGGAGAGAAAATGGGTAAACACCAAAATTTCTCACTAGGACGAAAATTTTTGATAAAACCCGTCTTTGCACTTAAAGGGCACAAATCCTTACTTATTACATGGGTGCGTTTCGACTTCGTCTCATCAGAAACCGACAGTAACTTTTTGTCGGAATAAATTAGTGCAAATCAAACGTGATGTCCCGGGTGAAATATAGCATAGTACTTTCGCATAGGCCTGCTAAGCCAAGACGAGTTTCGGCTTCAATGTGTCTTATCGCCGTAAACAGAACTACTGCTCGGACGGGACATCACGTTTGACCAGTCGTTCGATTGAAACACAAAGTGTGTTTTAGTTTTAGGGATTTGCGTCAAGCCGGCACTAATCTATTCCGACAAAAGGTTAGTGTCGGTTTCTGATGAGACGAAGTCGAAACGCACCCATGTAATAATCATAATGGTGCTGGGAGCTCAAAGCGCCAAATTCGACAGTTTTTTCTCTACCACCCGTTCTAAGTAATGAATCACTCTGATGATGTGCGAATAGATGGCATATCGCAAGTAAAATCTTCAACATATACTCGGTTTTGTCTGCCGTCATCTCATATACATACACTTTAGTTCTCAATCATGATGCAATGTGTTTGTGAGTTGAACTAGCCAGTGACCATGTAAATTTCTTCATTCTCTTGACTTTATGCGAACCTTCGGCCGCCCAAATTAAATTTTAATGTTTGGGTTTTTTTTCTACTCCCCACGAGATGGCTATAAATATCACAATCATTTCGAAATTCACTATTTTGGCTTCCCTCCACAGATTTATACCGCTTTATATTATTGATAGCGACTGCCCTGGGCAGGGATGGGAGATGGTCATTTGGGGTTTCGTCTTGCCAAACCGCGGTTATGTGGTAGCGCTCGTTAAGATGTCTGCTGCTCCACTAGTGAACCAGTGTCCGGTGCGAGGTGTGTTTTTTACGGTCGATGTTGCAACTCTAGTTTCCCGCCCAATCGTTTTCATTTGATCATTTCTGTAATGTACAGTGAAAGCCACGTCAATAGCATCAAGTCTATTGCTTATTTATTTTTTTCACTGCAAATGTTTCTTGGGAATAAACCAGAAAAAGTGCCAATAACTCTATGCATAGTATGCATAGTAAGTAGCAATTTGTATGTTATGCTGATGTTTACACACTTCAGTTTTTCTGCCGAATCTCAGCTTTTTAGCAACTTTTGCCGAAATCTCAAAAACTGAGATCTCAGTAAACACCTTTTTAGCTGATATCTCAGCAAAGTGACATTGGATAGCTGAAACTCAGAAAATATTTCTCCGAAAGTCAGTAAACAAATAGAAAATGAGTTTTTTTTTCTTAAAAACGGTGTATCTCAGGATGCACTCAAATTTTATTGAGATTATAAGTTTTTTTAATGTCTGAGAAACACGATGGCATTGGAATTTTAAAAATAAAAATATATGTATAGAGAGAACAATTAACTTTTAATGTTTAACTGAAAATATCGCATAGTTGGCATCACTTTTCTTCAAAAACCATCTTGCGTTTTGATTCTAGAGTAAATGAAACTTTATGATCAAAAGAAAACCAAGGGTTTTGGCAATTCGACAAAAAAGGGGGGGGGGGGGGAATGGGTATGCTCCAATGGCCAACGCAATTGACACAAAAATTTGGGTTTTTGTATATTGACCCTAGATTAAAAATTGCATATTTAGTTCAAATCCTTGATCATTTCGTGTGGAGTAACCCTCATTTGATTCATTTTATTCGTTTTTTTTCTTTCTGATTATTCTTTTGTGTTATTAAATTTTATACATTTTATGGGGCTTCTCAAATGCTTGTTTTTTGCAATCCCTAAGCGGAATGTGAAACAAAGACAATTCAGTCGTCGTTGTTCCGAAGAAGTTTTCGCTCATTTGCTTCTTCGCCTTCTTAAGTCATGGTCTTGGCTAGGTGATTACAATAATTCTTAATCCGATCAACGTGGTGCTCTTATCTTCTGCTGCCTTAATCTTCGTTATCACCCATTGATTGTCTATTGCACGAAACTGGTAATAATTTATTGGATTGCACTCTTTAAGGATGAACTGTACTTTATTGCCATTGAATCAATGTCGCACGTAGCATGGTAGCTGGCTAGGTTTGTTCAAAACCTAACTAGACCCTTATGACATTTAATTAAGGGTGAAGTTTGTTTGTTATGGCACCCCATTTTTAACAATTTCTGTTATCTTTAGCTATTTTTTCCATGAAATTTGGCTATAGTAAAAATTCCAGGAGGATTGTATTGAGCACCGGAATGTAAAACTTGAACAGCTTCTAGCACTACCAGCGAAACACATGATCAAAATGGGTTTTTCGTGTATTTTTTCATATCAACAGACTTAAGCAAAAGTAGTTTTGGAACACTGTATGCTAAGCTAAGAACTGATTGGGAGATTTTAATATGCAGGGAAAATACGTATTGTTTGGTCTGAGTTGATAACGACTTTTCATCAACCAATCAGTGATCTCTGATTAAATGAAGCTTTCAAAGAGTTAGGGACAGGCACAAGTATATTTTTTTAGTGAGATGAGGCGAGTTGGTGCTGGACCTGTGGCCTTCGTCTGGCATGATTCATTCCTCGTTGGTACGGATGTTTTCATGACTAGTTTGTGGATGAGTGGTCCTACTTACCAGTGAATTGATCACTTCGCTTGGGAGGAGATATATGTGGCTCTTGTTAGCTGTCGAGCTTGGGTATGTTGGCTGGTTCCAGGAAGGAGTGCAGGACTGGCACCTTCGAGAATGTTGATTGTTACACTCGATCAATTCTTGGAAATAACAAATCGCTTCCTCAAATTGGTGTGACATGTTCGAGTTAAATGCCAAGTGGTTGAAATGAGCATTCGGTTCGAGCAGATTGAGTCGTTTAAGGGATTGCTGATCTCCGAGAGCAGATGAAAATAACTCTTAAGTATCTAATAAAGGGAGATTGTTTCTGTGGAACTTTAAAATATTGTTATTACTCTAGCATATTTTACTAGTGTACATCATAACAAGTACCAATATCGACTAGAACAGGTTTCAAATTATGTTATAAGATCTAGAAGAAATTTAGGACAGTTGTAGTGGATAAAGTATTCACGAGTAAGAGCCAATGTTGCTGGCATCTTTTTATAATATTTATTAATAGTCTATTGATCCGCTTCGCACCTAGGAGACGGAAGAGGAGAATAGGAACAAGACAAAAGGCGGTTTCAATTTTAAAATTATTTAGTATAGAGACCGATGACTCAAACGTGCTGACAGAAGAAATTTTTTAGAAGTAGACAAATTAGAGGACATCACACTTTTTGAGACACATGCACGAAATTTTGTCTTCCTCCTGAAAATCGGTGTTAACCCATTCATGCCCATGTTGTTTGTGGACAACAACGTTTTTAAACAGCCATAACTTTTGATTAAGGCAAAATTTGCTCACAAAAACAAGTAAGGCTAATAAATGTGACTATTGCCTTTCATTTGAGTATTAACAGTTCCAAGGACCAGCTCTACAACTGAATTTATTTCAATTAGTCTGATTGACTTCCGATGGAGCAGTGCTGCCAGGAACAGTTTACGTTGACGACGGAAAATGAATTTTTCATATATCTTCGTTATGTTGCAATATTATTGAAAATTGATAAAAAATTTCAATTTAGACTATCTTTGACTACATTTTCTTCGCAATTGGACTATTGTAAACATTCTAGGCGAATTGTATTGAGCATTGGAAGATAAAAATTGAGCAGCTTCTAACACAGCGAGGGAAGCACCTTTCTTTATGAAAAAAGGCATTTCATGTTTCTTGACCCCACTATTTTCAAGGAAAAATAGTTTTGAAACCCTGCATGCACTAGAAAAAAGTTGGGCATGAAAGGGATAATTGACAGATAGTCGCCACTTCGTCCAATTTTGCAAAGTTTGTCTCGCGAGACGGACCTACATCCGCCAAGTCGTAGGCTGCAGCCGCTAAAAAAACTGGCTTCGCTAAGTATAAAATAGCGAATTCTTCAAATTTTTAGAAAAGAATTTTCAATCAAAATGCAGTTTTGGAAATTTTAAATGCAAAGCAGGGGTCTGTCAAAATTGCAAACTGGTATATGCCGCAACTTTTCAAGAAAGAGTATTTAAAAGCCAATCAGTAGGCGGTATAAAAATTTTGACATTTCATATTCACAAGAGAGTCTTTGTTTCAAAATGATTTTTACTTTTCATAAGAGTACTTTTAATGAGAAGATAACATGAAGATATATGAAAAAATCGCAATATATATTTTTTGTCTGTGTATTGTTGTCCCAGAACCGCACACTATTTCTTACAAAACTGTACACGACAGCATACCGTTCGAAAGGTTTTCTTCTATCAAAAAATGTAGTAAAACCGAAAATTGGCTGAAAATGCCAACGTAGCTAATTTTGTTGCGCCAAATGCTTCAAAAAAAAATTTGAGCTTCAAAATTTTGTGTGCACATTATTTTGTATCGCATTCGCTGTACTAGTTGATATTAAAAGTTCAAAATGACTGTAGCACCATATAATCTACAAAAAGTTTACAAACTCTAAATAGTTGAAATATTTTACAGTTTTGACTATTGATTTTCAACGGACAATAATGAGCTCAATAAAAAAAAGCTTATATTTTTCTAAAAAAACTCCTCGAAAAATTAAAAAAAAACATGGCACATTGGAGACCCCCTTGTATATTGAAAATGTCCAACAGTCCAACATTATCAAATATAATAACAAAATACCTGTTAATAAAAAAATCTTTTTCAGATTTTTTTGCACGGTTTCTAGAATTAGCATAATTTTTTTTACACGGTTTCTCAAAATAACACGAATTTTTTGCACGGTTTCTCGAAATAACTCGGATTTTTTGCTCAGTCTCTCGAAATAACACGGGTTTTTTCACACGGTTTCTCAAAATTACACGGTTTTTTTTCGCACGGGACCCATCCCCGGGCAAAAAAAGAATTTGGTGTAATGTAAAATAGTGTCTCTTCCTTACTGACGATTTTACAGATTATTGCAGCTCCACAAACTAAATTAAAAACAAAAACGGACGGGCCATAAATTTCGGCATCCACTGTTGAATAGAAAAAGGTTTTTGGGTCAGGCACAAAGGATGGCACATCTTGGTGGCCATCGTGCGGGCGGTTTGTCAGTTAATCTCAGCCTAGATACGTAACCATGGGATGCGCTTAGGATGGAGGGGTGGTCATGTTTTGTGAAAGTTTTTAAACAAATTTGTTTTTTTACTCTTTTTCGTATTCCACATAATCCCATTTTTGGCTCGCGGCACTTTCCGGGCAGAGTCAAAGGTAATGTAAAATTTGTGTTTAATTTCTGAGAAACATTGGCTATAGTTGGCTAGAATATGTTTGGCCATATCGGTGTTGCATTGTCTGTTTGGTTGCTCGTTCGTGTGAATTAGCTAGGTGGGTGGAAGAGCGGGTCACGAATATGCTTTACGCAAAACGAATGGTAATTTTGAATGAGAAAGCATTTCTTTTCCATGTGCTGAAGATGGTCGACAAACATTATTAAACGTTCGTTATACAAAGTTAAAAAAAACTAGGTTAATACGCATATTGCGAATGATTTTTTCGGAGCACGTGTATTTTTTATGTTGAGCGGGTACACGAAATGAACAATTTTATCTCAATTTTCTTTTCGCATTTCATTGAAGTAGTCTTGACAGTCTGAATTTAAGAGCAGAAAAAAGTCAAAGTGAAAGTACCAAAACTCTTCGATAACGGACTCAGTCAACTAAACGGAGGTCATTGCTCCGTCTTCGAATCTGTTGGTTTATGATTTTCAGGTGGCTACAAAAACGAATGCTGTACTACTACGCACAGGCGAACAGACAAAGTAAATTGGTCTAATTTGTACTGATAGTACTATAGCACACAGAAACATGTGTTAGTTGTATTTTATACATGTGAAAGAGAGCAATAATTCCTATTAAATAAATTAGTTCAAGTCTTTTGGACAGGGACAAACCGAGCGTTTTTTTTAATTTCGCACTAATGAAGAAATCTGTCGCAGCGCTCTTAGAATACAATGTGCGTTCCAATATTTCACTCTTTCTATATGGTAGTACTCAGCTCCACATGTACTATCTGAACTGAAACAAAGTAGAAAAAATGGGTTTGTGTGTGGTGAGAGTAACGAAAGATACGGTGCGGCGATGGCCGCGTTGAATTATCTTAATTGAAAAAGTTGTTGACAATGAGCGGACACATAGTCATAGAGCTGACTCTTGGATGCTAATGTGCTAAAGGGATGAGTTCAAGTCCGGCGCGGCGAGTTATGGTTCTCTATTCGCGAGATTTCGGGGACACAAACGACACAGAGCAGAGGCTAGAGTGAAATATGTAAGAGTGATATGGTTCGGACTTTGGTTACCGTAACACACATATAGCCGTCTAGGCAATGATGCTTGGTTTGGATTGACACAGTCATATTTTTCATAAAGTAGGTTAGTAAGGGTGGGTGAGAAACGGTGATTTTTATACCTGGTACGCTGCATCTCAAACATTTTGTTGGCCTAATATGTACCTAGGTTGAATTATTAGAACTTCGGACTTCATTACCACAACAATCATTGTAGTGAATTTCGACACTAATAGAACAATTGTGGGTAAGACGGACACATAGTTATTTTAGACGAATAACTTTTAAAATTCAAATGATTTGTATGTGTACCTTAATATTACAAATAACTGGGAATTATGAAACACTCAGTATGCCTTGACTACTATTCTGAAACAACTACTGTGAAAAAATACAAAAAGGTGGAAAAATATTACTATAGAAGTAATAGAATAATCATAACAAATAACAAGATAGACAAAATGGAGAAAAAATTTGAAAAGATGGAACAAATTTAAAAAATGCTACAAAATAAAGCCATGGGGCGTTGGGTTGTGACAATGATTTGCGTATTGCACACTGCCTTCATCATGCTTGACTTGTGATTATTATCTAACAAGAGTTGCCCAAGGAATGATAAGTAGGAATTCATACCAACTCGATCCATACTAGCAGCTCAAGTTGTCGATAATCACCATTACCGGCCGCCCCCGTATCCATCGTCAACGGGGAAGGATAAAGGATTGGGTATAGCGGATGTACTGTTGCTTCACCTACTTAACGGAAGGACGACGACTCATCAGACTCTTCCATATACGTCGCGGAGTTGGAGATTTTGAATGGTATAAGATCTAGGATTCGCTCCAAGCTGATGATGCGACCGTTAAAGCATAGTTTGCTATCAAGTTGTTTAGTTAGTCTTTAAGTACACGATCACTCAAAAAAGAAAAGATCTTGCTCAGATTTTGAGTTTTTTTTAAACTCGGGCCAGCCGGTTACCGAGAGCAACCCATGTTCTCAGAACAAAAGCAATTTGAACTCCAAACAGCCGGCTTTTAGAGTATTTCCTAGATAAACGAGTCTAGATTTTGTTATTTCATCTCTACGATATATTTGTGGGGATGGAAGTCACCTAGTAATAACACGTAATATAAACAAATAGTTATAATAGCGTGAGATGTTATAGATCAAAGAACGTATTTCCAACTGTTCCTGCCTGATTGTTTGCAGAATAAGCGTATACGAGTGTTAATAACGACCATCAAAGGGAATCACAAGGTAATGATAACCTACACAGAAATATTTCGACTTGACAAGATGCATATAAAAGGAATGAATTTATTTATACTCAAGAAATTGTAAAAATATGCGTCGTTCACAATGCTCCTGATTGATCAGCCGAGGTTCATACTAAAGAAAACACAACATTTAATTTTACATGTCAAAACATGTAAAATTCTCTTACCACATAGAAAAATAATTTGCAATGTTGTTTACGTTCAAAGTAACTTAAACTTGTTTACGTTGAATGTAACGTTGAGTTTGAAATTAGATTTATAACGGCAGACGCAGACAACTTTTAGTATCTATTGACCCGTCGTCATCAGTACTGGTCAGATTAAAGTCGTACTGGAACTGATCTTCTATCAACGATACATTTTTACGGTGGTGTTTTTAAGCCTAGATCCGTTTGCGCCCTTCCATTCTACTACTATCGGTAGAAGACTGATAGCACTTAGTCGTTGCCGGTCTAAGAACTAGAGGTTTCATCCTGGGAATTTTTTCCTCGGAAATCTCGGGATTTTTTAGCTTTCCCGGGAATCCTGAATTCAAAAAACTTGCCTTTAGCAAAAAAAATCTGCGGGCGTTATCTCAACCGGCAAACAATTGGTGTGAGTAGTAATTGAAAATTATACTTTTCAAACTGGTTTACAACTTGATATATCTTTGAAATGGGTAATATGAAGACATTTTTTTATGATTTTTTTAGGTAGAGTGTTCAAACCTCTCGCATGATTTTGCTAAAGAATGTTCATGTTTCCATGCCAAAATCAACAAATTCACTGACTATTATTGCGAAGTATTTTTTTTATTTAAATTTTGATTATAGAGGTTTTAACGTTACCTTCACTCGCCTCTTCGGGTTAGAGAAATCTCTTAAGGAAAATCTCTAATCCTATGTGCGGGGTTGGGACTTGAACCCAGGTGAGCTTTCACAATTCCCATTGGCACGGCGAGAAATAATTGTAAAATTCATTCCCAAAGGTTAACGTGTTAGATAGAAAGAGTAAAAGAGCGTTATACTGATCAGTCTGTCCTACTACCTTGGGAGAGCACCCGCTTCATGCACTGCAACAGGAATATCCACGGGAGAAGTCCACTACTCTGTTACACAATGTTGTTTATACTATACTGAAGGCGCTTTCAACAATATTTCAAGAATCCATTGTGGAAGCAGCACTATGCCATGAAGTACCTTTATATGTGTATCACAAAATGGATACACGTAATGCTTAGCAACCGACATATGTGTTTCTCGTTTAGAAATTAGAAAACTCAACGCCTGTGGATGTCCGAAAGGTAGGTGCTGTCACCACTTTCATTGAGTCTTGTCTCCGATGGCTAGTCGAGTAAGCTTAATGGACTTGAATCTCCGACATATGGTTTCGCTGATAATTATCGAATAATGATCGCTGGTATTTACATTAACACATTTTTTGATACGGGTGTGGTGACAGTAGGAAGTGGTCAAAATTAAAACATTATAAAGTGTTGGTCCAAATGGTGATGATGATAAAACCTATTGCTGATACTGAGGCACTGAGGTAGACAAATTGGATGTTCTACGCGATTCTGTGTGGCGTACAATGGGCAGTTCAAGAGAGACCTGCTCTAAAAGCACTTAGTTCGACAGATTCGAAAAACTTAGCATTTACAATGCTATCTACCTTTTATAAATAAATAAATAAACAAATAAATAAATAAATAAATAAATAAATAAATAAATAAATAAATAAATAAATAAATAAATAAATAAATAAATAAATAAATAAATAAATAAATAAATAAATAAATAAATAAATAAATAAATAAATAAATAAATAAATAAATAAATAAATAAATAAATAAATAAATAAATAAATAAATAAATAAATAAATAAATAAATAAATAAATAAATAAATAAATAAATAAATAAATAAATGAATAAATAAATAAATAAATGAATAAATAGCCTCGTGGCTGTTATTCAGTGTTCTGAATATTATTCGTGTGATATTTGTAAATCCGATAACGAAACTTCATATCATCTAATATGTAACTTCCCTGTGGTAGGGGAGATCGGAGCTAGTTGGCCGAATCCCTTTTTCTCCGTTTCTATTAGACATATAGCACAGTCTTTCGTTGTGTACCTCAAGTTGTGTGAAACTCATTTTCCAATGAGTCTGTCGCAAAAGATTTTGTTTTCTATAAGTTTGAGACGATATTGTGTTTTTGGGACAACATAAAGTAAATATTCTTAATTTTTAACACTTATTAAGTGTTATTTAAGGTGATTTTCAATATATTCCCCGAGTAATTACATTTTTTGATAGTGCGTGAAAAGAACATTCCTTAACGCAACAAACACTTTGATAAAATGAAGGGATGTTGCCGACAATCTGCCCCTTTATGCGACGTGATTTTTCAAGATACCTAAATCAAAGCGGTAAAATATGAAAACGGAAGACACCGCAAACCAGCCCCGGTTTCTCCTAATGATATTGCGTATCGTATTTTGGTTCCCCATTCATAGACAGGGAGTACAGTGATACGTTATTGTTGGTAACTCAGAGTGGCGAAGAGCTTTAGGCTTTATCAGTAGGGTCCATTATTCCTTCGGGTGTGAAGAATATAGTCTGCTTACTGTTTTATGTTGTGATGGTATTATATGATCATTTCCCATTTTCCTGCTTTTTCCATAGGATCCTCTTTCTTTTCGAACCAGGAAAAAGATTAAACGCAAGGCGTATATCTCCGAATAACATGGAAAGCGCACCAATCGAGTCAATTTATTCTGATTTCTGGTGAAGGCTGTAAAGGTTATATTGGATAGTTTCACAGCTATCACGTGGATTTATATCATTCGATGGATTATGTGTTACAAATTAGTAACAAAAACCAATGCAATTTACAAGTAACTATTCGTAACTATGACTCAAATTAGCAGTGACTTATTTTTCTTTAATTTGGAATGTTATGGTTGAACGCTGCTTATTATCTAAACATTACATTTATAAAAAATCAAACCTTTAAAATCGATCGTTTGCTAAACTAAATCGATCGGTCAACTTTGGTTCGACAATCGTGAGTTGGCTGTGTTAGTTTTCGAACGCCTTTTATACTCTGATGGACGGATTAAACAGCGGGGATTGTCAATCACCTTAAACCGGGTCGAAGTAGCGGGGAAGGGAACTCCAACCTAGGAGACACACTGACACAATTCTAGTTTTTGCGCAAAACCTATAATTATACCGTAGCGAAACATCAAAACGTTACACGTCCAAGAAGCTCCACATAAACAGACCGAGGGCTGCCATTAGTTTTAATGACAGTCATAAATCAGCGATGAATTGCAATATTTTCTGCTGGCAGATTTTTTTTTATCCATTCGTTCAAATTTATCTATTTGAGCTGCGCGATGCTGTAGGTACATACAGTTGTAAATATCATTGAAACTGTTGAACTAATTTAGCATTAATATTTCGAAAAACTCATTTAATCTGCGATTAGACGAACTTCAATAAATCAAAGTATACATAACTCTAAAATTTCACTTTCTATTTCTCATAATTTGGGATTGAGAAGACCAACCTGCTCATTGTCTAGTCTGGCTAGTAAAAATATACCACGCTCTAATGCTGGTTTCTGTCGGTCACGCATTAGCAAGTGAAGTTGGAAGCTGGTCAAGGTTTGAAAGTTTGCAGAAAAATAATTGTACATACCTACATAGTAGTAGAGTGGTTGTGTATATTGCAAAGTTTTTTCGCCTCTCGCTGAACTTGATGGGGTAGTGCTTATATATCTTATTGGGAGGCGGGTAAGCACTTGGGAGGTCGTGAGATCTATGCGGTGGTATTTTTTTTTATTGCGCAGCAATATTGCATAGGAATGAGAAAATGTTTCAGAATTGAGTTAAATTGCTGCTTTGTACAGTATGGTACATTTTATTGCAAAGGTACTGGAAACGCGCGCAGGAGTATTCAAATAACGCATGTAAATACTAAAGGAGGTTTTACGCGAATTACGTTTATAAACCTTGAGTGCGCAATGCAGCTTGAATACAACATAACAGAGCATTCAATTTAAACGTTGTAAAAACGTTTACTAGGATTTGTTCACCCGAATGTTGTTTCAAAACAACTTTACCACATTGCACTGACGCAATACAGCAAGAAAAAATAATTAGGTCCTTGAGTTTACGTTTTAGATATACGAGATCTTTGACTAAGTTTACTGGAAATAACCTTTTCGCGATCAATATTTAATAACTGTGCCGCACAGATGGGGGTTCTTATTTTTTAACAATGCTATCTACTGGTATAGTGTCTTCAGCAAAGTTGTTTACGAACCCAATATGATTGCCGGAAACATCAAAATTTCTCGGCCTACTGGATTCAGAATACAGACTTATCGAAGAAAAACATCCAAAACAGATTTTTTCCATAATTTTAAATTATACTCAATAAAATTAGTTACTGACCTAGCGCTTCGACTTTCTCTCATCAGAATTCGACGCTAACTTAGTGACAGATCCAAGCTGGCGCCCAATAGATGCTCGCTCCAAAAACGAAAGTACTGTTTATGTTTCTGAGCAAACCCCTAGTCCTGCGTGATGTCCCGCAAGGAAAGGAGTTTTGACTAAGATGTGCCAACCCGGCGCTAGTTTAGTCCTGTCACTAAATTAGTGTCGGATTTTCAGATTCAGATTCTACCCCAATAAAATGTATTACAGTCAGATATTTCGTGCAATAATCTAAGATTCAGCCAGATCGAAAGACTGCTCTTTAAAAAACGCTTGCAGAATAAAAAGGTGGAAACATTTTCTGTACCTAATTGAGGTTGTCAATATTTTCCAATACAAAATTAATGGATAAATATGGAAACGATAACGTGTTGTGTTAAGATTTGTTTGGGTTATTTCATGATGTGGATGTTTACTTTTCAAGGCTATGACTGTCATACTTACTGTAATAAGAAATAAAACATTTTAAAATATCGGTAAATGTTCACACCTCTACCAACTTGTGATCATCGCAGCTGTCAATTCTAAATAACTATCCGTATGTCAACTTTTGAAATGGTTCGCTCTCTCCGTTAAATTTTTGCAATTCAAGAGAAAATAACTTTCGAACTGTCAAATTTTAACTAAAGGTTAAAAAAATCGCCAAATGGTTCACAGCCTTAATGCTCAAACCCTGCTTTCTCATGAAGATGAATGGATATCCCTTCGAAACGTTGCATTATGGGAAGGCGTGTGATAAAATTCAGTTCTATTCTATAATGCCCGTTTATGTATCCTGGAATTAAGAAAATCTTTGTGCATCTCAGAAAAATATGTGACTTAATTGAGTAATATAAATATTGATGCTTGAAGATAAAATTGCTGAAAAGAGACATTAACTGTTATAACGGCATTTAATTAGCAAGGGACTGGAATGTGAAGTATATTTTTCAATATTAAGAGCCACAGTACTCACGGGAGAGTATGGAGTTGAAGGAAGAAAGTTTAGAAAAGCGTCGTATGAGGTCATATGAGCAAGCTTAAAGCTTCCCGGTGATTTTAACTTTTTATCTTTTACCTCAGGGGTCAGTATATTTTGGCATTTGAAATGCGAATCACCTGAGCTTGCGGCATGTCCTGGACGAGCGTAAAGTAACTTTGTACTTCATGCTGTCGGACATGTCGCCGGGAAACTTTAAGCTTGCTCATATGACTCAATTCCACGTTTTTCTAAACTTTCTTCCTTCAACTCCCTGATCTCCCGTGAGCCTTCCAGTCCCTTGCTAATTAAATGCCGTTACAACAGTTAAAGAACTGACTCAAAAGGTCGCTAACAAAAAATGGGAAAAAAGGATTCATTCCACGTGTTTTTCAATTACCTCGCACCTCTATTGAATTTCGAATGACACATATGTTCAAATATGTCATTTGAAAACTAAAAATATCTGTTTTGTGATGTTTAGATATGATGTTAAATCCGGCAAACAAAGCGTGCCAAAGACACCCTGAACTCTCGACGAGGAATGCAAATTTCAATGATAGTCACAAATAGTCTTTTTGCATGGTATTGGTTTGTATAGAACTCAATAGTTCCTATCTCCAGCACGAGAATTCCGAACGTAACAATACGCAAGCTATAAGGATAACTGGAAAAAGACTGCATTGTAGTCGACTGCATGCACGGCTTTTGGCTATCGAGAATAATATGAACGCCAACATCGCCAGCGTAGACACTGCACACTCCCTTCTATTTGCTCCAATGCAAATGAACACTTTGAAATGTTTACCTGTCTCATTCACGAATAGAATTCTCTCTCTATCGTTCTCTTTTTAATGGGCTCGAAAAGACATGCGACCTAATTCAATTACGTGTTAAAATACTGTGCCTGAAAATTCTATTCTGTATAAAATTCCTTTCTTTGAGAAATCTGTGATTAAAAAGACATCATTGAATTCCAAAACAAATTGAACGTCAAATTTCCAGATAACTAATTAGGGACCATTAATAAATAGAAATATCGAAAATCTTGAACGACACCGTCGACAACAGAAGAAAGAAAATGAAAAGGTGAACATAGAAAAGAATGGAAACACTAGAAAGTGCATTGCATATTAATTCGCAATTCTTTAAATAATGAGATTTTACCAAACGATTCCGAACTTTTTGAAACAATGGATCTCTAATTAATAAAATTCATTTTATTCATTTACTTTATTTAAATAATTTCTTTTAAATTACAGTCTATATACTCATTTTTCAGTTTATTTATTATTGTTGTTTTTTTTTTTTAAATTTATCCATTTTGAATAAATTAAAATAATTTTTATTCTATTTGTTCAATTGAGTTCAATTTTATCTATTTTAATCGTTTCGTTTTTTTGGATTCACTCGGATTAGGTCATACATTTCGTGCGTTTTATTCATATCATTCATGTAAGTTATTTTATTCACTGTTTTCATTTTATGCATTTTATTTATTTTTTTCAGTTTAAACATTTTATTCAGTTTTTTAAAAACGGTTTCGTGACTTTCTCTGTACGTAAACTGTTCTGTGGGGTACACACTACAATCGCTCTAATATGCCTAATTTTTATTCAATTTATTATTAAATTGGGTAGTTTTATCCTAAACCAATTGGTAAAGAAGCCTGTTAGAAAAATATTCGAGTTTTGTCGAATTTATGACGTGACATTGCATTTTTTATTGAATAAGTCTTGAAAATAAGTCATAATTCCCTTTTTGCTTAATATTGCTATAACTTTTCAAGCCGATTTTGACCATCTCTACGTCGTTGATAAGATTGTTAAATTGCCTTTCGAACAATTATTTTTAGACAAAGAACATTTTCTTACGAGAATTTACATAAAAGTTATTCTGGTCAGAACCAGCAAAGTCAAGCCTGCTTGACTAGGGGTTTGGTCAGGAACACAAATTGTGTCTCCGTTTTCGGAGCTAGCGTCAATCCGGCGCTAGGTTAGTCCGTTAACGAAGTTAGTGTCAGTTTCTGTTGAGACGAAGTCGAAACGCAAATTCAACAACTAATTTAGTTATAGGTTTTGTGCTCTTCACGCGCAAAGATGGTTTTAAACAATTTTCTCCTTAATGGAGAAAAATAGTTTTTACCAAAATTGTTCTCCACTAAGCAGAAATATAGCATATTGCATTATTATATGGAAATTTAATGAATATGGTAACACATTCTGTATCGCCACATCAAATTAAAAAATGTGTGTTTTTACCGCATTAACCTTACCCTTCCCTTATATTTTAGCGGCTCGAAACTAGTGAAAAACATGGTTTCCTGAAAGTTTTTCTTTGCAGATAACATTATAAATAATTATATAAATTATATAATTATATAATATTATAAATAATGATGAACTTTTGAATGGTTCTGTTAAAAAGTCTTCGATATTTCCATCGTTAGGATGGCTACATTCCATTATTATATTGCCTACACATTTTTGGCGGTACAACTGGTCAGTAATTTGCTAACCGCATGGAATGGCATTCCATCACGGTGCACATGACAAAGTTCAAATAATATACCATGCAGGAATTTTGCAAATATGAACACCCGTACACGCTATAATCGATTTTTATTCTAGAAGAAAGCATCAAAGCAAGGATTGACTCTTTTCGGTCTAGAGATGCTCCCGTCATAATTTGCCAAGCTGGTTCATGTCTTTGAACATTCATATGTATGTTGATCTGTTTACACACACACACATAACACGCACCAGGACGACCAAGGTGGGGTCCAAGCGATGGTTAGTTACCGAAGCAAGAGACACACAAAAAAGAGCCAACCTAACAAAACGAAGAAGAGCCTAATCCTGCCTCCTGTGTCCGTGTCGCAGAGCTCACAAAGTTTGCAGCGCTTATATACTTCGGAGTCGCTCCTTCTTCCTCGCTGGGCGCACCGCAAAAGGAGCCATGTAATAAATAGGAGTCAAAAAAAAAGAAAATAGCAGGCAGTAAGGAAAAAAGGATCGAAAAAAATCAAACACACTTTTACTTTCCTTTGACGAACAGAGGCTCGCTTAGCAACGATGGTGTACTTTTTCGGTAAATTTGTCAATGCGATGACGGAGGCATTCTTGGTCAATGGAATGCGAATGCAATGCTGGTTAGAAGGAAGAAAAAAGTTTTTACCTCTTCGTGCCCATGGTGTTTATAAACATTTAAAATCATCTTTGGGTTGTGCAATATTTGCGAATATGATATAGGGTAAGAGGGTATAATACGCTCCACCGGGGCAAAACGCCCCGCTTCTATTCCGAGGACGATCGATAATAGTATCATTTCATGAAACCATCGTACTAAGTTAGTTCGACCTTTTTAAGATTCCGCAAAAAATAATAATATGCACAAAAGTTTCAAAACAGCCATTTCAATGTAAGTTCGTACAATTTTTCTATGAGAATTTCAAGCAATTGGGAAAAGTCGAATTTGGTAGAACTATTTCGAACAACTTATTACAATATATAAGTTCCTATGTAAGTTTTTGTAAATTAGTGTAGAATTATTCATATTTTCGCAACAGCTCGTCACTGGTCAAAACGCCCCACTAAGTTCTGGGTGGTATGTCCCATTATTAGCATAACTATGAACTTTTTCTTTCATGTAAATCTATGTTTCAACTATTGTATGGCCTTCTTTTAGCATAATAAAAATTGTAATAATTCGATTAGGACATATGGCCCCACTGTTTTGGGGAGTACTATCCAATTGTTTTGGGGCATACTCAAGGATTGCTATGAGGCATACCACCCTTGTGTTGTGGACCATTTTCCTCTGGGAGAACGAAGAAACTACAATTGGAACGTCTTTGAAAAACGTGTAATAATATTTTTATTAACATGTTTTTCACAAAAAAAAAAAAAATAAGTTGGAACTAATTTCTCTCTAGTATAGCAATAAATTGAAAATCAAAATTTTTCATTTGATCCTTTTATGTATCGGTAAATGTTAATGTAATCTGTACCGTACGTATGAATAATGGTTTTTAAATATGGTTATATTTTTTATTTGAAATGCTTTTGTCGTTTTTGGCGGTTGAAATACACAGAGAAATCAATATATTTTATTCAACAATAATGGCGATATTTGATCGTAACAATGTCAACGCATAACGTGTCGTGCAGATCTCAGTCAACAACCAGAATGGTTCAGGACAATATAACGGAATAAAATGATTCAACAGCAAGTGGCTTCTCGTGGACTTCCTGCCAAGGTGTTTAGAGTTCTAAGGTGATTCGTCTTTGGCAGTAACTAGGTGAGGAGTGAGGTAAGCGTGCAGCATACTGCGGGGAAGAAAAAATGACAGCGAACAACTTTGTTTACCGCCTGAAATCTAAGCAAACATATGGAGACAACTAGTAAACAAAGTTGTTAGCTGTCGTTTCTAAAACCAACATGGCTGATCGGCGTTTTTAGGATCGGATCACCTGAGAATAAAAACTCCTTGCTTCCTGCTTTCTGCTAGTGGAACGGTGCCTAAGACGGACATCGTAAGGTTAAATAGCAAATTCGACTCATCTATGGATGCATTGTTGGCAAATTGCACGTAAACCGCGATTTGAGATAATGTTGCATCAATATAAGAGCTTATACTAATAAAATATCAAATATGTTTAAAATGGTTATGAAAAAGAGGCTCAAAATCGGTATTTCAAAAGTGGTATGGGAAAGATGGACACCTGGGGTGAGTAAGATAAGCGTGCAGCATTGGTAAAGATTGGATAAGGGCAGAGTGAGACGCTTCTCGGCCAATAAATTTTGTTTTCTGTTAGCACATCACAATGTAGCAAAAACAAAAAAAATAGTTCAAGGATATGCAATTTGACGGCATTCTGCTTTGTATTGGCGTAAGAAATATGTCCATCTTTCCCTACCCTACTGTGTCCGTCGTGCTCAATATGATACAAATTTTTAAAAAATGTGTCTATTTAGAATGATTATGTAAAGTTTCTGTATTTTTAGCCAATTAAGTGTTAAATACCCAGTACCTTATGCCCACTTAGAAATATTTGATATGATGGTTTTGTCAAGAAACGTAGAGGGAACTAACGCGTAGGGCGTTTGGTGTGCGTGGGGAATGCGCATGGCCTTGACTGAGAGGAGTGACGGACGATGTATCATGTATGAAATTTGACAGTTCATGAGAGAAATCCAGGGCCAGTGGCAGGTTGCGGCAATCATATTCGCACGAACAGCAAATTGTTTATTGACATATTTATTTGCTTGCCTTTAGGGCCGATTTTTTCACTCTCACCTAACTTTTAAATCAGGTTTACCAGTACGTTTAAACCTGGCTTAAGCGTTAAGCGAGAATGAAGAAATCGGCTCTTAATTAATTAAAGCATGGTAATTGTTCTCAGTGTGTCGTTTACTTTCATCTATTAAATCATTCCTGGTAACTTATCATTAGGGCATGCAATATTGTGACAAATGTCAATGTAAGCCTAGATGCCAAATTTCACATAATTTGAACCATTTTAGACCCCCGCCCACTTCACTTGTAGTTTTTGAAATTCTATGGGAAAATATGGAGGATAAACATATTAAATGTTAAAACTTTAAAGGAAATTACAATTCACCTTTTGGAAGGAAATAGCCTTAGTAGACATTTCTGTTTCTCGAAAAATATGGAAAAGTGGGTTATTGGATCATTTTGTCCCCAAAATCCCCTATTTTTAATTTTTTTCTGCTCCGTGATGCAAATTATACATATTTTGCAGTTTGAAAACACCTTAGAAATCTCACCTTTGCGACCTTTATTCGAATATGAGAAGTTGGGGTTATAGGGCCTTTTCTCGATCATATTAAATTGTATCATTTTCTCGTGTATATTTCTCTATTACTCTTAAATTAAATTTAATAAAATGATCTTGGATTTTCATGCCATGTGCAGTTTGACAAGACCATCATTGATAAGACCATAATTTTATGTTGAAAACGGTCTATCACTGAGAAGAATCATCAGAACGGCAGTCCCTCGGTTGAAACTATCAAATTTCATCGGAATCGAAGATGGTGTGTCACGATTTTTATCATAATTGGATCAATATTGGTGGAATTACTCCACCACAGAAATGAAGACTTTTTTCATTAGGTCCAACCTGAAAATTAGAGCCCTCTTTTTTCGCTTTCTCTTTTGATTATTACTGCAAAATCATACACATTTTTAAACATTCATCAGTATCTTTCGAAAGTTTAAGGTTTTACTAGCTTATTCCGCAAACATTTGAAGGGAAATCAGAAAGTTGACCGAGTAATTCGCGGAAGAGAAAGTAAACAAAGAGAGGCTCTCTTTTGTAGATTGGACCTATTGAAATAAGTCTTCAAATATGAAATGGTTTCATCGCTTTTTTGCAAGCAAACAAAACTGACAATAAATCAACTCCATACGCCTACGTATGGGATGATGGAGTTAAACGCACTCCGGGGCAAAATGCACCTCTTTCTTTCAACAAAAGTTTCTGAAAATTTTTGAAAAATAGTAACACCAGCCGGAAGTTCGTCATAGAAAATATAAACTACCAAAGTTTCCCAACTGTATATTAACCCTTTCATGCCCAACTTTTTATCTAGTGCATGTAGGGTTTCAAAACTATTTTTCCTTGAAAACGGTTGGGCCAAGAAACACGAAAAGCCTATTTTCATAAAGATAGGTGCTTCAATGACAGTGCTAGAAGCTGGTCAATTTTTACCTTCTAATGCTCAATGCAATTCTCCTAGAATAAATACAATAGTCCAATTACGTAGAAAACGTAGCCAACGACAGTCTAAACTGATAAGTTTTATCAGTTTTCAATAATATTGCACCATAACGAAGAAAAGAAAAAATCATTTTCCGTCGTCAACGTAAACTATCCCTGGCAGCACTGCTCCATCGAAATCCAATCAGACCAATTGCAATAACTTCAGTTCTAGAGCTGATCCTTGTAACTGTTAATACTCAAATTAAAGGCAATAATCACATTAATGAGCCTTACTTGTTTTTGTGAGTAAATCTCGCCTCAATCAAAAGTTATAGCTGTTTAAAAACGTTGTTGTCCACAAACAACATGGGCATGAATGGGTTAATTGCAGCCCGAGATATAAACCAAAACAATAACGTGTTCTTCTTATGTAATTATTATTGTGGATTTTAAGCTCTTATAAATGCCGTTTTAACTTTACATGATGTGCATTCTTGTGCTATTGTTACCGTTAATCGTCTTTTTGTTGCACTATGTGTGGAAAATGTACTAAATAAATCACTTTTTGCTAGTTTTATATTTTTGCTCCATCGAACAGTGAAGTAACTGAGGTCAAATCCTGGCCATAATTATTTATTGCTGCTCTGCTATCACTATTATTATACCTTAATATGAACCAAAAATAGACAATAACTAGTTTTTGGAACAATTTGGCACCCTACCAAAGGAGCGGATCCAGAAAAAAATTTCGGGGGTCCAAAATTTCAACTTTGAAATGTTCATTATGCAATACGTAATATGAAATACCCTCATTTAATTAAAATCAGGTTTGGTAATCGAATCTAGTTTTGAATGATTTTGAACTTTGAATGAATTTAAAATAGAAACAATTTTAAAATTTCTCAAGAACTTAAAAATTTTCAGGGGGGGGGGTCCGGACCCCCAAGACCCTCCCCCTGGATCCGCCACTGCTACCAGTGCAGAGGTTAGTTAATTTTCTATATTCTTTCGAATACTAGTAATTTCGTGGTGATTTTTGTGAATAAATTTTTCCAGTTACACAGATGATCAGTGGAAAGGGAGAAGGAAGGAGGGACATCTGTACAAATATTCATAGAGATACCTTTTGCCAATCATAGTATTTGGCCCTACAGCATTTCGGTGTACCTTAAATTAGTAAATAATTTAATATTTTCAAATCGCTTGGAATTTATGGAACGGACAGGATCGGAAGAATGTTTTTTGGATAGCTGGAACCTTATTTTGCAATACTGTTTCAGAAACTTTGAATGATAAAACTTGGAATAAAATGTTTAGAATAAGGTATTTTTAAGTTAGTGCAATACACATCAACCCAACTATTTTCAGTTAGTTTTAAGCTGAGGTTATACAAATGGTTGTGTTCAACTACGTTTGTAATAATATGGTCTTATTTAAAGCAATCATCATCACTAGAAAGCGATATTGTTGGCAAAATAATGAAAAATGAATAAAAACCTTTTAAAATATCACCATTTTGCACGCATGCAAAAATTCTTTAGCAATTTTGACATACTCCTAATATTGCCACATTATGCAGTATACTTTTAGGTATGTTAAAAAAATAACTAAATTAAAAATCGAAGAATTTCTTTTTGCTATTGACCAGGAATTTGTTCTAGTTACTCCTCTGTGCATCTGTTTAATCGAAAACAGCAAAACCATTCTGAAAACTTCATAATTGCATAACCTGAGGCGATCTAAAGGCACACTTTTGTGAAATTCCAATAGAAAACAAAATTTCTGGCTAGTTTGCCGAGCATTCTGCCCTATTGTTGCGGTGTATTCTGTCGCTTTGTTGTGGTGCATTTTACCCCCGCACTGGTGCGTTTTGTCCGTTTATTTTTCATACAGTGATTTATATTGATTTTGAAAAAATTAATATTTTTCATGTTTTTGAATATTTTGCAAAGCCTGTAATAACAGGTAAGACTCGATTATCGGGGGTTTCGATTATCCGGGTTAAGATTAATGATTCGATTATCCGGGTGTTTCTAAAAAAATCTAATTTAGACTAGAATGTCTGATTATAGTGCTAATTCGATCATTGCAGTCAAGGGACTTTTTTCGGGGAAAGGGGGGTCTAGGGTTAATCTCCTTTCAAATTTTAGCATATATATGTGTTATTCCGCGAATGAATTTTGAGGCAGGATTCTAGAGAAAAGCTTCTTAAAGGTCTAGCGGAATCCTTCTCAAGATAGAACTCTGCGAAGATTATGATTTATTCAAGATGCTGATAGACATAGAATCATGTTCCCATTTTCAATGAAATCCGGTTTAAATGTCTGTTTAGGCAGAGCGCAATCTGTGCATATGCCCCCGCCGTTGTACATGTATTATCTGTGATAAAGTGCGCCAAATAAAATTCACGACAGTCTAGTTCAGTCATCGTCGGCGCACAGTGATCACCTTCCATATAAAAGTCGGACAAAACCTCAAAAGTGGCCCGAATTTGATGAAAACTTCACATTAGGGTAATTTTGTGACGCTGAATTTATATTTCATGTTTATTTTTTTGTTTTTTATTTCCTCAAAATTTTGGCACTTAGGGTGGTTCGAAAATTCAACATTTACAAATATAAAGTGCACTATTTTCAAAAATTCATTTTCAAAAAATTAGGCGCGGTGAATTTTTTAGCAGAACACACATTTTTTCAATTGTTGATAATGATAAGACACATCTATAAATTATATTGCGAACCCTGGGTAGTCAAAGGCTGCCATGCGTCTCCTTCAGACGTATCATGAAAAATCACCTTTTTCCATAGCTCGGGGCAGAAAGGGGCAAAACAAGATATTCATTTTCGGAAAGTACACTAATTTTCAAGTATCGTGAATAACAAGCGATCTTTCCGAACCGTTTCAAAAAAAAGTACAGCCACTTTGAACATTATAACTTTAAACTATTGCTCGATTTATTATTTGTTTTTCATATCTGAGCGAGAAGAAAAGCTTGTATCGACTAAATCGAATGGGAGCTATAAGTCCAGTGAATAACCTTTCACATGAAATCAGTTTGACCCCAATCGGAATCTTAACTAAAAAGATATATGCATTTGAATAACTTAGGTTTGAAAATAGTTTTCCTCAGAATTTAAAATCTATTTCACATTTGAAGTCATGTAAAAAAATCGAACTATCGTCCTCGAGACTTAATATTTCGAGAAGTCTCTATTCAACCTGTTAAGAAACAGAGAAAAATGTTAAATCATGAAAAATCAAAAATAAAATTTTGAGGTTTTGTCCGGCTAGGCGACACTGTGCGGCGGTGGTCGATCGATCGTACTTTGTGTTTTTATACCTTATCACAGTCCGTCTTTTGTTTCGCTGTTTGTGCCTTGTTTGCTTCGTCCGTTTATTGGAAGGCAGGAAATGAGTCCTACCGCTGAGAACGATCAGGTCTTATGAATATCCTGCTATGAGTTCCAGTAGTCCACTGGACATAATATTGCTCTCCTCCCACTGTGCCCTTCGACAATTGATTCCTGCTCAGAATACCAATGGTATCTTTAACGCCTTCCTGCCCATGTTGTTGATAAATAACCACGTTTCTAAACGACTACAACTTTTGTTTTATTCAACATATGTTTACAAAGACAAGTATGGCCAATAACTAGGACTAATATCTTTCATTTGAGCACTAACAGTTATACATATTATCAGTAGAACAGAAGTTATTACAATTAATCTGATTGATTGAAATTTTGGAAGATTTTCGTACCCTGGCAATATTATTGAAAACTGATTATTGTGACTAGAGGCGATTTCAATTCTTGGGAATCTCAAGTTAGGCTATATAAAGAGGGCGCCAGCAGTACTTCTCGCTGAGGCGGCAGGGAACCCATCATCTACGCAACCTTTGGTTGTTCTTCGTAGGTGACAAACATGAGTGGAAGAGTTTCCGAATACTATATGCGTACTGATAATCCTGTACGACGTTGGCCAACTAAATAAACGATTCTCAACCTTTTTCGTACCGCGGACCCCATCCCGGATTGCTGCGGACCCCCACGGATAAACCTGGAATTTGTCTGCTATCAATATGTTATTTTCAGTTTGTTAGGAAACAGGACTTATATTTGTCTACTGGGGTCCACGGACCCCAGGTTGAGAATCACTGACTAAATGATGCTACAAGGACAAGGATCTCTTTGTGGAGGCACAACGCTCACTCGTCTAACTAGAATGAGGGTTAAACGAAACGTTAGTTGTGATATGTGACACCATCACATAAGTTAAACTGGAGCCAAGAAACAGACGACATCTAACTTACTTAGTTTCTTTATTTTTACTGTATACGAGTAATAGAATCATTTTCCCAGAAAAATCGAAGCCGCGGGTAATCGCGTTTGACTTGTATTGCAGTAGTCATACCTTATTAAAAAAGTTTATCTTAGAATGGTTGCATAAAAAGCTATAAACAACTAATACATACCGTTAACTCCTTACCACAGTCAAACAGACGTAACAGCTCGAAGAAAATAAAAAAAAACATCGCCCACGGTATACTAGCCACATCTGTTGAACACCTTGCACTAAATGTGATTCTGGCAACCATGGGACAATGTTTTTTTCAACCGAAGTACTGGCAACAATGCCCATACCGATTGTCAACTGCAAGATAGTAGATGAAAGGTAGAGGCATTGTTGCGGTTGCTAAATTTGAAGAGCGAAATAAAAAAATCGCCTGTCACGTACTTCAATTTTCCATGGCATAATTATTGCAATTGACAAATTTAAAAAATGCAGAGCTACGACTGCATTTCTAAAACCCAACACAACCATTTATTGTTACGGGAAATTAAGCAATGCCAAAATTGTTCTTCTTTTCGTGTGAAGAAATCAATTTTTGTCGTCAATTGGTCATATGATTGATTTTTGTCTCTATTTACTCTTCTTTGTCGTCGCTCTTTTGGAATCCCGGAGACATCAGGTACTCTTAAGGTTGCACAGAGAATGCGCAAAATTCGCAAACGAAAAAAGCAGTTTTTTCCACACCGTATGTCAGATTTTCATAAAAATCAATCAGCAGTACTGTAACAACATTCTACACACGCTGATTGATTTTTATGAAGATCTGACATACGGTGTGGAAAAAAAACTGCTTTTTTCGTGTGCGAATTTTGCGCATTCTCTGTGCAACCTTAATTTTATTTAGTCTATTTTTAAAGAGTCGGCTGTGCTATCGAGGTCATCATTGGATCAAGATCACGGAGACACAACCCCTAAAATTTCCTTACCAACGATTTCATTTTTAACGTTTTCCTATGGGAGAATTTAATTTTATAAAATTCTAAACGGATGGTTCGCCACGATGATTCTGCATGCGAGTACATGGCACTACTTTCTCTTTCAACGAAATCTTTGCTTCTGTCCTGAGTGCAAAGTATGTTCGATATTGGTCTTCTACGGAACTATATACTTACGCAATCTAAATATGTAGTGATTATCATTCATAATAATCTCACGACTTGATAGTTTACCTCCTGTTGGGTCGCGACGGATCATTAAATATATCTAGATTGAATATGGTCTAAGCGAATCTTCAATTTTCGTAACTCCTGCACCCCGCCAAAGTTGAATTTCTCCGTAAGTCTCCGGGGACCAACAAATTCGAATCCATTGCATACATCCGGTTAGATTTGTTACACCGAACCAGTTAAATTGACAAGATCCTAAAATGTATCTGCTCACCGATCAGCATCGTGCAGGAAACTACGAAATGATTTTGAACAATTCTGACCTTGAACACTTCGACAGGAATGCATTTCACATTTCTGGACCATTTTGTTTGTTTTGGTTTGCATAAAATGAAAATGGCGGTTATGTTATCGGGCAAGATGGTACAGGATGTCACATTGTTCCAGCTATACGTACTGTTGCCATATTTCTTCGATAAAATCGATATTACAAATGAATATGAAGAAGAAACACATAAACAAATAACGTAGTGGGCAAAGGTTTTGATTCGGTTCGGTAATAATTATTTTTATCGCTAGTTTCGAGATTAAAAAGTGTCCCTAAGTGTTCGAATCGGATGATTCATGGTGAAGTTCGGCCTTTTCTCTCCTTCCATCGTGCGCCAGGATGGAATCAGGATGCTCGTTCCGATCTTTGTTTACTTATTTTATGGGTCGTGGAAGCCTTGCTCAATTTGACATGTATAAAACTAATACACTCAAAAGTGACGAATGTTCCCACCTTTCTTTTCCTTCATCTTAGTTTTCGGGTGCTTGTGGTAACGAAGTGACACATTATGGCTATGTGTCAAAATCGCTTCACAAGCTACTGTGAGATGGCGCATTTTACATAATTTAAATCGACCGTTTTTTCTGTGGGCGATGAAAATTCTTCTCGTGTTACGTCTGTTTGTCTGTGTCCTTACCATTATAAATAATAAATGAAAATCTGAACTAAAAATACAAATTACACCTTGAAATTCTGAAAAATCTACTAGAGCCAAAATAGGTACATTTACATTTTGCATAATAGGCACATTTACCCTGATCATTTTATTTCCAATTGCTTCGCGAATGAAGCTTAAATCCATAAAATAGCACAAAAAAGTTTGACTCGGTTATCCGGGGTGAGATTTTTTGAACTTCCCGGATAATCGAGTCTAACCTGTATTGTGATTATAGAGGAAAATCGTTATATTCTCCCAATTAATGTTCTATGGTTTAAAAATGATCATATTTTCTTGGGAGGTGCATTTTTCCCTACATTAAGGTAAAATTTGCAACTCGGAGCTTGGTGTTTATCGGCCAGTGGTGCTCAAAATACAACTTTCAATTCAATCTATTGCATCCAAGATTCAAATTCAAGCCTTCCTCAATCATTCACTTTCAAGTTGGCCAGATTTTCTTGCACAATCCAACGTTTTCATTTAAATTCGATGCAATTTCATCCACCAACTAAAATTGTTGCGGTTAATTTAGGTTAAAATTTTAATTTTAATAGTCAGTACCCCAGCGGAGAAATATTCACATAGCCACTGAGGTTGAAAATTTATGGAAAATGATTGAGCGACTGGGCTGTATGAATGAATTATAAATTAAACAACTGAGATTTGCGCATATTTGGGCATGATTTGATATTTGTTTCTCCTTCAAATTCAAACAAATCTGTCACCAATTAGCAGCTCTGATATCAGCATCGAAATTTCAACGATTAGGTAGATTTGGTCATTCAATGAAGAATAAAATTCATTTATTGTACACATCGATAGTGCTCAATTTTCTCAATATAAGAATATTAATATGTCCATCCCTTCATATTTTTGTAACTATGCAGAGAAACCATTTTTGTAGTAGGGATATGATAGCAAGAAATTAAAAATAACATGATTTTGTTTCCTATCTCATTAGTTTTTATTTGACGTTCCACCTAATTACAATTTGATCCAACTTCACGCGACAATTTTTAACTAAATAATTATTGTTCGATAACCTTTAACAACAAAGACATTCTCTGTGAGGGGATTAGTTGCTTCCAGTACATTTATTTTTTTTTTTCTCGAATTGATTTCTCTTCTTTATTGAGTTGTGGCTAGTGGGTTGGGAATTTTCCCTTGCGCATGCGTCAGATTTTTATTGTTCTTCCTACTGTGTTGGAATTTTAGTCTCTTGTTCGTACGTTGCTACACCGACCAAGCATGTATGGGAAATAGTACTTCTTGGAAGTTATAAAATTACCCGATGAGAAATTTACAAATGTAATGACTCGTTCGTAACCGGACGCGATGAATAATAGATGTATCAATGGGTTAGTCGTACAGAAAATTTATTTCTCCTAATTTCGCTCGGTCTGTCCGCCAACTGCTGTTGGGGCAAGTGCGACATAGCAAGCTCGGACCGCGTATGTTTGCGTGTGTGGTGTGGCCCTGTGCATGTTAGTTCTGATTTTTTCCCTTTAGTTCGTTTGGCACACCCTGTGCAGCTTGTTTCAACGCGCGTGTCCCCCATTCGACCCCCTTTGCCGCTATTATATACATCTGGTAAATTGAATATTATCGTGACCCAAAAACGACTTAGATACAGCGCTTATATTCCGCCGTGAATTTTCGCTTCGTTTCGACGGCGTTCGACTCTTTCTCGGCTCGCCAACGATTTGTGTCCACTAGTGTTGGTACTACGTATATAATAGAACAGTAGAAAAATGCCACTCGCGCGAGCACACCGTTTTTACATAACCTTTTCCGATTCTCATCGCGCGCACTCTCGCTGTGCTGTTTGTGTATGAAAAATGTTGAAATATCTATTCGCGGCAAGCGCATTTACGAAGCGCGCTTTACACATGCAGAAAATGAAAGAAACGATTCATAGAAAACTGGTTGAATAATAATTTATACAGTAATTTCAAAAGTTTCGCAGCCATTTCGTGAGACTAGCGTGTGTGCCAAGTGTTTGGTCAGCCTAGGACCCGCTCTCCTCAGGCTGATATTGGCTGAAAGAGGGGTCCACCGATGGCCTTTCACACACGCTAAGCTAGCGATACTTTTGCCGCCACTGCTGTCGTACATTGCCCAACGAAATTGGACTCGGTGTTTACGGTGAGACTCGTAGTTTACGTTTGCTTCAAGAGGGAGAAAGAAGTTCAGAAAAAGCGTCATTCAAGAGCTGTGGTCATTACTAGATGGCCTAGTTTCGAACCCCTTGTATTCAAATCGAATGGCGGTTTGAGCTGGTAGGTGGATACATAGCAATTATTTCCAATACAACTACGAGTGCTGGCTATTGTCAGCTATCTAAATCAACGAAGCTGACACGATGTGAACGAACAAAAGTGAACAAAAACTGGGATCGGCCGTGCCTAGTGGATTATATCATCATCACTTTGTGCTTCGATACTCTATCTCGCTCCATCTTGTTGGGGATACCACGTCTGTACGGGCAGTGCGATTCATGCGAGTATGGAACAGAACAAAGAAGAAGCTTATAAGGCCGATCTTTACAAAATGCCTACACGCATAGCCCTGAGATAGTGTGCGAACGTTTCAAGGTCTTTCAAATTCTGCGCCAGGGGACCAGGGGTTCTATTGCACACTCCGTAAGGGTATTCTTTACTGTAAAGCAAATCAAGCGAAATGTATATTATTAGTTTACTGTGCTATCTGATAATTCAGCGATCAGGGAAGTGGATGATTCCGTCTCCCTGTATAGGAGTGTTCCTGCGAATTTACCATTTCTTGAATCTCAAAGTTGTTAATCTTGATTTAGCAGAACAGGGGAAGCGCTCGAGGAAAAACCCGTTTGATGAGGTAAGCGTTTCACGAAATGCTGGCGCGCGATAGAAACCTGACATACAGACACACTAAACCACAGTCTAAGCGAGAAAGAGACAGGCTCAAAGAAAGAGGGTTATACCAAAGGGAACTGCAAAAAACAGAAACTTGAATTCCCAACAGCGTATAGGATGCTCGGTTGGCAGCGTTTCGAATTGGATTCAAGGAAATGTGTGGCAAAAAAGTAGAACTGAATCTTAACGGGTTTTAGACGTAGCACTATTTGACCCATTGGTGACGGAATTTCGGGTTCGTGCTCCACGTGATACTAGGGAGCGTCTGGTTGTCTTTTCGTTGATGTATGGTTGTATTTGCTATAAATAGTACGCAATGTTGTGATAGAACTAGTTGTTTTGGAGACGTGTTGAAATGTGCAAACACAACGTTTGGGGATCTTGTTGACCTCGCGGTGTCTGAACGTACGTGACCCATCATGACGGCGCGAATTCTCCCTTTGTCTGTGGACTGTGAACTAGTAGTGAACTCGATCTGTTCAAGATAACTGTCTGACACACTTTTTCACACGATGAGCTACGATAGCAGCAATTCGTTGAGCTGGCTGGCTGGCTTCGTTGAGACACCGTTATACCAATAGGAGAGAGAAAAAGACTGACTTTGCATGTGAAACCAGCAAGCCTTAATCTCGCTCCCACAGGCTTATCGGGCAGACGTGGTGCAAGTTTGAACGGTTTTATGACCCTTGATCTTGAGCCATTGGTATTGCGGCCATGTGATATTTGTTCGACAATCCGTAATGAACTCTCCGAGCAGCAGTGGAATCGTACAGTATAAAATTATTACTTTTTTCGATTACGTTTTCTTCATTCTGTGTCATTGATAAGATAGCAAAAATGGGTCGTCACGAACCAGTTATATTGCCACAGTGACTCGAATCTTTATCGTCTCTTTTCTTTGTGCTTGCCTCTTGTTCCAACTCATACGGGTGCCAAGGGAGGTAAAGCAGAGAAAAAAAAACTTCTAATTTTACTCGTTTCGCCTCTCCTTCTGTGCAGGCTGTTTCGTCCACGTATAAAGCACTCGTGGCCAATCGGCTCGGGCGATGTATAAAATTTTATTAGAACTTATCTTCCTTCGGGTTGAGTTGAACCAACTGCACGAAGATGGATAGCAGGAGGAGCATGCGAACGACGACTTTTTGTGCAAAATTCAAAATGGCGTATCACACACAATGCGGAAGTCAAGAAAAATTAGGTCGCAATTTAGAATTGCGAGGAAAATTATGTAACTATTGAGTGATGGGTATCGCACCTATCTTCACGCCTCCTATGAACGCGTACAGTAAAATGTCCATCCAGCTACCACTTTTGCGGGTAATCGTGTTCTCCGATTCCAGGAAACGTAACGCAATTCCAAAAAATATCACTTTTTCCTAATGCCACTACATTTCCTCTACTATAGCAGTGTGAAAAAATATCAATTGATTGCTCTTCCCCTTCAGACCAAGCACACTGACACGGTACACGTCTCCACTTCGCGACGATTCAATGACGAATGAAAGAACAAAACTTACGAAAGACGCGATTAGATCATGGAAATCTTTTTTTTATTTGGCTTCCCTATTTGAAAATGTGTACATGTGCACAGCGTACTAAGCGCATGCGCACTTCCACCAATGGCACAGACAGGCACATCCTACTCATACAAACTCTCGAAGCTCCCCTGAACGGGGTATGGGGTGGTGATCGCGCAGCCTCGCGGACGTGCTTGCTTGTGTGCGCGGCATGTAGAATGAGGAGCTATCTTCGATGTATCACGTGTGTGTGTGCGCGCGTATATATGTTTGACTCAATATCGGTAAGTGTGTCACCAACACTACTAGCACGTGATCACATTGGCAGGGTGCAACGATGACGACGGAATGTGAGGTGAGGCGCGGTTACCCGTTACTGATTGAAATGCGCGCGCAAACGCTTGTCGCATTGACACAGGAGAGGAGTCTTCTTTATATACTTGATTTTTTTTTACTGTCAGCCAAGGCGATGGTCGGGTGACTGCGGGTGGAGGAGCATTTATTGACAAAGTAATTCAACGTGTTTGTATGGCGTTTTATACGAAAAGCACAAGCTTCAGAATGGGTTTATTTAAGGGGAAACGCGAAGAGCTTTTATCGATTAAATCGCGTATGAACTGTATGTGTGTCAAGATGTATGAAGTAACATTTCGATAGATGCTATACTATTGAGGGTTTGTTTCAACAGAATTCAACTTGGTGACTGATAGTTTTTTTTGCTTGCTGGTGGTTGTAAAATGTATATTAAACTTGCTGTGTATACCTATTTCTATTTAAACGTTACGTAATGAAAATGTTCATATGCTTTGTTCCAGTTAGATATTCCAGCAGTGGCAGTAGGACAAAGAAATTTTGAAATATCATTTGAATAATTGATGGGCCTTTTAGGTGTTCCGACCGCGTTGAAAATGCTGGTGTTTATCTCTATTGGTGTTGGTTTCACTTGAGTTGTGTAAAATTGATAAATTCACTTTTCACGTCCATGTCTTTTAAAACACTGTAAACAAATTCAATCACTACAAATTCAACAATTTCTCTTTTCAGTCTCACATTTTCACAGCTAGTTTTCTCTTGTTCCTGTATTGTATACGCTTGTTCTAAAAGCTTATTTAACTGAGTAATTAAATACAAAAATTCTTTAAAACACTTTTGATAAACTCCAATGACATTGTGCTGTAGTGATGACTCAACATCTGATCCGAACCTTAGATGAATTGTAACTGAGCAGTGAAACTACTTTCCAGCAGAGGCGAAGCGAAAAAACGTTTCTTTTCGGAATCGGCTGTAACTGTAAGCTACACGAGCGAGCTGAGCGTGCACGATAGCAAACTGGGAAGGGAAACGAGTCGAGTCGGACCGAGTCTGGTCCGACCACCGAACACGCTGTGTGCACACACTGCCAGAGCTGAAATAACACTGCATTACACGTCGCATTGGATTCAATATTTTATAAAATAAAATATTTAACAGCACCCTTCGTAACCTATTTTCTCGCGAGCTTTGCGTAACGGTGTGAGTACTGGGTGGCATGTATGCGGTAGTAGCACGCGGTCCACCAATACCAACGAGTAACGGTGTGGGCCTTGAACAAGCAAGCGTATACGCTTCGATCGAATTTGATATACCCATGCAGTGTTATTGGTCTTGGGTGGTTCTATGTTGAAAATTAAAAATCTTTGACAATACAATTTCAAAAGGATTTCGTCCAATTGTCCGATGAGGGTCCAACGTTGGACGGCACACAACAAATCGTTCAACAGACAACTATTATTGGTCCCTTGTTGGACGATTTTGAGAATTTTTTGGGGCTACTCAGTGGAATTATTTTTCAAACAGTTGCGAAGTTGTAATCGAAAGAAACGAAGGATTTGTAATTAAAAAATAAATTTGATGTCCAATTTTTACTCATATACGGCAAAAAACCTTTTTTTCGAACGTACTTATGTGAGCTTGCCTAACAAAAATTTTCCCGATAGAATTAAATGTGATGTTGATTTACGCAAGTATTAACAGAGAAACAACGTTAGACAAGGAAACGTGAAATCAGAGTTAATTTATTGGATAACTATATGTATGCTCTGCATATTATTTAATAAAGCTGGCCATTTAGTTTTGGATTTATTTGTACTATACTTAGGCATAGGGATAACTGCGAAATCTATAAACTAAGGTCGTAATTGCTTGAAAATGAGTCAGGTTCGAACTCCAGCTACTATAAGTTCATACAAAAGTTGGATTACAGGTTAATATAGAAGTAGGATTACATGATCATATTTTATTATATCATGTTGCTTCTTCTGGTTTCACTTGTACAGGGGCGAGTGAGCTATCACATTTTAGGGAATCTACAAAAGCAAGTAATCTCCTTCTTATTTATTATCTTTATTAGATGTCCTTAAAACAGTTTGAGTTTTAAAAAATTGTTAGATTATTAGATGTTCTTAAAACAGTTTGAGCTTTAGGAATGTGTTTTTAAAAGTTGACGCTTTTCAACATAGTAAATCGAAATTCTCACCTGGGTTCGATTCCCGCATATATGGTTAGAGATTTTTTTCTATCCAGAAGTTTCAGCGTTTATTTATTTTCAAAATGCGACGAAGCCTAGTAAACCAAAAAGTAGAATCGTTGAATTTAAGTCATTTGATCGATGTTAAAGTGGTCGATTTTTTTTTCACCCACCTTTTCATTGTCAAGTTTGGTCATATATTGTTATTTACCCTTAGAACTAGAATAAAAAGAAATAACCAAATAAAGGGTCACCGATATAAACCTGCTAGCTGACATTTTCAGAAATTGGTTTTATGATATCCTCAGAATCATTTTTTGCATGGTGTTAATAAACCGCAAATAGAACCGCAAAATTCCATGTAGTTTTTTTAAATAGTTTTTTGGTAGCTGCCCACGGCGCACAGTGTCTGGAGGCCAGACATCATTTCATAAAATTATGTTTGAAGTGTTGTTATTTCATATTTTTCCTAAATTTACCATGTATTGTTTGATATATATACACACAAAATATTATAATCATTGGATAAGAACACGACTTTTGACAACAATTTTCTTTTTTTTTTATTTCCGAAACCACAATTTTTATGTTCACTTCAAATGCTCATTACATCTTGCTTTTTTGATTTTAGTCAGAAATTTAGCATAACTTGTTTCATTTTATAGGTAAGCGAAAGAACTTGATTTGTGATTATAATATGTTCAGTCTATGCTATATTTTGTTTACATTTTGTTTTCAAACATGCACGCTAAAATCGTTGATATTATACGATGAATAATGACATTATACAATGCACAGTTGTCCAAAAGGCATATTTAGCAGGAATTTTGAAATTTTACTAAAACTAAACAACTTGGCCTCATTAAGTTTTTGGAGAAGTTTGCGTAGTTTGTGAACCCCTGCTCTTTGTTAAAACAACAGTCAGGGTGGGTCCGATTTAACAAAGATCAAAAAATTTACTTTTACATCATTCCAGCAAGAGCCAAACGACCTTCAGCGAAGTTGAAGAACGACAAATTTTGGAAAAGTTTGCCGAGGAGATGTAAGGTCTAGCTGTCGTACTTTTCATTTTACAACAAATTTGAAATTGAAGGTAGGGTGTTTCTTAGAAAAACAGTTTTATTAAAATCACTTTTGTGGTATTAATTTAAAACAGACAAGACTACTTGTCTTCAGACAACTTTAAGATTGTTTAAACGCGAATTCTTTGTTTCATGGCTCCACATTTCTAACTATTTTCGTTGAAAGGTAATGAGCACTTTTTCGGCAAAAATGCGTTTTTTGGAATGAAAATATAATTCATTGGGGCAAACAAAAGATAATTCTTTTGCAACTATTGTTTCATGGCACCACATTTCTAACTATTTTCCACGTTCAACAAGGTACAATTTATTAAAATTGAGTGATGAATAATAGAGATATATGCACGCGAAAATGATAAAATTTATTATGAATGACAAAAGGCCCTATAACCCCAACTTTTCGTATTCGGACAAAGGGCGAAAAGATTCCGTTCGATTTCTGAGTTTTTTTCGCATTAGAAAAACTGCAAAATATGTATGATTTGCATCAGAATTTTTTTTTTAAAAAATAGGGGATTTTGGGGTCAAAATGACCCAGTACCCACCTTTCCCGTATTTTTCCTGAAACGGAAATATCTCCATTCTAATACTAAGGCTAATTTCTTTAAAAAGAGCTATTTTTTTTTGAATTATCAAAGGCCCCCCCCCTCTCATATTGTGACAAATGTTAAAGTAAGCTCAGATGCCAAATTTCACATCATTTGGACAATTCTACACTCCCGTCCACTTCGCTTGAAATTTTTGGAATTGTTAATATTGGAAAATATGGAGGAAAAATGTATAAAATGTTATAACTTTTGAAGTAGCAATTAGAAAATTATAATTTGTACCTCTTTTTGACGGAAATAACCTTAGTATTTGAGTGGAGATACTTCTATTAATAGAAAAATACGGAAAAGTGAGATGAGATGAGGGTCATGTTGGCTCCAAAATTCTCTATTTTTAATAATTTTTCTACTCCGTGATGCAAATCATACATATTTTGCAGTTTTTCTAATGTGAAAAAATCTCAGAAATCGAACGGAATCAGCAAATACCTTTATTTTGTTGAATATAGGGGAACACGGGGCTATTAAGACAGTGGCGGTAATTCGGACCCTTTCTATTTTTCAGAAAATAGCTTTTTAAGATTTTTTGACTATCTTACATATTCGTGGAACCGCTATTCTGAAACATTAGTTTTGAGAGTTGAAGTTAATATTTATTTATTTATTTATCACGCACATCAACAGGCCGTACTCGTCCTCAATGATGGAAACTTAAACTAATTACATATAAAAAACTGCAGAAATCGATTTCTTAATGATATTCGAGACAAATGAAAGAACACACGATTGAAGAGGCGTTGTAGTTCCGTGATAGCGGCATTAGCTGTTTGAATAGTTCGTCGAAACGGCACTCTCAGAAGAACGTTTCCGCGTAACGTTCTGGACCTTGCTTGGATGTTAACTCGCTTTAGTAAATCTGGAGAATCGATGCGTCCTGACAGAAGATCAGAGATGAATAAGGCTCTTGCAGTTTCTCTACGACGCTGGAGAGTATCGAGCTGGATGAGTTGACACCGACTCTCGTAGCATGATAGACGAACAGGATCGCGCCAAGGCAGGCGTCGAAGAGCATACCGTATAAATTTTCGTTGAACGCCTTCAATTCGATCGCTGCTGTTCATGTAATTCGGGTTCCAGACCGCCGAACAATACTCCAGCGTAGAGCGCACTAAAGAGCAGTATAGACTTTTGAGACAGTAAATGTCTGTAAAGGATTTAGCCGTACGGAAAATGAAGCCCAGGCTTCGCGATGCTTTACCAACAACATACGAAATGTGACTCTTAAATGTAAGTTTCGAATCTAACAGCACTCCAAGATCCTTAACGCAGCTCACCCGGGAAACAAGAGCTCCAGACAAGTTATATTCAAACTCAATGGGATCTTTTTTTCTGGAGAACGATATCACAGAACATTTCGCCGGATTCAGAATCATTCGGTTGTTTTCACACCATCTGCTGAAAGTGTCGAATTGCTGCTGCAAATATTGTGCGTCCGTTCGGCTCCTAATTCTGTTGAAAATTTTTAGATCATCTGCATACGACAACCGTGGTCCTTTCAGCTGATAGTTTACATTGTTGAAATAGAGAGTGAATATAAATGGTCCGAGATGACTTCCTTGAGGAATACCAGACGTTGCGGAGAACAGTTTGGAGTATGCATCACCTATGTTCACACTGGGTTGACGGCCAACGAGATAGGATTGAAACCATCGCAGGAGTGATCCACTGAAGCCAAGTTTTTCAAATTTAGCGACTGCGATATCGTGATTGATTTTGTCGAAAGCTGTAGATAAGTCAGTATATATAACATCAGTTTGTTGATTCGCATCGAACCCTTCGGACACAAAAGAGGTTAGAGATAGTAGATTCGTCGACGCAGATCGATTCGGCATGAATCCGTATTGGTCTTTAGAAATATATTCCTTACAGTGAAAAAACACTGACTCCACCACGACTAACTCAAAGAGCTTGGAAATGGCACAGAGAGCAGAAATTCCTCAATAATTGTCAATGTTTCTCTTATCACCTTATCACCGAGTGCTCCACACGAATCTCACTCACTGACCGTTCGAGTTGGGCCACGCCGCTAGCTGCAACGTCAATCTGCTGCGAGGACAGAGTCTCACTGACGAACACACTCGCAAATTTAGAGGCGAACAATTTGCATATGGCTTGTGAATCATGTCCAACTTCACCATTCAAAAACATTGTAGAAGGTAAGCCGGTTTCTTTCCGCTGCTCATTGACGTATCTCCAAAACGATTTAGGATCCGACTTAAGCTTACGTTGCATTTTTCGTTGGTAGTTTGAAAAACAAAAACTGTTCGGTTTTTTAAAATCGTTATTGAGCCTTACATAATAAGCTCTCAGGGACAAGGTACGGTGTTTGGTAAACTTTCGTAATGCTGCTCTTTTCGCAGTTTTTAGCTGACGTAGCTCGGCTGTCTGCCAGGGGGATTGATCACTTCGTTGATTACACTTTGGGACATGACGATCGATAAGGTAGCTCATTATATGGCAGAACGTTTCAACGGCGGAGTTCACATCATCCTTGCTTAGCACAGAATCCCAGTTAATACTTTGTAAAATATTCAAAATGCTGCTATAGTCGGCCCGCTTATAACTGTAACACACGGTGGGCGCGTGGCTCGAAAACTTCATAGGCGGTACGTTCTGGAGTGTAAGATGTAGAGGCGGATGGTGGCGAACATACATTACTAGCGGGGTGAGGACGGTGGAAATATGCGGCGATTGATCTCCGGCATTAACGAAGCATAGATCTAAAATCCGGTCGTTCTCGTTTGTGGTGCTGTTGATCTGCTGAAGTGTAGCCGTGCTATAGCCATCCAGAAGAGTAATGCTGCCAGGATGAAAAACAGATTCGTCTGGGTCGGGTTGTAGAAATCCGTTATGAACGGAACGCCACTTTATTGTAGAAAGGTTGAAATCGCCGATAATCATGATTTCGTCAGTGAGTTGCGCCATCGCGGAAACAGAAGTCAATGATTCAGAATGAGAATCAACTAGTGCAGAGTCGCGAATTTTATGGGGAGGGAAATAAACCACATATATATATATATATATATATATATATATATATATATATATATATATATATATATATATATATATATATATATATATATATATATATATATATATATATATATATATATATATATATATATATATATATATATATATATATATATATATATATATATATATATATATATATATATATAATGTTCGATTTCCCAATTTTATTGCTGCCCATACTTGTTCGATGCTGTTCCAAGCGTCATTTGTTATATGTTGAACTTTTAATCCACGACGCACAGCGAGCAAAACACCGCCACCGGAGGATTTGTTGCTGTTGAGAGGGCTTCGATCACATCTGAGAACCTCGTAGTCAGAGCAAATCACCTGGCTGGAAAGAGTCTGCTCATTTAGCCATGTTTCTGTCAATGCTATGATGTCGTAACAGCAGTCCGAGGTAGCTAGGCGATATGTATTTGCACAGGAATTCATGCCTCCCACATTTTGATAGTATAAGTGGATGGGCGACGATTTTAGGCACGGAAGGCTGACCGGCACTCCTCGATTCATTCGTCTGGAATGTACACCGAGGCGATTGGAATGACTGCTAACAGCGGAAGGAGCGGGTGAACTGCATGAATTGGTAGCACTCGTGATGGAAGTTGGAGTGCTCCTCAGGAGGTTTCCAGCTGACGGCTGACAGCAATGACTCATTAATTGACAGTCGGAAGCATTCGAGCTAGAACAAACAGTTCCATCAGGAAAAACGGTTGATTCATCAACATAATTTTTAAAATACTTGCCAAAGAGGGCAATTTGGAAGTCCCCCTCTCCATTCCCAGACACAGGGCCGGGACGACTGAAGATACTGCTGACTGCAAGGGGCACGACTGTGCTGGGAGGATTGGGGAATTCCATATTGCTTTCTACGGTGCGTCCCGGTTACCGTTGATCAACAGGCGAATTGTCGGTGCGTGGTCTAAAATAACTGCTATTTGCGATGGATTTATCCCAGTTGAGGTGTTTTCCGAAACCCATGCTTCCCGTCATTATTACGTTCTTGCCGAAAGTCGGTTTCGGCATTGAGAGCCATTTCACGAAGTTGAGGGTCAACACCAATTTTGAAAGAAATGAAATTAAGCCCACTCAAATTTGCGTCTTTTTTGACTAACTTCTTCACTTCGACCAGATCGTCCGTTGAAAGGCACTCCTTAACTATAGCACCAACCTCAGCTTCGGAAACAGTGGTAGCAATTCGCGACAAGTAAATCCAGCATTTACTAGTAGCGGGTTGAACAGTGATTGTGGGTACCTTTGCTACATCACCCTTTTTCTTGCCACACGTTAGACTGGGGACATCGGATTTAGAAAGGAATTTATCATCCTCCGTCTCGCGAGCACGTTTGGCTCCAGCTCTATTTGGAACGGGCCATGATATGGGAGTTGCAGGCAATGTCGTTGCGGATTCCACTGATTTTCTGGTTTTCTCCATTTCAGCCTTTAATGCTTCAAGCGCTGTTTTATGTGTGTCGGTCAGCAAACGGAACGCTTCGCTCAATGCTTTAAAAGCTGCATTCACGGCGGAGGATTTCATCAAATCCACACAGCTGTCGCAAAGCCAGAATATATTCGCTGAGTCGTTAATCATGTCCAATTTTGGACGAGTGAGCGTTGAACACGATAGATGCATGATTCTGTCGCAGAATCCTTGGCATTTCAGCTGATTCAAAGTGGTTACCGGCTCGGAGCACTGCAGGCAGATCGAATCCATTGCGAATCGCCTACAGGTAGGCAACAGTAGCTACTTCGCGAATAAGCTTTCCCGATATGCATCCACGGTTTCACCACAAGGATTCTATCACTACCGACGACACTTTGGGAGAACAAAATGTTTATCAATTGTCACCGCACGACCAAGAATCACAAATTATCAGTCAATTGATCAATAACTGCAGCTTAGGCGAGGGCACAAACTCTATTCTAATTGAGAAATCACTTAATATACACAAAAAAAACGATCCAAAATACGAGAACGGAAATAAACAAACTGATTCACAACAGTGTTACCAGTAATATGAAGTTGATTCTTTATTCTTTGTAGAAAGGAGATACTGTAAACCGGGGTGACATTGATCACTTTTCGAAGTAATCATTACATATTTTTAGACGCAATACATTTTTTTTAAGTTTAATATTTTTAAACCATGTACTGATGTATGGAGAACAAGATTGGATGGTTTTACCTAAAATTGTCCGCTTACAGCTTACATTTTTCCAAAAATGATTTCAAGTTGATGTCTGTTTTCGTATTCCTGGGTGACTTTGATAACCTGAATGTTCACCCACATTAAGTTATTGATGTCAATGTTTTTCATTCAAATGTTTGTTTAAACTAATACTGGAACGATACTCATTGTTAAATAGATGTTCATTGGTATCATACAAAGTATTCAAAGTACTGTAAAATTCGAGTAACTAAAATTCGTATAATTTGTGTCCAACTAGAATAAAAGATTCTGAAAACCTTTAAAACTGCTAAAAATTGTTTTATTTCAGTGCTTTATCAAGGTACAAAAAGTTTCATCCATTTTAACACGTTGGAATATTGAACAATAAAAAAAGTTGCGAGTTTAAGCTTAAAAAAATTTGAAATAATTGCCAACTAGTTTCACAAAAAAATGTATTTAAAATAAACAAACTCTTAAAAGTAAATTTGGTACATCCCACTCTAAAGGAAAATAATATCTCGCTTGTAATTTATTATTCTTGCTCAAATCTGAGATTTATTTGCTTTTTAAAAAATAGACACTTTATGAAGCTTCGTAAAAATAAGGTAAAGTCAAATTTCGGTTTTTTGTAGTTTTTCTACCCAAAAACCGAACAAAATACTCAAAAACTATAACAAACCAGTATTTCATAAGTTTAGAGTAAAAATTATTTCAAACTAAAATGATTCGGAAGACTATTCTGGTTTAATAAGCGATCTACGAAAAAAGTTTCGAGTAATCAAAGTCACCCCGATGATCAAAGTCACCCCGGTTTACGGTACAACGTGTTTTTTTGTCTTGCCATTCTCAAAACAACAATCATTAAAATGAAAAAAAACCGTGATTAAAGCAACATATAAAAGTAAAAAAATAAAAGGTAAGTGTTTTGGAATGCTTGAGGCTTATCATTATATTGTTATATTATATTGTTTGAGGTGAGCTACTCAATTTTTTATTCTTTTTAATGAATTCTTTTGATGAAACGTCTACCTGTTCAATAATGCAAAAAAAATGAAATCGGTCAACAAACCACTGAGATACGACCTTTTGAAGTAAATATTCCGACTTTCATTCAAATTTTTTAATTTGCGCTTTTAACTATAACGTTGGCTAGACAACCCTTTTTTCATATTTTTTTAGTGCAGCATATAAATAACACCTTTTGTACACTATATTTATGTAATCAAATGGTAAGGTTTTTCTTTAAAACCGCGACACGTATAAACAATATAAATAGTCAACGGACAAACATGGATTCACGCTTGAAGTATGGTGAAAACCCATCTATGACCGCATACTGCAATTCAAATAACTTTCGATTCCTTAAATGAAATATTATCAAGCTTGCAGGCGATATACTTTAATACTATATCTTTCAAATACCAAGTACCAAATAAGTAGACAAATACTTTTTTGTTTATAAATATCAGACCAAACAATTGGGTGTTTGCCGGTAGCCCTATGAAACGTGTCATAAAACTTCACGTCGCCATATCTCTTGAATCTTTCGATGGATCATTTTGAAATTCACTGAGAAGATGCTTGGATACTGTATCTTTCGAATGCCATATGCCGAATTTAATGTCATTTTTTCTGTAAATAACAGTTTTAGGAACACCGTGCTGACTCTTTTGCTGAATAAAATTTTGATTGTTTTCGTATAGCTTTCAAATGATTTACAATATCGCTTTGATGTCAAAGGGAAAGTTACAGGAAATTTTATGGGCCTTTGGAAAAAGCTATTGTTGTTGACGAAGAAACGAGAATAACTTATGAAAAGTTCGTAATAAAACAAAAGAACTGTCTTGTTAAAACGAAATTTTAAATATCTCGAGAACAACATTTCAGAAAATTTTTGTTATAAGCATTTTGTTTTAAAATGACGTTTAGAATCATATTCAAAAAGAAAATTGTATTTTTGACTGCAAATAGTATGAATTATAAAAATATGTCAAAAGTTGTTGTTAGGAAAAGGTTCTCCATGATCCAAATACACTGAAAAAGTTTCTTTTACATCTTTAAAACGATATACACTAGATTTTTGTCATTTTATGCTGAGGCTACGCAAATAAGCTTTGTAAAGGGTATAATTACACGAATTAGTTTTTGTTGAAGCAAAATTCGAAATATTTTGACATAGAATGTGTATGCAAAGTTTTAAAGTAATCGGTTAAGTAGTGTTCAAATGGCAGTGGCACCCAAATCGTATTTTTTCCAGAGATGTTCTTCATAACCTTCATCACCAAATAGGGGGACACTGCAATTTTAACTGTGCCAAAGATAATGAACTGTGTAACTCAAGGAGTGGTATAATAACTGTAAGTATAGGTAATTTGAGACAATTCCCAATAAAATTGATCTAATCGAAACCAATCAACCGCAATAAACAAGAAAAGGATTTTTAGTAGGCTGAATTTATAAACCAAATAAGAAAACAAATACCCACCCTATGCCATCACCTAGGCATGGAACATATTAACCTCACACTCACACATACAATCGTTTACTCGTACCCGTACACGATTTGAGGGCGCTTCTTCTCCGCACTTTGTTATATCGATCGATAATTTTAAACACACTCTGTTTCGGGCTCAACATTGGGATACTGTGGAACAGTAAACACCCTCGAAGCTTCCGATTCTCGCAGAATAGCGTGCATACAACAAATGCATACAACAAATGCTTGGCAGCGCCCATGTGGCACCACAAAAACCATTCGTAAGTCCAAGCAATTGTGGATGAGGTTGGGAGATCGCAGCGCGAGGGGCGTTGGCACAAAGTGCGTATGCGCGCAGCGAACAATAAACGAAACTCACGGGGCACGGGGGTGATCTGTGTGCGTGCGGTTATAGCGTCAGTATTGGTTATGGGTGTACAGTATATTTGAAGCAAACTAGTGCCAGAGCTTTTGGAGCAGCGATCGTTAGCAGCGAATTGGCATTTTCATTAGAAAATTCCAATACACACGGGAGCTCGATTTGACATTTTGACCAAACTGATTGGATATTGAGGGCGTTGTATGACACAGTTTAGCTTGTTTTCTAGCAGTAAAAGGAGATAGCTATACAGATGCTTTTGTTCAGAATTAGTTTAATATTTGTTTACTGCTTTAGCATTAGTATGCTGACAACGAATGTACAAAAGTGCATATTAGGATAAGATTGATTAAATCTTACCGTTATATTCTAGCTAAGTCCAGAAAAAAATTATTCTCTTTATGTACTTTTATTCATAACATTATAACAAACAATTTACTAATATCCATATCCATTCGTTGAAGCATAATCCTTTTGTCTTCGTATACCACTTAGGATTAAAGATTATTTTGTTAACTCCTTCGCACCTTTTCACAATGCGTTTCCATCAATAGTTTGAATTCATTTATTTATGGAACCGCACGGTGTTTGGTGTTTAATTAAAGTGTCAAAATGTGTGTCTCTTATAAGGTGGCAGCTATTTTGCGTATTTTGTTAATTGCTTATTGTGAAATCAATTTTGCTCAAATGTTGCCCCCATTCGAATAAAACTGTCTATGGAAAATACAAGTATTTTTTCAAATGTTTTTTTTTAAATCAGAGCTATTTTTAAAATGCAAAAAAAACTGAAACTTGTTACAAGTTATTTATTTGTCTATCTTTGGTAGACCCCGTATAGATCATATAAAAATCGAACTTGTTTACTATCTAAATTGTTCAAAAAATCCTAACAGCTAGTTTATACGATAATGTGCCCCTATTGCGGTGGGCCTATTGTGACCTAATTTTGAATCTCTGGATTTTGAACCAAGCATATGAGATAATGACAATGTCCATTTGGTTTAAAAGGGTGTGCAAGAATAAGCTTAACCCTTTCATGCCCAATTTTTTCCAGTGCATGTAGGATTTTTAAACTATTTTTCATTGAAAACGGTGGGGTCAAGAAACACGAAAAGTCATTTTTCATAAAGGTAGGAGCTTCCCTCACAGTGCTAGAAGCTGCTAAATTTTTTACCTTACCAACAAATTTTCTAGAATATTTACAATACACTTGCGTGGAAAACGTAGCCTAAGGCATTATAAATTGATAAGTTTTATTAATTTTCAATAATATTGCAACATAACGAAGATATACGAAAAATTCATTTTACTTCGTCAACCTTAACTGTCCCTGGCAGCACTGCTCCATTGGAATCAAATCAGACTAACTGCAACAACTTCAGTTCTAGAGTTGATCCTTGTAACTGTTAGTTTTCAAATGAAAGGCAATTTATTCGCTTTATTTGTTTTTGTGAGCAAATCTTGCCTCAATTAAAAGTTATAGCTGTTTAAAAAGGTTGTTGTCCACAAACAACATGGGCATGAATGGGTTAAGTTATATTCTTCATTGGTTATGCACATATTTAATCAGAACTATCGACTGAATCCAACTTTTTTTGAAATGACCCCTTTAAACAACAGCTAATTCAACTCGTTCACTTAATAAACCGAAACAGCACGCAACGGCTCTTAACAAAACAACCACACCTTTGAGCCATGAATTATCGCCTCATTTCTCGTTATTCCACCAAAAATATTTTAAACATTGTCCTGATAGGGTAGACCAGCCCTTATTCATCTCATTAGTCAGGATGTCACACTATTTTGATTTTAACTCGGCTTATAGTGATTCGATTGCGCTAAAATAGGTATCAGCAGCCTTGCTTCGTTTCTAAGAAGCAGTAACATAAAAAATCTTGTTTAAAAAATGTAAAATACACGCGCTTGAGCGGAACAAAAAGTCGATTACAACGCACTTTTGTTCATCCTACCGCTTGACCTAATGAGTTGAATAGAAAATTACTTGCTAGGATAGGCCTAGTGTTATAATACGAGATTCAGAAATACGAAGGTTACATTTTTCGCCATGTTTACTTTAGATAAACTACCACCATCAAAACAAGCACAGGAAAGTATCAGCAGTGCGGCCAAACTAAACAATGAACTCGAAATTATATTGTTAGGCAAAAATGCTGCATTCACCGTATTTATATTTCTAATTATTATATCAGATAGAGGATCAAATCATAAGCAAATTAAAAAATATTAATATTTCAGTTGATATAAACAACATCGCATCGAAATTTTCTGGCTGATCGTTACTTTCGCTCAAAGCTGTTTTTTAAATTTCATAATAGCCTGAGCAGTGCTCAATCTCCAACGAAGTAATCATCAGTGGAAGTCCGTCTCACGAACTATAACACAGTAGCTCCCTACCGTATGCGGCACAAAAAGGTGAGCATTGGAAGCTTTCGGTAAGCAAAAGTGTACTACCCAAGCGTAGTGTCACAAGAGCTGAACCAAATGAAGTACTGAATCAAAACCACTTGAACGCCAAGCAGCACACAAGACGCGACTAGCTCGTAAAACCAATAAGAGATTTTATAGAATTCAGGGCAGATACGCAGAACAGTGGTCGCAGTGGTAAAGGTTCCGCTAACGGGACAAATAAACGTTTTATAAGTGCTTATTATAGAGGAATATTTACTCGACAAAATATATTGAGAAAAACATATGTACTCAGTCATGGATCGTGACTTTTTATTGTTGTTCCAGAACTTCACGGTATGTTTCGCCACTAGCATTCAACCGTCTGATGAGATTTCGCTCCTCGACTGTACATTGCCTCGAACTATAACTATAACTATAACTCAAATACAAATATAACCGATCGTTTTCACAAACTTATTGTTAATCTTTTTCCATATTCGTTTTATCCAATTTCATAGCCATATGCAAATGCACGTACCTTCCCCTTAACACTGTTCATAAAGTTTTGCATAACGTTTGGTCCAACTTGATTTTACGTGGAAGTCCATTTTTCTTCATTTCCTTAGGATGCTTCCGGAGTAGGCACTTAGAGATTGGTCGCAATTCTGGTGCGTTCGGGGAATTAAGATCCTATGGCATGAAATTGACATCCTTGGCTTTGTACCACTCCAGAACATCTTTCGAGTAATGGCAGAAGGCTAAATCCGGCCGGCAGCGCGTAGGGCCATCGTTAAAACTCAGAAGTGAAACTGGACTCTTCGAAGTACTATTGCGTATTGACGATTCCGGTTGTTACGTTTGAGGTACTCCGCTTCTCACATGAGCTACTTGCCTGCCAATCATTTCTTGGCAAACTTGGACATCTTCTGCTTTTTATCTTCCTCAGGAACGAGCTTATGACAGGCAGTGAAGAAAAGAAGCCCATGAAGCTGTTGGAAATCTGCTTACACATAATCTCTTGCGACTTGACAATGCGACTGTTGAGTGCAGAGATACCTCGAACATGATTTTCCCACTGTATTCTGTAGTTCAACGCGATTAGGTGTCTCGTGTGTTCTTCACGTTTTGCCTTTCTCAATAGAAAGGTATTGCAATTGCTCTGAAAACCGACTTTTTAACGGAGGCCCGGAGGGCCGAGTGACATATACCATTCGATTCAGTTCGTCGAGTTCGGCAAATGTCTGTGTGTGTGTATGTATGTGTGTATGTATGTATGTGTGTGTGTGTATGTGTGTGTGTATGTGACCAAAAATGTCACTCATTTTTCTCAGAGATGGCTGAACCGATTTTGACAAACTTAGTCTCAAATGAAAGGTGCAACGTTCCCATAGGCTGCTATTGAATTTCTAATGGATCCGACTTCCGGTTCCGGAATTACAGGGTGATAAGTACGAACACGCAGAAAATGTCGATTTTAATAAATTCTGCAATGAATGTATAAAGGTGAAAAATTTTCCAAAATATGACCACTACTGCTTCGATTTGTAGTATTAGGTCACTAACATCCATTCAAAGTCTATTTGGCCACATTGGCCACCATCCTCGGTTCCGGAAGCCCCGGCGGAAGTATCTAAATTCAGAATAACAGTCACATCGGTTTCTCGGAGATGGCTAGACCGATTCGACTAAACTTGGCCTCAAATGAAAGGTATTGCGTCCCCGTAAATGGTTATTTAATTTCATCCCGATCCGACTTCCGGTTCCGGAGTTACAGGTTGTGGCGTGCGATCACATAGCAAATTGTGATTCAAACCGATACTCCGATGAAAGCAAAAAGGGTAAAAATTTCGCTAAAATGTCTCTCAAACAACTTAAATTTGCTGTTCTAGGTCACCGACGGCCAACCAAACTTTCGTTGACTACATTGACCACCATAGACGGTTCCGGAAGTGCCCGGGAAAAGCGGCCATCTTTCAAAATTTACGAACTCGCATCAGTTTCCCGGAAATGGTTAGGCCGATTTTCACAAACTTAGTCCCAAATGATGGCTATAATATCCCCACAGATGTCTATAAAATTTCGTACGGATCGCTTATATGGGTCCGAAAATATAGACTAAATCGTCCGGTCACATATGAAATTCCCATATAAGCCGGAACTCAAATTTTTTTTTCAAAGGGGGGACCCCATGAAATTTCAGAAATCGAATTCGTATTTTTGATGCCAAACATCTTTAAAATGCATGAAACGTCGAGATTTTATGTTATCTCGAAAAATTTTTTTTTATAAAAATCGACTTTTTGGGACTTTGCCGATTTTGCACCTTTTTTCAGTTCAATATTACCGTAGCTGTTATTTCTTTTTCAAAATTTTAGAACTCGAATAATGATTTATTTTCCTGTATATAGTTGTCATGTGATGTATAATAATAAAATGTAATATATGCATTTAAAAGCTTTCAATGAATATAAACAACGCACACATTCTCGTGATTCATGATTGAGAAAGGCACAATTGCACCGCTAGGTGGATTAAAATAGGTTTTTACTTCTTCCAAAATAGATTTTCTTAAACGATTTTTGCCACCGAACTGTTGGGATTTCTCTTGGAAACTTCGACTACCTACTTGTGTACCTTAACACTATACATATACATAGATCCATTATGACCACGGTCAAACGTTCGTTGTACCGTTTCAAAACACTACCGCACGTAGATTGGACCATTCCCAAATTTTTGCAAATGGCACGGCGAAAGAAATCTGGATTTATCTACGCCGCTGATGTTATTCGCAATGGTTGCAGAGTTGCGACTCACACAATGTAAACAATTCACATTGAACTAATTTCACCCAAAATTTTAATAGAAAATATCCAAGGAAACAAAGCTACAGAAATTTGATCCCGTACACCCTTTATAAAAGCACAATTGCACCACAAGTGTTTTACATTTCTTAGAAAAGAAATGTATAGATTTTGCTCAAACTTTCAAGACTCTTTCCGAGGCCCGGAGGGCCGAGTCTTATGTACCAATCGACTCAGCTCGACGATTTGGGACAATGTCTGTGTGTGTATGTAACGGACAAACATTCGTGTTTCTCAGCAATGGCTGAACCGGTCTTATCCAAACTAATTTTAAATGAAAGGCCTATCACCCAGACAGAACGCTATTCAATGGTTTTTGATTCTGATGGTTAGTTTCCAAGATATGAATGTTTGAAGGTGCAAAAATCGCATTTTTGGCAGTTTTTTGCCTTTCTCATATAATGAAAGGCTATGCAATCACTCCAAAAATCGATTTTCAAACCGAGGCCGAGTTTCATATCCCATTCGATTCAGTTCGTCGAGATCGCAAAATGTCTGTGTGTATATATGTGTGTGTCAAATAATATCACTCAATTTTCTCAGAGATGGCTGAACCGATTTGCACAAACTCAGTTTCAAATGAACGGTATAACGGTATAACGCTATTGAATTTTTAGTTGATCGGACTTCCGGTTCCGGAGTTACGGGTTGAAGAGTGTGGTCACACAGCAAATTCCCGTATAAACTGGTAACCCTATGATGTCCGAATAATGTAATACATATTCAAATACGTTCAACATTACTTGGATTTGCGGGGTTAGATCACTAATGACCAATTGAAGTAGTTTTGGTCACATTGGACACCTATAACGGACCTTGATGCTCCCTGGGAACTCGCCAAGTTCCCGAGCTAATGTCACAGCTATTTCCCAGTAAACTCTTACCCGATGTTTACAAACTTGATTTCAAATGAAATATATAATACTCTCATTGACTGCTATTGCACTTCATTCAGTTCTCACTTTTGGTTCCAGGGTTACAGATTGGTAATTGCGGTCACATAGGAATTTCTCATATAAACCGGTACAATTGTAATACCTCATAGGTTTAAAATCTATTGAAATAAACATCAATTTACTTCGAATCGCAGGCCTAGATCGCTGATGGTGAATCAAAAATTATTGGAATGTATTGTCCATTATCGATAATTCCGGGGTCCAGGCAAATTCCAGATTTAAAGCCACTTCGGTGATGACAACCAAATTTCACTCATACGTCTCCCAACCTTTGAACGGAACGGATCGTTATATTTCACAGTGGTGTTCGGTGTGTACATTTTAGTGAGTCAAGGTCATCCTTTGTTCGTTCGTTAGCAGCCGTTCTGCTGGTGCCGAAAGTAAATCCAGCACATTGTTTTCGCTGGTGCGGAACAATCGACGTTGTTTGCAGATAAGTTTTGCTTTATTTTTTTCCCTCGTTTGCTTTCTTTCCTTTTCCCTACTTTTACTCTACCTTGTAATCAAATAATAAGACACATTCCCGTTTATATAACGCTCTGCCCTCGTGCTTAAATGGCCGAGGGCGAAATACCATCTGATGTAATCATGGAAGTCCCTGATCCCCCTAATACTCGCATTGCTCCCCGTATAAAGCAGTACCCAGAAGGTTCCTCTGGGCCATGGGTGGTATATTTTCGGACCGGAGAGAAACCGGTTAATATATTAAAACTTTCTCGAGATCTGACTGCTAATTACCCGGCCGTAACTCAGATAACACGTGTTCGGGCAAACAAGATACGTGTTCTAGTGAGTGATCTCGGCCAGGCAAACGCGATTGCTTGCTGTGAGCGCTTTACGCGGGAATTTAAAGCGTACGTGCCTTGTGTGGCCTGTGAAATCGATGGGGTAGTGTCCGAACCGGGCCTGAAATGCGAAGAACTGTTGGAGCACGGGGTTGGCTGCTTTAAGGACCCCTCTCTTGAACAGATTAAGATCTTAGAATGCAAACAATTGTATACCGCAAACACCGAGGGAGGTAAGACTACCTACTCTCTATCAGGCTCGCTTCGGGTGACATTCGCCGGGTCCTCTCTTCCCAACTACATCCTCCTTGACAGGGTTCGCCTACCAGTTCGCCTGTTTGTACCGCGGGTCATGAGCTGCAGCAATTGCAAGCAGTTGGGCCACACAGCCACATATTGTGGAAATAAGAAACGATGCGGCAAATGCGAAGGAGAGCATGAGGATGACTCTTGCGACAAAGAAACTGAAAAGTGTATTTGCTGCGGGGGCCCTTCACATGCTCTTAAATCATGCCCTGCGTACAAGCAGCGCGGGGATAAAATTAAGCGCTCCCTTAAGGAACGCTCAAGGCGTTCTTATGCAGAAATGCTAAAGAATGCTTCGCCATCTGTCCTGTCCGAAAATCCCTATGCTGGTTTGGCTAACGTTGAGCAAGAATCTGACGACCCACGAGAGGGAACATCTTTGGTTAACCCAGGGGAATCCAGGAAGAGGAGAAATCCAGCCTCCCCTACATTGCCCCGTAAGGGTGCCAAGGTGTCGTCCACTCAGAGTGCGCCATCTACAACCAATAAATCCAACGGAAGTGATGCACAAAAGCCGAAGCAATTTGCTCCAGGACTTGGAAATATTAATTCTAACAAGGAGTACCCACCACTTCCAGGGACACCAAAAACCCCAAGTGTCCCCTTTTTTCAAACAGATACTCAGTCCAGTAGCGGACTAATGAAATTTTCTGACATAGTGGACTTAATTTTCACAGCTTTCAATGTTACTGATCCTCTTAAAAGCCTTCTGATACGTTTTCTCCCTATAGTGCAAACATTTTTGAAGCAATTGACTACTAAATGGCCCCTCCTTGCAGCGATCGTATCCTTCGATGGCTAAGTCATCGATCGAGGTCACCGATTCGATCACTGTTCTACAGTGGAACAGCAGAAGTATCCTCCCGAAAATCGATTCCTTTAAATTTTTACTAAATAGTTTAAAATGTGATGCTTTCGCATTATGTGAAACTTGGTTAACTTCCGATATAAATCTCAACTTCCACGACTTTAATATAATTCGTCTGGATCGAGAAAACCCCTATGGAGGAGTACTTTTGGGGATCAAAAAGTGCTATTCTTTCAACCGAATTAACCTCCCTTCGACACCAGGCATTGAAATTGTCGCTTGTCAAGTTTTAATCAAAGGTAAAGACCTTTGCATTGCTTCCATCTACATTCCTCCTAGAGCCTCGGTAGGGCACCGAACGCTTTGTAATATCACGGAATCCTTACCGGCACCGCGGCTAGTTCTGGGAGACTTTAACTCGCACGGTACGGTATGGGGCTGTCTTCATGATGATAATAGATCAACATTAATCCAAGATCTTTGCGATAATTTCAACATGACCATCTTAAACACGGGAGAAATGACGCGGATTCCTACACCACCAGCACGCGCAAGCGCGTTGGATTTATCGCTTTGCTCGACATCGCTACAGTTAGATTGCATGTGGAAGGTGATCCCTGATCCCCACGGTAGCGATCATTTGCCTATCGTGATTTCAATTGCTAACGGTTCAAGACCATCGAAAACAATCAATGTCTCATATGACCTCACACGGAACATTGATTGGAAGAGTTACGCGACCGCGATATCCGTTAAAATCGAATCCACTCAAGAACTTCCTCCGGAGGAAGAGTACAGGTTTTTGGCTGGCTTGATTCTCGACAGTGCGAATCAAGCTCAGACTAAACCAGTACCCAGCGCGAATACCCATGGACGGTCTCCCACCCTGTGGTGGGATAAAGAGTGCTCAGAGCTGTACGCGGAAAAGTCCACTGCATATAAGGCCTTCCGGGAAGACGGGTTACCCGCTAGCTATCAACAGTACGCGTCGCTAGAAAGGCGAATGAAGAGTCTAATGAAAGCCAAAAAACGCAGTTATTGGCGCCGGTTCGTCGACGGGTTAACGAGAGAAACAGCGATGAGCACTCTTTGGGGTACGGCTCGACGTATGCGTAATCATAATAGTACCAACGAGAACGTGGAATATTCAAACCGTTGGATATTCGCTTTCGCCAAGAAGATCTGTCCGGACTCTGTCCCGGTACAGAAAACGTACCGCGCCACGTCTTCTCACGATACCGCGAACGAAACACCGTTTTCGATGGTGGAGTTCTCACTTGCTCTCTTATCGTGCAACAATAACGCCCCAGGGTTAGACAGAATCAAATTCAACTTGCTGAAGAATCTGCCTGACACTGCAAAAAGGCGCCTGTTGAATTTATTTAACAAGTTTCTTGAGGGTAACATTGTCCCTTATGAATGGAGGCAAGTGAAGGTCATCGCCATCCAAAAACCAGGAAAACCAGCCTCCGACCACAACTCGTATCGGCCGATTGCAATGCTGTCCTGTATTCGGAAGTTGTTCGAGAAAATGATCATGTTTCGCCTCGACAATTGGGTTGAAGCAAATGGCTTACTGTCAGATACACAATTTGGCTTCCGCAAAGGCAAAGGGACGAACGATTGCCTTGCGTTGCTTTCTACAGAAATCCAAATGGCCTATGCTAACAAAGAGCAGATGGCATCAGTCTTCTTGGATATTAAGGGGGCTTTTGACTCAGTTTCTATCAACATTCTGTCAGAGAAGCTGCACCAGCATGGTCTTTCACCAATTTTAAATAACTTTTTGCTAAACCTGTTGTCTGAAAAGCACATGCACTTTTCGCATGGCGATTTAACAACATCGCGATTTAGCTACATGGGTCTTCCCCAGGGCTCATGTCTAAGTCCCCTGCTCTACAATTTTTACGTGAATGACATTGACGATTGTCTTGCCAATTCATGCACGCTAAGGCAACTTGCAGACGACGGGGTGGTCTCTGTTACAGGGCCCAAAGCTGCCGACTTGCAAGGACCATTACAAAATACCTTGGACAATTTGTCTGCTTGGGCTCTTCAGCTGGGTATTGAGTTCTCCACGGAGAAAACTGAGTTGGTTGTTTTTTCTAGGAAGCGTGAGCCGGCGCAACTCCAGCTTTTACTAATGGGTGCAACGATCAACCAGGTTGTCACATTTAAATATCTCGGGGTCTGGTTCGACTCTAAAGGTACCTGGGGATGTCACATTAGGTATCTGAAACAGAAATGCCAACAAAGGATCAATTTTCTCCGAACAATAACTGGAACATGGTGGGGTGCTCACCCAGGAGACCTGATCAGGTTGTACCAAACAACGATATTGTCGGTGATGGAGTACGGGTGTTTCTGTTTCCGCTCCGCTGCGAACATACACTTCATCAAACTGGAGAGAATCCAGTATCGTTGCTTGCGCATTGCCTTGGGTTGCATGCACTCGACCCATACGATGAGTCTCGAAGTGCTGGCGGGCGTTCTTCCGCTAAAAAATCGATTTTGGGAACTCTCATATCGATTGCTCATCCGATGCGACATTCTGAACCCGTTGGTAGTTGAAAACTTCGAGAGGCTCGTCGAGCTTAATTCTCAAACCCGTTTTATGTCCTTGTACTTCGACTACATGGCACAGAGCATCAATCCTTCTTCGTACAATCCCAACCGTGTCCGTTTCCTAGATACTTCTGATTCTACTGTATTCTTCGACACATCCATGAAGGAAGAGATTCGTGGAATTCCGGACCATATACGCCCGCAGGTGATCCCCAATATATTTTATAATAAATTCCGAGAAGTCGACTGCGACAAAATGTTTTACACTGACGGATCAAATCTCGATGGGTCCACTGGCTTCGGTATCTTCAACAATACTATCACCGCTTCATTCAAGCTCAATGATCCCGCTTCAGTTTACGTCGCAGAGTTAGCTGCAATTCAGTACACCCTTGGGATCATCGACACTCTGCCCACAGATCACTACTTCATCGTTTCGGACAGCCTCAGCTCTATCGAGGCTCTTCGTGCGGTGAAGCCTAAAAAGCAATTACCGTATTTTCTGGGGAAGATACAGGAGTCCTTGTGTACGTTATCTGAAAAATCTTATCAGATCACCTTTGTTTGGGTCCCCTCTCATTGTTCTATCCCGGGCAATGAAAAGGCCGACTCATTAGCAAAGGCGGGCGCATTAAATGGTGACATATACGAAAGACCAATCTGCTTGAACGAATTTTTTAGTATTTGTCGTCAGAGGACGCTCAACAGTTGGCAAACCTCGTGGAGCAATGGGGAACTTGGACGATGGCTACATTCGATTATCCCAAAGGTATCAACGAAGCCTTGGTTCGGGGGGATGGATGTGGGTCGGGATTTTATTCGTGTAATGTCCCGACTTATGTCCAATCACTACACCATGGATGCGCATCTGCGGCGTATTGGGCTTGCGGAGAGTAGTCTGTGCGCTTGTGACGAGGGCTATCACGACATCGAACACGTTGTCTGGGTGTGCGCCGGGTATTGTGACGCCAGGTCTCAGTTAAAGGAATCCCTTCGGGCCCGAGGTAGACCACCCAATGTACCAGTCCGAGATATGCTGGCAACTCGTGATTTCCCCTATATGTCCCTTATTTATACCTTCATAAAAACGATAAATATCCCAATTTAGCCCCTCTCTTTTATTTCTCGTTTTTAGAGTTTCCTCCTGCCTTGTGGAACCGATCAGCTCCAGAGCGCCACTATGTAACCGCCATCGCCCTTACCACTACGCCTGCATAGAAGGAAACTGAAGCGAGAGCGACTCGAGGTCCGATGACTTTTGAAGGATTCCCCGCGGGTCCGAAGAATACCATCCGCCAATCCGGTACTCGACGACTTACTATACTGAGGCGCAAATTTGATTCGCTGATCCCCCTCCCCCCCCCCCCCCCCGCCGTTCGAGCGAAAGTTGCAAGTTTTGCTCTTCTTTCCCTGTCTCTCCCCTGTCCTTGATACAACTGCTGCTACACTGATGCGGAAATAAGCCACCCTTTGAATATCTTGACCAAGCATAAGTTTTAGTTAAAAAATTCAAATTAGTGTTCTGTATTCCTAGTTTTAAGATAGCTATAATTTTTACTCTTTATTGAAACTCTTGTCCTCCATCTTGTAAATAGAATTGAATCCCTAGTTTTAAGATTTCTGTGAAATTTCTCATAAATATTTGTTCCCCCTTTTGTGTACTAAACTATATTGTTAGTTTTAAGATAACCGTAAAATATTTCGTAAAATACTATTACTCCCCCTCTTGTATATCTTGTTTTAATTTTTTTCATAAAAAAATCTTTTGGCCCTCTTTTGTATATTGAATCTTATTTCTAGTCTTAAGATAGCTGTAAACTTTCTTTTCCTTTGTAAAAAAAAAAAATATTTCAACATTGTAACCTCCTAGTTTTAAGATATCCAAATGTAAAAACAAAAGCATTTGGCACCGCCAAGCTAACGCATTTGTGCCTATCAAATAAACGAAATGAATAAAAAAAAAAAAAAAACCAAATTTCACTAACCTAGTCTCAAATGGAAGGTATAATATGTTACACAGGGTGCGTTTCGGCTTCGCCTCATCAGAAATCGACACTAACTTTTTGTCGGAATAGATTAGCGCCGGCTTGACGCAAATCCCTTAAAACTAAATCACACTTTGTGTTTCAATTGAACGAATATAGCATAGGTATAATATGAAGCTCGGTTTTAAACTCTCCATTTACCCCTCCACTTCCTACCTCTCAACCCCCAGCCCTCTCTCACCCCCACTCTCTCAGACCAACCTCCCACATGCATTCCCTTCATCCACTCCGTATACTACAATAAGTTAGATGATTCCCGATGCATCCTTCCTCTCCCACTAATTATATCCCTTCCCTTCTCCACCATGAAGTTAAGTTTTTGCTTGTTTCAAGTGTGTCAGTATCGACAGGTTGCTTATCAGGTTCGTGACAGTCGTACCATTAAATAATAGTTTGGATAAATGAGAGAGGCTCAATTGCACCACTAGGTGGATTAAAACAGGTTTTTAAATTTGCTGCCGAAATTTACGACGTAACTAAACAATTTATATATTTTTAGAAAGCTTATACGAATACCTTTCGAACGAACTATGGATTGTATTATCAAAAGAAATATTTAACATTAAATGCGGACGAAAGATTTTCATCTTTTCTCATAGCTGGAAATAAGACCAAAAACATTCAATGTGCACCCAAAACAGACCCTGTAAGAATCGCTTAAATATGAGCGAAAATTGCAAGCGTTCTGGTAATGTGCAAAAATTGCAAGAAGCTTCCTTGCATGTAATGCAAGAAACAGGAAAAACGATTTTTGCCTATTTATTAGCGATGTATGTGTATTGGTAAGTAATTTGAGTTAAATAAAAAAGGCAGCTGGCATTGAAAAATGAGCCCCGCGCGGGGAGATCACTATCCAACACTTAGTTCATCCAACCATGCTATCAGACGATTATGATTGGATAAAAGTTGTTTATAAACACTTGGATGATTTCACGATTAATAAAAAAGTGAAAGACGCATCCAAGATTTGAACTCACGTCCTTGTGCATCATTGCAGTGACTATATACACTTTTCTATCTTTGCACATGTGGATAGAGCGTTAAAACTCGTAGAATCGGCACATCCGCCATTTGATGCCGTCTCATGTGTAATGAATAAGTCACAAAACTGCGTTTCATGATGTTGATGAGGAAAGAATAAAAAGTAGACGGAAAATAAAAACTCGCCGTGCGTTGCTATACCAACCAGCATAGGCATGTGAATGTAGTGGTAATCCTTTGACAGTTGTGTTGAAGAAACGTATGTACGTATAGCAACAGATGAAGTGATTTTATATGCTTGCAATTGCAAGCGGCTTTCACTGCAAAATTGCAAGCGACGCTAGCATTATTTGCAAGTGATTGTCGCTTACAACTATTGCAAGAAATTTTTGTTTTGGGTGTATTATTATCGCCAAAACGGATAATTTTAGGTCAATAGTATCTTCGGACAATTTAAAGCATACAATATGCCCTTTCTTTTGGTATTGTGATTTTACTAATTAATCCCCCTACAAGTGAGATATTTTCATAAATTTTCTTGGAAGTGATTGTATTGAAAAAATGCCTTCAACAAATTTGTAGTTCTCACTTTTGCTAATATCTTTACTGAAGAAATCAATTACTTATTTCGAATACTTTAAAAGTTATGGCTTGTTGTTTGTGGATAACCCTTTGTCGCCTATTTATTATGTAATATTGTGATAATCTTTTTAAATGAGCCAAATATTATTTCGATAAAACGAATTTCGTATTTCATTTTTCAATCTACAACCGCTAGAATAACCACCGAATAACTCCAAGTTGTCTAGATGGAACTTGATCACTTATCGGTGCAAAAATTTTCATTTGCGCGAACCTTCTGACTTATAACCATCGGATCGATCTGAAGCATATCTCGTAAAATAAAATAAATAACTCCAAGCAGCGGTGTAGTCAAGAGCAGGTTTTGGTGTTTAACCACACACCCCCCTCACCCAAAAAAATTAATCGGATTGAAGTAAAAAATTTATTAATGCTGACTGATTTAATTCAATATTACAATGATAATTATCTGATCAGTACATTGATAACCTATTGTTTGAAACAACATGAGGACCTTTGGAATGGATTGGAATGCGATCCTTATCTGTAACTGATCTATTGGTCTTGATCTCACAGTTGTCTAATAACATCGATATCAAATACTTGTCTAAAACATTCCAATAGAAACTCATTCCAGAGTTCTGAAATCAATCATAATCATAATAATAATTTCCTATCACATTGAGTTCAGTTTTGAAGCGGTGTACTGCAATATGTATTAGGGTCTTTTTTAAATAGGAAGCGAAACTGGAATTGCTGTTTTAGTATATGAAACTTGGAACTGCTCACCGAAATATTGTATGACTTACAACATTTTCTGAAAATGTTTTTATTTTGGGAATGCGTCGAGTTGAGACGAAAACGTTATAGAATTAATAATTTTCTCGTCACCTTCCAGATGCAGTAGAAAGGAGAAATTTATGAAAAATAGCGTTTTCCGTTCCGCCAATTTCACAGGTTTACAATTTTCGATGAACTTTACGAACGTTAAACAGCGCATCATTTGATAAAATAATTTTGGCGTTATATTCTTCAAGAAGTATTTATGGCGAAATTACTCTTCAAACAAATTTAGTTCCAGACTTAATGTCTTCAGCAAAATTTTGGAAAGTGCTATTACAAACCACTTTGTTGAAAACATGAAGGCTCCATGTGTTCAAGGTATTAACATATTTTAGGCTATTTCTATTTTATTTTAAATTAAATTAATATGATTTTACTGTTTATGATAAATCTCTTCTATTGTTTATAAACAATAAAATTAAAATTTTATCCAAAGCTTGAGTTTGTGAAGCGCACAATAGAAAGTTCATACACCATACTAAAATATAGTGTAGTAATAGAAAGTTATTTTGAAAAAAAAAACTAGATTAAGAAACACTTCGTAAATATCATTTTATAACTCGATATACTCCATATACGTAGTATTCATGCCTACAATAAAGTTGTTTTAAATGAAAGTCTCAACAAATTCGCTAAAGACAGGAACTCTGTTACAATTTTTTTGAAAAACTGATTCTCCATAATTTTAAAACTTCAAAGATGGCGGTTTCGTAATTATGCCATTTGGACAGTAAATTAGATTTTCACCAAATCCCCACCAAACCGAATTTTTGACTACGCCGCTAACTCCAAGTAAGTAGAAACAAAGTCGTTTTACACTCGTCCACAAGAAATTTATTCAAATACTGCCTATCTATTATAATACATTGAAGACCTGATTTGATCAGCACCCAATTTTAGAAGCCTCATATGAAAATATGTTTGATAGGCTCTAGCAGACAAACAAGGCTGTATTTGGCCATGTTTTCCTTATCTTAAAGATGCCAATATGCAAATATAAAAAAATCAATTTTTTTTGAATTTTTGCGCTAGAAGACTATATTAAATAATCAGAAATAGTTATTAGACTACATCAAGGGAAGGGAAGAATATTTGAACAGCTTCAGTTTATTTTGAAGACCGAATTTTTTACTACGCCGCTGACTCCAAGTAAGGAGAAACAAAGTCATTCTACACTCGTCAACAATAAACTTCTTCAAATACTGCCTATCTATTATAATATATTGAAGACCCGATTTGATCAGCACCCAATTTTATCAGCGTCATATGAAAATATGTTTGATGGGCTCTAGCAGACAAACAAGGCTGTATTTGACCATGTTTACCGTACCTTAAAGATGCAAATATGCAAATATAAAAAATCCATTTTTTTAAATTTTTGCGCTAGAATAATCAGAAATAGTTATTAGACTACATCAAAGGAAGTGAAGAATATTTTAACAGCTTCAGTTAATTTTGAATAAAAAAATGTCGCGATTTAGTCAATGTCCCCATTTTGTCAGCCTAAAATACACCATGGAGATGATAAGAACAGGTCTTTACTGTGTTTATTATTCACAGTAATAGGTACATCCCATTTTCTGAGGATATTTTCTTTCAATTGCATCGAACTACACCAATCTTTAGGTAGTTTTCAAGGGGTTATTTTATCGACTTCTTCCAACCCATTCTATTCCCATTCGTGCGATAATTTATGTTAAAAGGGTATACTAAATTAATTGGTATACTGAAGGGTTTATATGTTGCAGATAGAGAAAATTCATAAATTTTCAGCTTTTCCTACACAATATTACAAAAGCTTCTTAAACAATCCTAATAGGATTATGTAAATTATAAAGTATTTGAAAATTTTTAGTAGAAGTGACGGAAGGTTATCGAATAGTTTCGTGAAAAAGGAAATTCCAGTAATGATAATGATTTTCCCTAACGGGTTTCGAGAGTTTTGTATTTGTTCTTTGGCATAAGGATTAGGGATAATAAAAGATACTACTGGGAAGTCATTTTTAGAAAAAGTCGATATCGAAGTAAAGTTTGAACTATGCATGCATGCACTTCAGAGGTAGAGAGATATCAAGAGCTGAAATTTCAGTGCTTAGTTCTCAGCTGCCTTGGGCATTTGAGCAAACGCTATTGAGTATGAACTTCAAATCCATTCGAAAGTTTGTTTTTCGAATTTTTGACTCAGCACAACATTTATAACCCCATTAGGAAAATTCAGTTTTCTTTACACAATGCATTGATTGAAGAATTTATATATATTATTACGGGGCATTAGCAATAATTCGTTTGTATTTCTATTTTATTGGCCATTTTTCCGCTTTTCCATTAAATTGGTTTAACCTTTGAGATTTCTTGCACTGATATTGTCCTATGCTAATTTGAGCGATTCTCTGAGTCCTATCCCATGTAGTATGTGTTATCAAAACCATTGCGAAGCATCAAGTTCTCAATCGATATAATACCCGAAGAAAGCGATAAGAGTTATAAGAAATGTATCATCACACTGTTAGGTGGATTAAAAGCGTTTTACAATAGGTTTATTTTATTCTTCGTATTTAATTGAATGCCTTAGAATGCCATAAAATTTGTTATGAAAATGTCGATGTATTTTTTGAACTCTTTTCTTTTTTTATAAAGGTTTCTTCAGTTGTTATTCAAGCACTTCTGTTAATAGTCAATTAGCAAAAGTAGTGAAACTTAACAGGTTAACACTCCAAACAACAAGCATCAAAAATAGTCGAAACGATAATTGGAATTGCTATATTCCTGCCAGAAGTGTTAGAACCATAAAAGATTACTACCACATCCGTTTGTTTAAACGACGCATAAGGACGATAGCACGGAACACTTCCATCATATTGATATCATATCGAGAATGGTAGTCAGTTCATCAACGTTGCTATTATTGCAATCATTATCACCACTAATGATACAAAACAGATGCGATTGGCACGAAAGAACACAGCTTCAAAATATAGACTTCCATCGGTTGTGATGCAGCAGAAAGGTGAAGAGCGAGCGCGGCATACATCAACCAGCATCGATTGACCTGAAATTGTACTCATTTACACAACACTGGTTTGCTCTACACCCTTGAGCGTGTATGTATAGTGAATCTGTAGTTACACTACTAAAGTGGTGGGTTTCAAGCGTGGTGGAATGCGGTACTCACTCCACACGAAACCTCATGCAGTGATACTTCTTTTCTAACAAAGGTCATGTGTATCTGTCGATGGACTCTACAGGCAAACATACCTCACCACAGTCCCATTGGCCTTCCAGTACTATTTATCAACGTATTATTCCTGAAAGAATGGCGATCGATTATGAACATACATACTTTGCCTGAAAGCTGTTGCATATGTTAGTCCGCAATTAGTTGCCTACTGCAAGTTCACCAAAGAAACATTACTACTAAGTGATACTTAGGTATCGTTAAAACTACCAAGAATGCTAGGAATTTCGGTTAGTTTTTGTCTATCCTAAATTGTGCAGAGGAGGGAGTATATCTCAGGTTCACATTATCCGGATTGGGCAATAAAACAGTCGATTATAATAACGATAACTAAAAAATAATAAAAAACGATTAACGAATTTAAAATAAATAAATTTAACGATTGATGAGTTTTCCTCAACCTTTTTATATTTATAGATAATTATGGGATTTACCTAGTAGGTAGTTCAGATGAATTAATTTTAATTGTATTGAACAAGCCGAGAAAGTATAAATCAAATAAGGATTTAGGACGATGGACAATATATGGATCCACCCACGCTAAACGAAGTACGAAAGGCTATTCGAGATCTGAAAGCGGTAAGAAAACTGTTTGAGCAGCCGAAAATAAAAGCTGCAAGAACGAAACGTGCTGCGTAGGGGAGAGAGGGTAACAGTGGATCAGCAGGAACTATGAAACATTCGCAATAAAATCACAATGCATGATCGCAATCGTCTAATTCCCTCATATTTCACAATTTCTAATTCTTTACACGTGTTGCTATATTTTGGAAGAGATCTGATAACTCTATCTCTTTTAATGGATATTTGTTTGTTTTGTGATAGCCAGAGTAAATTTGCAATGATAAACATTATTCCATCTTTATGAATTACCATTCATTGAATAAATGTTTAGTCTATTGCTATTTATAGCAAATTTTATGCTCAACATGTGCCGCGAACAAAGTTTTTTGGTAACTACTCATGGTTCTGTGTGATTTCACAATTTTTTTTCACAATGAATAGACCCATTGGGTAACTGTGAAACGATGGCGTATGGGGAACAGTGATTTTTGTTTGTTTTTGTGGTCTGTCTCAAAATGCCAATGGGTTCCGATTTTCCACACTAAATACTATTCATATAGTGCAAAATTAGTAAATTTGGCCAAATTTTGTAGAAATTGTCTCTTATTTCAGGATTGCAGCTAATATGCATATATGGTGGTTCGATGTTACGCGATGATATAGTGGATTCTTTCGTAAACAAACGATTTTCGCCTCAATATAACTTTAATTCAAAGCGTTAGGATCATTCTTCGTCAAAACAAAAGAATAAAATTTATAAGTAGAATATTTCACTATAGATGACATCGTGTTTCATAGTTCCTACCCATGGGGCACACTGATACATTTTACCACCAACTGTTTATTATCCAAAAAATGTTATTTCCCGTGAATTTTACCAGCTGGAAAAAATATATGTATTAGTTAACAACATAGTGGCACTATGTATCACTTTTGATTACACAAATAACATGTATTATCATCAAAATTAAGTTGTAGAAAAAATGTGTTTCATTGTTACCCTCTCTCCCCTATATCTTAGAAAATCGGATATAAATTTCAAGAGTAAAAACGGATGTCAGATGCGTTTAATACAACTCAGTTTAAACATTGGAAACATATATCCGGTTCTTACAAAGTAATTTTTTCTAACCACTTTTTGATCCTGAAAGTAAAGGTATACGGATTTTCCTACGAACGAATTATTGTTTTTTAATCGGTTTTTATTCTTCCAATTTTTGGGCGAGAACTTTTTAAGCAAATCTTATACTGAAGGATTTCAGTCTGATCTTTACGCTTGAAGTATATATCCGATTGTTACATGCTAATATATTCAAGAGGGTGTTACGAAGTATGTTCCGTTCGTTTGATCCGTGATTGGGGCAATGCACTTTTTAATCTGGTATGCAAAGAAACGAAACATACGAGATGTGACATGTATGTCTATTGGCTTCGACATCGGCGCTAGAGGAGTCGATGGCTGAGCAGTGGAGGAAATGTTTGTGCCGTTTAACCCATTCATGCCCATGTTGTTTGCGGACAACAACGTTTTTAAACAGCTGTAACTTTTGATTAAGGCAAAATTTGCGCACAAAAACAAGTAAAGCTGATAAATGTGACTATTGCCTTTCATTTGAGCATTAATAGTTTCAAGGACCAGCTCTAAAAATTAAGTTATTGCAATTAGTCTGATTGGATTCCGATGGAGCAGTGCTGCCAGGAACAGTTTATGTTGACGACGGAAAATGAATTTTTCATATATCTTCGTTATGTTGCAATAATATTGAAAATTGATAAAACTTATCAATTTAGACTGTCTTTGGCTACATTTTTCACGCAATTGGACTATTGTAAATATTCTAGGAGAATTTCATTGAGCATTGGAAGACAAAAATCGAGCAGCTTCTAGCACTGCGAGAGAAGCACCTATCCTTATGAAAAAGGCTTTTCGTGTTTCTTGACCCCACCGTTTTCTGGAAAAAATAGTTTTGAAACCCTGCATACACTACAAAAAAGTTAGGAATGAAAGGGTTAAAGGGGATGCCGTGGGAATCGGACTGGCTGTAAACTCTGACAAGACAAAGGGTCAAGAGCCTATTTTGGTACCATTAGGAGGAGGGGAAGTGCCGCACTGTTTTATTAATTGCGTGGCCTACAATTGATTTTTTTGAATTTTGATTATAGAGTTTTAACCTTAAGGTAATTTGCCTCTTCAGGTTAGTGAAATCTCTTTTTGGAAAAATCTCTAACCCTATATGCGCGGTTGGGAATCAAACCCAGGTGAGCTGCGTACAAGACAATCGATTTGCCACCACTACGCTATGGTTGTCCCCCACAATTGATGGAATGTGTATAAATTGGCATTAGCATATTTACTTTGTTCCTAAAAACCAATATAATAACAAAAATGGCTTGGAAATGGTTAAATACTTCTTTTTGAGCGCGATGAAAGCTCCAATACATTGAAAAAAAAATGGCAGACGCTGCTCCAACCAACGGCTCCGAATATGTAAGATGATAGGCTCATTATCCTACCTGTTTGCTGGTAGGAAATGCTTGGATTTTTGCGATGCGCGAGGAAAATTTTGAAGCGTTGCTCCTCTAGCTTCGACGCCATTTTGGTAACTGAAAAGCAAATGTCGAAGTCAAAATAAGCAACATTCTGTACGCAAAAAAGACATGCATTGAGTACTACATTCCGGACCATAAGCTTCTATTACACAGCTGATCTTTAATTATTAGTAGCAATTGCAAAGCTAGTGTTACGATCCTACTGATCATTAAGAATCCTTCCTGGCTGGGGTTCAAACTTACAATGTCATACGTCTCCAACCTTTGAACGGAACGGATCGTTATATCGTTCAGTGAGTTAAGGTCATCCTTTGTTCGTTCGTTAGCTGCCGTTCTGCTGGTGCCGGCAGTAAAACCAGTACATTTCTTTCGCTGGTGCGGAACAATCGACGTTGTTTGCAGATAAGTTTTGCTTGATTTTTTTCCTTGTTTGCTTTCTTTCCTTTTCCCTACTTTTACTCTACCTTGTAATCAAATAATAAGACACATTCCCGTTTATATAACGCTCTGCCCTCGTGCTTAAATGGCCGAGGGCGAAATACCATCTGATGTAATCATGGAAATCCCTGATCCCCCTAACACTCGCATTGCTCCCCGTATAGAGCAGTACCCAGAAGGTTCCTCTGGGCCATGGGTGGTATATTTTCGGACCGGAGAGAAACCGGTTAATATATTAAAACTTTCTCGAGATCTGACTGCTAATTACCCGGCCGTAACTCAGATAACACGTGTTCGGGCAAACAAGATACGTGTTCTAGTGAATGATCTTGGACAGGCAAACGCGATTGCTTGCTGTGAGCGCTTTACGCGGGAATTTAAAGCGTACGTGCCTTGTGTGGACGTAGAAATCGATGGGGTAGTGTGCTAGCCGGGCCTGAAATGCGAAGAACTGTTGTAGCACGGGGTTGGCTGCTTTAAGGACCCCTCACTTGAACAGATTAAGATCTTGGAATGCAAACAATTGTATACCGCAAACACCGAGGGAGATAAGACTATCTACTCTCTATCAGGCTCGCTTCGGGTGACATTCGCCGGGTCCTCTCTTCCCAACTACATCCTCCTTGACAAGGTTCGCCTGTTTGTACCGCGGGTAATGAGCTGCAGCAATTGCAAGCAGTTGGGACACACAGCCTCATATTGTGGAAATAAGAAACGATGCGGCAAATGCGAAGGAGAGCATGAGGATGACTCTTGCGACAAAGAAACTAAAAAGTGTATTTGCTGCGGGGGCCCTTCACATGCTCTTAAATCATGCCCTGCGTACAAGCAACGCGGGGATAAAATTAAGCGCTCCTTCAAGGAACGCTCGAGGCGTTCTTATGCAGAAATGCTAAAGAATGCTTCGCCATCTGTCCTATCCAAAAATCCCTATGCTGGTTTGGCTAACGTTGAGCAAGAATCTGACAACCCACGAGAGGGAACATCTTTGGTTAACCCAGGGGAATCCAGGAAGAAGAGAAATCTAGCCTCCCCTAGATTGCCTCGTAAGGGTGCCAAGGTGTCGTCCCCTCAGAGTGCGCCAACTACAATCAAGAAAACCAACGGAAGTGATGCACTAAAGCCGAAGCAATTTGCTCCAGGACTTGGGAATATTAATTCTAACAAGGAGTATCCACCACTTCCAGGGACACCAAAAACCCCAAGTGTCCCCTTTTTTCAAACAGATATTCAGTCCAGTAGCGGACTAATGAAATTTTCTGACACAGTGGACTTAATTTTCACAGCTTTCAATGTTACTGATCTTAAAAGCCTTCTGATACGTTTTCTCCCTATAGTGCAAACATTTTTGAAGCAGTTGACTACTAAATGGCCCCTCCTTGCAGCGATCGTATCCTTCGATGGCTAAGTCATCGAACGAGGTCACCGATTCGATCACTGTTCTACAGTGGAACAGCAGAAGTATCCTCCCGAAAATCGATTCCTTTAAATTTTTACTAAATAGTTTAAAATGTGATGCTTTCGCATTATGTGAAACTTGGGTAACTTCCGATATAAATCTCAACTTCCACGACTTTAATATAATTCGTCTGGATCGAGAAAACCCCTATGGAGGAGTACTTTTGGGGATCAAAAAATTCTTTCAACCGAATTAACCTCCCTTCGACACCAGGCATTGAAATTGTCGCTTGTCAAGTTTTAATCAAATTGCTTGTCAAGTTTTAATGCATTGCTTCCATCTACATTCCTCCTAGAGCCTCGGTAGGGCACCGAACGCTTTGTAATATCACGGAATCCTTACCGGCACCGCGGCTAGTTCTGGGAAACTTTAATTCGCACGGTACGGTATGGGGCTGTCTTCATGATGATAATAGATCAACATTAATCCAAGATCTTTGCGACAATTTCAACATGACCATCTTAAACACGGGAGAAATTACGCGGATTCCTACACCACCAGCACGCGCAAGCGCGTTGGATTTATCGCTTTGCTCGATATCGCTACAGTTAGATTGCATGTGGAAGGTGATCCCTGATCCCCACGGTAGCGATCATTTGCCTATCGTGATTTCAATTGCTAACGGTTCAAGACCATCGGAAACAATCAATGTCTCGTATGACCTCACACGGAACATTGATTGGAAGAGTTACGCGACCGAAATATCCGTTAAAATCGAATCCACTCAAGAACCTCTTCCGGAGAAAGAGTACAGGTTTTTGGCTGGCTTGATTCTCGACAGTACGAATCAAGCTCAGACTAAACCAGTACCCAGTGCGAATACCAATGGACGGTCTCCCACCCTGTGGTGGGATAAAGAGTGCTCAGAGCTGTACGCGGAAAAGTCCACTGCATATAAGGCCTTCCGGGAAGACGGGTTACCCGCTAGCTATCAGCAGTACGAGTCGCTAGAAAGGCGAATGAAGAGTTTAATGAAAGCCAAAAAACGCAGTTATTGGCGCCAGTTCGTCGACGGGTTAACGAGAGAAACAGCGATGAGCACTCTTTGGGGTACGGCTCGACGTATGCGTAACCGTCATAGTACCAACGAGAACGTGGAATATTCAAACCGTTGGATATTCGCTTTCGCCAAGAAGATCTGTCCGGACTCTGTCCCGGTACAGAAAACGCGCAGCGCCGCGTCTCCTCACGATACCGCGAACGAAACACCGTTTTCGATGGTGGAGTTCTCACTTGCTCTCTTATCATGCAACAATAACGCCGCAGGGTTAGACAGAATCAAATTCAACTTGCTGAAGAATCTGCCTGACACTGCAACACTGCTTGTTGAATTTATTTAACAAGTTTCTTGATGGCTAACATTGTCCCTCATGAATGGAGGCAAGTGAAGGTCATCGCCATCCAAAAACCAGGAAAACCAGCCTCCGACCACAACTCGTATCGGCCGATTGTAATGCTGTCCTGTATTCGGAAGTTGTTCGAGAAAATGATCTTGTTTCGCCTCGACAATTGGGTTGAAGCAAATGGCTTACTGTCAGATACACAATTTGGCTTCCGCAAAGGCAAAGGGACGAACGATTGCCTTGCGTTGCTTTCTACAGAAATCCAAATGGCCTATGCTAACAAAGAGCAGATGGCATCAGTCTTCTTGGATATTAAGGGGGCTTTTGACTCAGTTTCTATCAACATTCTGTCAGAGAAGCTGCATCAGCATGGTCTTTCGCCAATTTTAAATAACTTTTTGCTAAACCTGTTGTCTGAAAAGCACATGCACTTTTCGCATGGCGATTTAACAACATCGCGATTTAGCTACATGGGTCTTCCCCAGGGCTCATGTCTAAGTCCCCTACTCTACAATTTTTACGTGAATGACATTGACGATTGTCTTGCCAATTCATGCACACTAAGGCAACTTGCAGACGACGGGGTGGTCTCTGTTACAGGGCCCAAAGCTGCCGACTTGCAAGGACCATTACAAAATACTTTGGACAATTTGTCTGCTTGGGCTCTTCAGCTGGGTATCGAGTTCTCCACGGAGAAAACTGATTTGGTTGTTTTTTTTAGGAAGCGTGAGCCGGCGCAACTCCAGCTTCTATTAATGGGTGCAACGATCAATCAGGTTTTCACATTTAAATATCTCGGGGTCTGTTTCGGCTCTAAAGGTACCTGGGGATGTCACATTAGGTATCTGAAACAGAAATGCCAACAAAGGATCAATTTTCTCCGGACAATAACTGGAACATGGAGGGGTGCCCACCCAGGAGACCTGATCAGGTTATACCAAACAACGATATTGTCCGTGATGGAGTACGGGTGTTTCTGTTTCCGCTCCGCTGCGAACATACACTTCATCAAACTGGAGATAATCCAGTATCGTTGCTTGCGCATTGCCTTGGGTTGCATGCACTCGACCCATACGATGAGTCTCAAAGTGCTGGCGGGCGTTCTTCCGCTAAAAAATCGATTTTGGGAACTCTCATATCGATTGCTCATCCGATGCGACATTCTGAACCCGTTGGTGATTGAAAACTTCGAGCTTAATTCTCAAACCCGATTTATGGCCTTGTACTTCGACTCCATGGCACAGAGCATTAATCCTTCTTCATATACTCCCAACCGTGTTAGTTTCCTAGATATCTCTGATTCTACTGTATTCTTCGACACATCCATGAAGGAAGAGATTCGTGGAATCCCGGACCATCATCGACACTCTGCCCTCAGATCACTACTTCATCATTTCGGACAGCCTCAGCTCTATCGAGGCTCTTCGTTCGATGAAGCCCAAAAAGCAATTCCCATATTTCCTGGGGAAGACACGGGAGTCCTTGTGTACGTTATCTGAAAAATCTTATCAGATTACCTTTGTTTGGGTCCCCGCTCATTGCTCTATCCCGGGCAATGAAAAGGCCGACTCATTAGCAAAGTTGGGCGCATTAAATGGTGACATATACGAAAGACCAATCTGCTTCAACGATTTTTTTAGTATTTGTCGTCAGAGGACACTCAACAGCTGGCAAACTTCGTGGAGCAATGGTGAACTTAAACGATGGCTACATTCCATTATCCCAAAGGTATCAACGAAGCCTTGGTTCAGGGGGATGGATGTGGGTCGGGATTTTATTCGTGTAACGTACCGATTTATGTCCAACCACTACACTTTTGATGCGCATTTGCGGCGTATTTGGCTTGCGGAGAGTAGTCTGTGCGCTTGTGACGAGGGCTATCACGACATCGCACGTTGTCTGGGTATGCGCCGGGTATTTGGACGCCAGGTCTCAGTTAAAGGATTCCCTTCGGGCCCGAGGTAGACCATCCAATGTCCCGGTCCGAGATATGCTGGCAAATCGTGATTTCCCCTATATGTCCCTTATTTATACTTTCATAAAAACGATAAATATCCCAATTTAGCCCCTCTCTTTGTATTTCTCGTTTTTAGAAGTTTCCTCCTGCCGTGTGGAACCGATCAGCTCCAGACTGCCACTATGTAACCGCCGTCGCCCTTACCACTACGGAAACTGGACCGAGAGCGACTCGAGGTCCGTTGACTTTTGAAGGATTCCCCGCGGGTCCGAAGAATACCATCCGCCAATCCGACCCGCTAGACTGAGGCGCTAATTGGTTTCGCTGATCTCCCGTTTGTCCGAAAGTTGCAAGTTTTGCTCTTCTCTCCCCGTCACCATCTACGTATTTTCTCCCCTGTCCCTGATACAACTGCTTCTACACCGATTTTGGAAATAATCCCCCCTCTGAATATCTTGACCAAGCATAAGTCTCCGATAAAAAATCAAATTTTATTCCGTATTCTTAGTTTTAAGATATTTGTAATTTTACCTCTTTGTTAAAACTATTGTCCCCCATCTTGTAAATAGAATTGTATCCCTAGTTTTAAAACACCGGTGAAATTTTTCATAAATATTTGTTCCCCCTTTTGTGTACCAAACTATATTGTTAGTTTTAAGATAACTGTAAATATTTCCTAAAAACTATTACTATTGAATTCCTTGTTTTAAAATTTTTCATAAAAAATTTTTTTTTGCCCCCTCTCTTGTATATAGTCTTAAGATAGCTAGCTGTAAAGTTTTTCTCTTTCATAAAAAAAATATTTCAACATTGTAACCTCCTAGTTTTAAAATATCCAAAATGTAAGAACAAAAGAATTTGGCACCGCCAAGCTAACGCATTTGTGCCTATCAAAAAAAAAAACGAAAAGAAAAAAAAATGAGTAAAAAAAACTTTTTGTTTGGTATATTTATTCGCTAGTTACCTGAACACGAAGAACATGAGTTAATGCAATATTTGCTAATGAGAAAGTGACGTCATGACAGTAGAAACATTCAAAAGTTACCACATTTTTATCATTTATAGCTTAGCGGGAATTGACGGTTTTCACCACTTCCCACCGTCCCCTACTTATTCGCGATTTTTAGAATAATTTTTTTCCGAGTAAAAAGCTCCCATAAGTTCTACTAATTGTATGCTCAAGATCTCTGTTTTCCTTAACCGTTGTGTGTCCGACGCGGTACCCGGGTACCTTTTTAAGTTTCAATTAATTAAATTCCTATGTTTATTCCATAGTTGGAAATTGAAATTTTGTGACATCTTAGAACTTCACTAAGTCAAGCTTTTGGGTTAACAATATTGTTGATATAGTAAGGGTGGGAGTGAAGAGGGGCTCCTGAATTATTTTACTACGTAACAGGCCGACGTGGGTACCCGGGTACCCACAAAACTAAAATGCCCATAACTAAGGTAATATCCAACCGATTTCGATACTTTTGGCCGTTTTGGATTCAGGAACTCATCCACTTTTGGACTTGGTAAAAATGAATCGGGTTACTTCATTCGGTTCCCGGGAATCCGGGTTTCCGGAAGCAGGTTCCAGTGCTGGGGAACTATTTGCGAATTCCAATGGAATACTAGCAATATGGGTATCAAAATTCTTGGAATAGCATCAGTAGGCTGTATCTCGTGGTTTTGGAACCATTTGGTGATTTGACCCCGGAACGGACATTCCGGAGTAGGCTCCCGTGGGGCCGTGAGTGGCCATTCCATTCCAATTCCATTTATCAAATTGCCATAGGGTCCCGTAACAATAAAAAACAGACTTCCGAGATAATTTGAAGAGTTTTGATACTCATATTGTTAGGACAGTATTAATATTTACAAATCATATCCTAGTACTGTAACATTACTCCGGAAAATCCGGATTACCAAAAACCAGATCCAATATTCCGGTTCTATTATACAGAATCAAAAAGTGGACGAGTTCCTGAATCCAAAACATCTAAAAGTGCCCAAATCGGTTAAAGGAAGCCATAGTTATGAGCATTTCAATTTGTGGGTACCCGGGTACCCACGTTGGCCTGTTAAAGGTGTTTTTTTGTTGGACACATAACTGTTAATTAATCTGATTTAAATCCGTGGATGTGAAAAAAATAGGGAAAATATATTCCAATAACTAGGCTACAAAGCTAATGAAATCTTTGATGATCGGACCGCTGTTGAAAAGAAGGCTGTGAGTGCACGACAGCTCTTTCTCTCGCCTTATTGATTGGAATTGTAAAATTACAGATCTGGGTGAACTGGTCTTCGCGCATTTGAATTCTCGCACCACGTTCAGTCGGTATATTTACCTGCATTCGTCAATCTCATGAGTATGAATTAGTTGCTATTGCATAATAAATGAGAGTCCCTTCTGCTGCTGATCAAGAATAGTGGAGCATTGGGGGCGGGAGTGACGACAGTTGATGTGAAACTTCCCATTCGAAATAATATTTGGTATGCATTGGCAGTAGGTATAAGTGGCCATGTTTGGTATTGTGATTTGGTTTGGGGATTTACAGTGCATTTCCGTGAGGACCGATCTGCTGTAGACGACTTGTTTTATGGAACATGATGAACATCTCTAGCTTGTCTTCGTATAGCTTGCTTCGCTATACCAAAGATTGATTATTCAACAACAGATAGCAATGTATAGGTCTAAATCTGAAAAATATTTAGATCACTGCATTGTTTTGAATTTAAACTAATTTAAACTGATTCTAATGTCGACTTTGTATGATGATGCATGTATAATTTTCGATCAATATTTACAAGAGGACAGCAATATTAGGTTGATCTGGATAAGGCAATGAAGTAAGCTATTTGCTGATATTTGTTGGTACATATAAACATAGGCAACCAATGTTGATTTGTGTCGGTATATTTTGTGACACCAGCTCAGTAATAACATATGCCGGTACAATAGAAAGTCGAGCTCAAATAATGTATTTTATTTTTAATCCACATTAATAGTTATACAATTTTACTAAACAATTTAATTGCTAGAAAGTATACATTGTAGAACGTACATCGAAAACAGAAAAAGAACAGTGAACTGTGATAAGTAAAGCGCGGACAGAGACATTTTTAGAGCAAGAGGAAAGATTATAAAGGGCGAACACGAAATTATTGCGACACATTCAACAGGGCATAACTTTTTTACCATTGGGTAAAAATTAACCAAATTTTGCACACTTTCTCATTGATGTGTATTGTTTACATGCTGTCAAACTCGAAGTCGTGTTTATCGATTCAACGAAAATGGTGGTTAACCAAAGCGAGTCGAGAGAACAAATTCTTTCCAAACACCTGGAATTTCCTGACCTGTTGCACCGGCAGTTGGGAAAAATGTTGAACATTCACCATTCAGCCGGCTCCAGAGTGTTGAAGCGCACACCTAGAAAAAATAGTGTAAATTTACGTCTCCTGACCCTGACATATACGAGCATCAAAAATGACTTAGTTTTGCGTTTGATTTTAATTTTACATGACGTTTAATTTCCTGAATCATGTAATTTTACTCTACATAGAGCGTTTGTTCTGAATGGTTGGAAGTGTAATTTTATGTCATTGCGCATGTAAAGTATATGTATCATGTAAAATTAAACGGAACACGGTAATGTTCCGTCATTTCGTGAATTACGATTTGTTGAATTGAGAATTCAGATTTTTTTGGTGTGCGGTTCCAGGAGCGGTTGACGTTGGACCACGGCAAAGGAGCTGGAAGAAAACCGGGACCGGAGAACAAAAAGACGGAGGGAAAGGTGAAGCGGATGATTAAAGCAAATCCCAACGTCTCAAGCCGTGATTTGGCTAAAAAGATCGGCATGTCGTAGAGCTACGTCCAGAATGTAAAGAAGAGAGCTGGACTACATACATACAAGGTACGGGCCTTCCCAAACCGCGATGAGCGGCAACAATCGACGGCTAAAACTTGGGCACGGAAGCTCTACGAGAAGATGCTGACAAAATATGGCTGCTGTGTGATGGACGACGAAACGTATATAAAAGCCGATTTTAAGCAAATTCCGGGGTTGGAGTTTTTCACCGGCAAGAGCAAGTTCTATATGGACGACAAATTTAAGAAGAAGACAATGTCGAAGTTCGCCTCCAAATATCTCATTTGGCAGGCCATCTGCTCTTGCGGACTGAGGAGTGAGCCTTTCGTGACAAAGGGCACAGTAAATGGCGAGATCTACAAATCTGAGTGCCTCGAGAAGCACCTTTTGCCGTTCTTGCAGCAACACGACGAAGCTCCGCTATTTTGGCCAGATTTGGCATCATGCCACTATTCTAAAAGTGCCCTGGAGTGGTATGAGGCCAATTCTGTCCATTTTGTTCCAAAAGACATGAATCCGCCAAACTGTCCGGAGCTGCGCCCGGTGGAGCAGTACTGGGCAATGATGAAGCGGGAACTTCGGAAGAGCAAGAAGACAGTCAAAGACGAGAAGGACATGTTAAGAAAATGGAAAAAAACTGAGAAACTGGTACCGGATGACACTGTAAAGACTTTGATGGAGGGAATCAAGCGAAAATGCGTTCAATTTTACACTCAAGGCTCCATCGATTAACTTTTCTTTTGATTTTTGAAGTAAATATATGTATCAGGCATTGTAATTCTCTCTCACTCACGCGAGAAGTAGCTTATCCGATGTCCAACTTTTCCGAGATAAGATGAGTCGCAAAATTCTCCGTCTCCACAAATAGCGTGAGAATGATTTTCCGGATAAAATTTATTTGACTTTTTCCTTCTCACCGGAGAAGGTGATAAAATTTTAATTTCGTGGAAATCAATTAAAACTGCAAAAAATACACTTAATTACAAAGAAAAGCGGCAAAGAAGTATGATAGACTTGTTTTATCGTGTTTTGGAATAACGACAGCAAAGCAGGGAACACAAGAAGGATACCGTGATAAACTCATTCTCTCATTCTCCGGCTGTTTTATTTATCCGGAGAAATAACACGTTGATTTTATCCGGAGAAGTTGTGTGAGTGCCAATAACTTTTCGTGTGAAAATGTGAGTTTTTATTGTCGCAGTAGCAAACTATCCGGGCGCATTTACTCATATGAGCGATAAATGCAATGCCTGATATGTATAAAACTACCCTAAAGTTTTGGTTTGATTTTAAGCATTATAAGAAAATTGGCATGACATTTTCGGTGTCGCAATAATTTCGTGTTCGCCCTTTAATGCAAGGAAAAATGAAGAGTGCAAAGTGATGAGTTAAGAAATAAGTGTAAATCTGAGTAAAGCGTGAATAGGAAAAGTGAAGAGCGAATAATAAAGTGCGAAATTTCATTTTTTCAATTATATCACCAGAAATTGGTTTTAGGGAGAATACAAATTTCTGAAATCCAAAAGATGTTTAGGGGCGAGTATATTTAATACAATCTTCCAAGTTTAGACAAAGTTAGAACATATTCCACTAATTACTTGGCATGACATTGCGGCGGTAACTTAATGTAGTTGTATTCTGTAAGTGATTCGCACGAAACATTTTTGTATTCACACTAGGCGGTCACCTGGTATACCAGAATACTTCTGATCACCACACAGTAAAATTACTTCAATGTGAAAAATCTGTCGAAATTTACAGTGTTGCATCAAATAAACCTTTATTGTTGTAGCAGTGATATGGTTAGACAAGCTCAACTTCCTACCAAAGAGCGTTTCCACTATTTTTGAACAACTTTTTAGTGAAGCCATGTTATCTATAACCATTCTCAGAATAAAGTGTCAGTGTACTATTTGTTAAATATCTACGTAATAGTAATTTAGCAGAAATGTCTCAATTTTCAGCATAAATTAAAATAAATGTTCTATTCTTGGCGTGCCAAATTTCACCGATCCGCAATGCCTTACATTACATCGCTCCGAAAAATTACTACCTAGTTATCCCGATCATTCTACGTTTTTCACCCAATCAAATCACGCACATGTAAGAACCTCATCAGCGGTTAGAAGAACACCCAGCATTGCGCTCGTGGGAAATAACCATGTTGAAGGCTAACAACTGAATGGCTGGCGCCTAAAATGGGCTAATCCACATTTTGCATTTTTTACAGAAAATGGAAAAAAATTCCGCATTTCCAAATTAGCATTTTTTTATTGTATAAATACACGTATTCATTGACTCATATTGTTTAGAAAAAATAAGATTATTACTTGTACTACTTTTCAATTCACGAGCATTGTCGTAATTCGGGCGGGTAAACTCCGGGGGTACCTAGCGTCCAAAGGGGGTTAAACCACAATTCATACGTCCCTTCGGTATCTTTCGTTATAGAGTTATGGTGTTTTTGGCAAAGTTGTTGTATGACATCTAGCGCTTTATTTGATCATTTCATATTAGTTCGGAATCCAGTTGCTAGGGCGGCGCTGTTATCAACTTTCATAAAAACACGTAGAACTATACGAAAAAAGTTCGTTCATTCTGTCTTTTGCGCAAAAAAATAATTTCATTTGTACACCCAAAATGGCGCGCTCCGATTTTCTGTTTTTGGGCTCACAATCTTATTCCCAGAAGCAATCATTTTTGAACATTGAGCTGTTCGCGCACAATTCGAGATGAGCGTTGCGCTCACGAAAAAAAACGATGACACACACTCACACACAAAGAAACTTTGTTAGTATTTGGTTTCTTTCGTATCTTTCTTCTACACCTTACATTTCCCCACCCAACCACACCAAGCAATCTCATCTTCTTTGCTGCTGCATTGCATTTTGTTTTGTTTCATTCTTTTCTCCGCTGCTATAAATAGCTCGTGACATGAAACTTCTAGTAAAAAAATTCTACATTAGAAAAAAATTCTAGATTAGAACCGACAAACTTCTATTCGGTAAAAACACCTCTTTACTATCCGTACCATGACGACACGCTGGTGGAGTAGTAAAATGGCATTAAGCTTCACGCTAGTGATGAGTGAGATAATATCGTTTGCCTCCCCGCCGCACAGAGGAGTAACTAGAACCAGGCCCGTAGCCAGGAGTTTATTTCGGGAGGGGCTAAAAAAATTAATTTGATTTTTATTATTTATTTTTATTTACAAGTTACAATTTACTCTCGTTGCAACAATGGATATTCTAGAGTTCTCAGTATTTATGCGCTAACCGAATATGACAATCCTTGACGGTGCTGGAAAACGCAAGGTGTTCTAAGCTACACGTTTAAAAGGTGTAGATGACGCTAAATCGAAATGAGTAGAAAAATATCCATAAAATGTTCGATCGAAGAGAATGTCGAAATTTGCACAAAATCCTCTGATTTAGCAAACGAATTGTAGATGGTTCAACTTCTATTTTCTTGATCTGGCGTCCTGTAACTATTACCAGTTCTAATGCATCATGCTAACATAATTTTTTGGCATACCCCAGTTAGGAAGGAGGATCTTTGGTGATCAATAGGATCAAAATATATGGGTCATTCCACGTCTGATTTACAATCAAAATTTGAATTCCTTCCAATTTTTTTCTTGCATTCATTAGTTAAAGTAGTTGACACGTACTTTTTATTTTGGCTGAATATGATTTTTTTTCAAGTTATTAGTTTTTGAACTTTTGAAGTTTATAACATTGAACATTTTTCAATCACTTATAACTCGGAAACTAGGGGCAGATCACTTGTGATGCATTTTTAAAAATCAGCGAAATTAAATGCATTTATTTCCATCAAAATAGAAATTCATAATGTATTTTGCGTCGCGTGCAATGTTTTTGCGTTGCGTGCAATGTTGTTTGCGTTGCGTGTAAGACGTCAAAACCCTACAGAAAAACTAGCCCTACATTTAACAAAACGTCGAACAAAGTGGATCAGCGTAGTACGTTTGTTAAACAAACTTTTCTGCGAGGGAGTGCAAAGCTGATGGAAAAATGGAAATTAAATGCATTTTTTCAAATTTGATGCAAATTTGTTATACATTCTTCGAGTGATCTGCTCCTAGCTCGGAAACGATTCGATATATGGAAAAAAATATTAAATAAAAACGTTGTGTACTCAATGAGCTCACTGAAAAAATAGCAATTTCTTTTTGTTATATAACTTATGAAATTTGCAATTGTTTGAAACAAATTGAATTTTTTAAAGTTGGACCAATTTTTTACTTATTATTTTCTTTAAATATTAAAAATCATGTTAAAATAATTGTGCAAAAATTTGGGAGTGGATATCAAAATACTTTGCGAGATATTACAATTATAAACTTAAAACAAGGCAATTTTACACCAAACGCCTAGTGATAGGCCTATTGTAATTGAAATATCTCGTAAAATACTTCGAATTTCTTTCTGAAATTTGTACACAATCTTCTTGATATAATTATAAATTATTTGAAAAAGCTAAAAAGATTTTTTTGGCTCCACCTTGAAAAAAAATTTTGTTACTAATATTTGCATAATACATAAATTATTTAACCAAAAAAAACAAATATTACAAAAAAAAATCTGCCGAGATCTTCCGAAAACGCAGCTTTTATTATTTAATGCTTTTTTCCAGAAATCTAATAGTTTCTCAGTTATCAGGGAATGAAAAATGTCCAATTCTATTAAATTTATAAAACTTTAAAAAATCACTATATTATTAAAAGTCGATATTTGTATGTATGTGATTTATGGACTCCCAAACGGCTTAACCAATTGCCGTAAAAATTTATGCATAGTAGGAATTTGTTATGGAGCGTGTTTGTGTGCTATTGGTGGGGATTATCTGCCTACAAGAAGGCGCTTCGGAACAAATTATGGTTTCCTCCTATTTCGTTGATAGTCGCATCAACGTGCGATGGGTATTAGCTAGTACTTTATAAAGTTCAAAAACTCATAACTTGAAAAAAAATCAAATTCAGCCAAAGTAAAAAAATCGTGTCTATAATTTTCAGCTAAAGAGTGCAAAAAAATTGAAGGGAACTAAAATTATAGTTGTAAATCGTGGAATGACTCGCATTCTGCAAATTTAAGACTTTTTTGGGGGTATTCTCATGTTAAAAGCAAATATTTTCTAAAGTCCCCCGAAATCAAATTTATTTTGATTACATAACTATATTAAGAAGATTATGTGAATAATTCAGAATGGAACTCGAAGTGTTACGAGACATTTCAGTTATAACAGGCCTTTCGCTGGGCGTTTAGTGTAAAATTGCCATGTTTTATGTTTATAATTGTAATATCTCGCAAAGAATTCCACTGCCAAATTTTTACACAATCTTTTTAACACGATTTTAATACTTAAAGAAAATAATAAATAAAACATTTGGTCCAGCCTTCAAAAAATTCAATTTGTTTCAAGTAATTGCAAATTTCATAAGTTATATAACAAAAAAATTGTAATTTTTTTTGGTAAGCTTATTTGAAAACGCAACTTTTTTATTTAATATTTTTTTCCATATATCGAGTCGTTTCCGAGTTATCAGTGATTGAAAAATGTTCAATTTTATAGACTTCAAAAGTTCAAAAGCGAATAACTTGAAAAAAATACTATATTTAGCCAAACCAAAAAATACGTGTCAATTATTTTTAGCTAAAAAATGTAAGAAAACAGTTTGGAAGATGCTTGACGTTTATATTAAGCGCACATTGCTCTAATCTATTATATCTAGCATAAAATGAGTATTGTTAGATACCATTACTAGCGATAAATGTTAATTTTGGGACAGTTTTTGTACTCAGTTTTCTATGAAACTTCTAATTTTTTATTATACAATTCGTTTACTTGAGTCGGTTCTATGCATTAGCTAAATGAAGCCTTGAGTCTTTAATATATTTCCACGATGTAAACGATGAAAATGATAAAACGCTAATGGTTGTCCAACAGATCTCGTGCGATTGACCTGTTTACTGATTGAGAAATATTTTTCATAACCAACCGCGTCTTGATGGTCGTTCATATCTATCTTGTACACTTCCGTATTATTATCGTGGTAACTGCCATGGACATGGCAGTTCGCGAATATCTGATTTCATTTTTGTTTTGTCCCCTTACGGGCCACAAGTGTCGACTTCCTCAATGATGATGCTGACTGTTAATTTTGAGATACTAGACGCAGTTTTTGCCGTCAATATTATATGAACAGCAGCCACAAATTTGGCAATTGTTTGTTTTTCAGGTAATCGTATTGGAGACTATGGATGTGCAAAGATGTAACGTGTATAATGATAATATCCCATTGCGTTTTGTACGTGCAGGGTCAGCAAGGACGAAATCCTAGCTGACCTTGCCCGTCTAATTCCTAGATGTGTCCTTTATAATAAATTCCATTTTTTCCAAATGAGACAGGAATCTTTTAATGGCCACGGTTCAAATAAGTTAAGTTTGTTTATTGGGGCTTTAACCTCCTAGTCGTTCGCCCGCGGTTCAAGTAAGTGGTATCAGATCTTGTAGCCGAACATTGATTTTCTCATCATCCATATATATGAGAATCAACCACGTGTTACAAGTTGCAAAATGACTGGTTTCGCCTAGGCTAATTTGTTGAATAACATAAGTACTGAATGCCTGACAAGGTAGAACTCGTTAAAAGCGAAGTTCGTAAGCATAACCTCTATTTTCACCTTCAGCAAATATTTCCCATCATGAAATTCGGTTATGCAAAAATTTCGGAAGTCAATAGCCTCCACGTTTGGCTGGAGCACCACTTCTTGCTTCTGCGATTCAATCATCCAACGGATCACCCCAGCAAGAATTAAAGTAACAGTTTCTTTTGTTCTTCCGACGAGTCACACAATATGAAAGGAAGTGTGTTATCAGACTCGGCATACTGATTAGATATCGTGACCGATGTCTTCGGTGGCTCGAAATAGCAATCTTCCTCACCATTCTCCCATTAATTTGTTGAAACCAAACAAGATACAATTTTTTTACGAGTTACCGAAAAACATGTTGCTTCTTAAATTTATTTTTGAAAAGTTTCGGGGGGGGCTTTAGCCCCCTAGCCCCCCCTCTGGCTACGTGCCTGACTAGAACAAATTCCTGGCCAATAACCAAAATATTTTTTTTTGATTTTCTCCTTCGTTATATTTTTTTACATGCCTAAAAGCCTGCTGAATAACGTGGCAAAATTAGGAGTATGTCAAAAATCGTTAAATATTTTTTGCATGGATGATAAATGGTGATATTTTAAGGGTTTTTTGTAATCATTTTAATTATATATCCAGCAATATCGCTTTCTAGTGATAATGACTGTATTAAGTAAGACAATATTATTACAAATGTAGTTGAACACAGCCATTTGTATAACTTAAGGCTAAAACCGACTGAAAATAGTAGTGTCGCTGTGCATTGCACCAACTTTAAAATATACTTTTTTTATACATTTTATTCCATACTTGAATGATAAAAAAGTTACACTATACGGCGAAATCCGGCAAAGTTGCCGAAGCAGTATTACAGATTCCAGCTCTTCGAAAAATATTTGAACTCTTCCGATCTTGTCCGATCTACAAATTCCAAGCGATTTGAAAATATTGAATTTTTTAGTAATTTGAGGTACACCGAAATGCTGTAGGGCCAAATACAATGTTTTTTTTTTTTTTAAAATGAATCTATGAAAATATGCACAGGCGTCCCTTTTCTTCCCCCTTCTCCACTGATCAACTGTTTGTGCAACTGGAAAAACAAATGTATTCGCAAAGATCACCTCGAAATTACTAGTATTCGAAAGGATATAGAAAAATGACCTCTGCACTGGTAGGTGGATAGATGCCAAATTGTTCCAAAAACTAGTTATTGTCTATTTTTTGATCATATTAAGGCATAATAAAAGCAATAGCAGCAACACATAATTTTGGCCAGGATTTGACCCCAGTTACTCCTCTGTGCGCCGCCGTCGCGTCGGTATTTCAGCATCGTCATTGACGCACCATTTCCCCGCTGTTATTAATATTTCGTTGTATGTATGTGTTGGCAACTAAGCCTTGCTAGAAAAAAGATTAACGGGCAGCATCAGGACTGGAACTGATAAAATACTACTCGCTAAAACGCCTACTTTACCCCTTAGGTCATAACGACACATAATGAGTAGTCGTTCGAATGAGCTATATAAACTTCGTATTATTGCAGCAGCGCACAGAGGAGTAACTGGGGTCAAATTCTGGCCAAAATTATTTGTTGTTACTATTGCTTTTATTATGCCTAAATATGAACAAAAAATAGACAATAACTAGTTTTTGGAATAATTTGGCATCTATCCACCTACCAGTGCAGAGGTCAATTTTCTAAATCCTTTCGAATACTAGTAATTTCGAGGTGATCTTTAGGAATACATTCGTTTTTCCAGTTGCACAAACAGTTGATCAGTGGAAAAGGGGGAAGAAAAGGGACGCTTGAGCATATTTTCATAGAGATACATTTTGAAAAACATAGTATTTGGCCCTACAGCATTTCGGTGTACCTCAAATTACTAAATATTTCAATATTTTCAAATCGCTTGGAATTTGCTGATCGGACAAGATTGGAAGAGTTCTTATGTTTTTCGGATAGCTGGAATCTGGTTTTGTAATACTGCTTCAGCAACTTTGCCGGATCTCGCCGTATAATGTAACTTTTTTATCATGCAAATTTGCAATAAAATGTTTAAAAACGTATTTTTTAAAGTTGGTGCAATGCACAGCAACACTAATACTTTCAGTTAGTTTTAGGCTGAAGTTATACAAATGGTTGTGTTCAACTACGTTTGCAATAATATTGTCTTACTTAATACAGTCATCATTACTAGAAAGCGATATTGCTGGATATATAATTAAAATGATTGAAAAACCCCTTAAAATATCACCATTTTACATCCATGCAACAAATCTTTAACAATTTTTGACATACTCCTAATTTTGTCACGTTATTCAGCAGGCTTTTAGGTATGTAAAAAAAATATAACGAAATAGAAAATCAAAAAAAAAAAATTTTTGGTTATTGGCCAGGAATTTGTTCTAGTTACTCCTCTGTGCAGCTATCACTAATGGGACAGCATGGAGTCGATGGTATGTGTTATTCAAGTTAACCCTGCACTGCATGAGCCAACAGCGTGTAGCTATGGGGTACGATATTGTATTGCACAAGTATGAGGTTGAACACTAACGCATCGTTTGGGAGCTTTTCGCTCACAGTTCGAGAGCGAAAAAACAGAATCAATTCCGCTCTCAAAGATTTGTTTTGGGTGTAGTTTGTGAGGTTTGTAGTTTTAAATCAATATAATAAATTATTTGTTTTTGTTTTTAATATTTTTTATGTTCTTTTCTTTGGGAATGTGCGCAAGTTTCTGGTAATTATATTCAGTGAGATCTCCGACTGATTTGATTCGTAGCCTATAAAAGGAGTTTCTACACTGCTCAATCCGAATCTTATTTCTAAACAATGAAAAAGATAAGCAGTAAATTCTGTCTTTTGATGTCCAAAATCAGCTTCCAATTACGTTTCTCGTCGTTTTTAGGCTTCTAACAGAGTATATATTCCAGCTAACAGGGTTGTAGTATGTGGGGTCGTTTCCGATTCCAGTCTGAATTGCGAGGACCTGCTGAAACATGGGGCTGGTTGTTTCAAAGACCCCATGCTTAAGCCAGTGAAGATACTGGAGAGCAAACGTTTGCATTCAGCATCAGTCGCAGTTGACGGGAAAAAATACGTTAACTCAGACTCTTATCGGGTGACATTCGCCGGTTCTGCTCTACTCAACTACCTTCTCTTTGACAAGGCAGGTCATGAACTGTACTAATTGCAAACAATTGGGATGTCGAAAAATGTCTCTACTGTGGAGGAAACCCACATGATCTCCCGGCATTTCCCGCGTACAAACAGCGCGAGGAGAATCTTAAGCGTTTCCTTCAGGGACGCTCTAAGCGATCTTTTGCAGAAAGGCTTAAGATAGCTGCGCCACCGGCCTATACGAGCATCTATACGAACTTGTCTACTGACGAAGGCGACTGTGGTGAACCCTAGGAGGGAATATCTTCTACTGTTCCTAGAAGCAACAGAAAAAGGAGGAACTTTTCCTCTCCCAAGCTTCTTCGTAAAGGCCAGAAGGTGTCTCTTCATGCCCCTTCCCTAAAATAACTACTCAAGGAAGTACTGGTGCAAAACCGGTCTCAGAAATCTGAGCTCAGAAAAGGAGTTCCCAGCACTTCCAGGAACATAAAAAGCCACAAGCGCTTCCATATCTCTGGCAGAGAAAGAAACCAGCACTGGCTTAATACATTTCTCTGACATTGTGGACCGCATTTTTATAGCACTAAATATTTCTGACCCCTTTAAAAGCATCATGATAAGGTTTCTCCCCGAAGTAAAATCATTTTTGATGCTGTTCACTGTAAAATGGCCCTTCCTTTCAGCGATTGTGTCCTTCGATGGCTTACGGTGTCATCCGGTACCAGTTTCTCAGTTTTTTCCATTTTCTTAACATGTCCTTCTCGTCTTTGGCTGTCTTCTTGCTCTTCCGAAGTTCCCGCTTTATCATTGCCCAGTACTGCTCCACCGGGCGCAGCTCCGGACAGTTTGGCGGAATCATGTCCTTTGGAACAAAATGGACAGAATTGGCCTCATACCACTCCAGGACACTTTTAGAATAGTGGCATGATGCCAAATCGGGCCAAAACAGCGGAGCTTCGTCGTGCTGCTGCAAGAACGGCAAAAGGCGCTTCTCGAGGCACTCAGGTTTGTAGATCTCGCCATTTACTGTGCCCTTTGTCACGAAAGGCTCACTCCTCAGTCCGCATGAGCAAATGACCTGCCAAATGAGATATTTGAAGGCGAACTTAGACATTTTATTCTTCTTAAATTTATCGTCCACGTAGAACTTGCTCTTGTCGGTGAAAAACTCCAACCCCGAAATTTGCTTAAAATCGGCTTTTATATACGTTTCGTCGTCCATCACACAGCAGCCATATTTTGTCAGCATCTTCTCGTAGAGTTTCCGTGCCCGAGTTTTAGCCGTCGATTGTTGCCGCTCATCGCGGTTTGGGAAGCTCTGTACCTTGTATGTATGTAATCCAGCTTTCTTCTTTGCGTTCTGGACGTAGCTCTGCGACATGCCGATCTTTTTAGCCAAATCACGGCTTGAGACGTTGGGATTTGCTTCACCTTTCCCACCGTCTTTTTGTTCTCCGGCCCCGGTTTTCTTCCAGCTCCTTTGCCGTGGTCCAAAGTCAATCGCTCCTGGAACCGCTTCAATACTCTGGAGACGGTTGAATGGTGAATGTTCAACATTTTTCCCAACTGCCGGTGCGACAGGTCAGGAAATTCCAGGTGTTTGGAAAGAATTTGTTCTCTCGACTCGCGTTGGTTCACCTCCATTTTCGTTGAATCGAAAAACATGACTTCGAGTTTGACAGCATGTAAACAATACACATCAATGAGCAAGTGTGCAAAATTTGGTTGATTTTTACCCAATGGTAAAAAAGTTATGCCCTGTTGAATGTGTCGCAATAATTTCTGTTCGCCCTTTAACTTGAAATGCGATAAATTTGCACTATGCGAGACATGGCTTACTTTAGACATAGACCTATACTCCCATGATTTTAATATTATTCGCTTGGATCGAGAAGACGCCTACGGAGGGGGACTTTTGGGGACCAGACGTGCTATTCTTTCAATTGAATCGACCTTCCCTCGACACCAGGCATTGAAGTTGTCGCTTGCCAAACCATAACTAAAGGCAAAGACCTATCCATTAATTCCACCTACATCCCCCCTACAGCCTCAGTTAGCCACCGACGGCTTTGTGATATTGCGGAACTCCTTCCCGCACCAAGGCTAGTTTTAGAGGACTTCAACTCAACTTCAATATGACCATTTTGAATACGGTGAAATGAGATGGATTCCGGCCCCTCCAGCGCATCCGAACGCCTTAGAACTGTCCCTCTGCTCGATATCGCTGCGATTAGATTGCATGTGGAAGGTAGCCTCTGATACCTAATTGATATGGCCAACGGTTCAGGGCCACCGAATTAAATCAATGTTTCGTATTACCTCACACGAAATATTGATTGGAAGAGCTACGCGGCCGCGATATCCGGAAAAGTAGAACCAATACAAGAGTTTCTTACGGAGGAAGAGTACGGGTTCTTGGTTGGCTTGATTCTCGATACCGCGATTCAAGCTTAGCGGGCGTCCTCCCAACCCATGGTGGGACAAAGAGTGCTCAGACGTTTACGCGGAGAAGGCCGCCGCGCGTAAGACCTTCTGGGACGACGGGCTGCCAGCCAGCTACCGACAGTACGTGATGGCGGAAACGCGCATGAAGAGTTTGATGAAAGCCAAAAAAACGTAGCTACTGGCGCCGGTTCGTCGACGGGCTAACATCAATGAGAACTCTTTGAACCACGGCTCTGCGCTTGGGAAACAGTACTAACGAGAGTGAGGAATATTTGAATAATTGGATATTCGATTTTGCCAAGAAGGTTTGTCCGGATTCCGCACGGCACAGAAGATCTACCGCGCCGCGTCCCTTAACGATAACGCGAATGAAACACCGTTTTCAATGGTAGGGTTCTCATTTGCTCTCTTGTCATGTCATGAACCAGACAGAATCATGACTGGAGGCAACTGAAGGTCATCGCCATCCTAAAATCAGAAAAACCACACTCCGACCACAACTCGTATCGACCGATTGCGATGCTGTCATGTATCCGAAATTTGTCTGAGAAAATGATCTTGTTTCGCCTCGACAATTGGGTTGAAGCAAATGGCTTACTGTCAGATACACAATTTGGTTTCCGCAAAGGCAAAGGAACGAACGATTGTCTTGCGTTGTTCAAATGGCTTATGCTAGCAAAGAACAGATGGCATCAGTTTTCCTAGAGATAAAGGGTGGGTTTTGATGCAGTTTCTATCAAAACTCTTTCTGAGAAGCTGCACCGACTCTAAACAACTTTTTGCCCAACTTGCTGTCTGAAAAAACACATGCATTTTTCGCATGATGAATTGTCGACATCATGAATTAGCTACCCTAAATCGGGGTGACTTTGATCATCGGGGTGACTTTGATCACTCGAAACTTTTTTCGTAGATCGCTTATTAAACCAGAATAGTCTACCGAATCATTTTAATTTGAAATGATTTTTCCTCTAAACATATAAAATACTGATTTGTTATACTTTTTGAGTATATTGTTCGGTTTTTGGGTACAAAAGCTACAAAAAACCGAAATTTGACTTTACCTGATTTTTACGAAGCTTCGTAAAGTGTCTATTTTTATAAAACAAATAAATCTCAGATTTGAGCAAGTGTAATAAATTACAAGCGAGTTTTTATTTTCCTATAGGTTGGGATATGCTAAATTTAGTTTTAAGAGTTTGTTTATTTTTAATACATTTTTTGTGAAACTATTTGGCAATTATATCAAATTATTTTAAGCTAAAATTCGCAACATTTTTTTGTTGTACAATATTCCAACGTGTTAAGATGGATGAAGCTTTTTGTACATTGATAAAACACTGAAACGAAACAATTTTAGCAGTTTTAAAGGTTTTCAGAATCATTTATTCGAGTTGGACATAAATTATACGACTTTTGGTTACTCGAATTTTACAGTACATTGAAACACTTTGCATAATACCAATTAACATCTATTTAACAATGAGTATCTTTCCAGAATTAATTTAAACAAACATTTGAATGAAAAACATTGCAGGTTATCAAAGTTACCCCGGAACACGAAAACGGACTTCAACTTGAAATCGTTTTTGAAAAAATAGCTGCCGCGGACAATTTTAGGTAAAACCAGTACATGGTTTAAAAATATTAAACTTGAAAAACATGTGTTGCGTCTAAAAATATGTAATGATTACTTCGAAAAGTGATCAATGTCACCTCTGTTTACGGTACATGGGTCTTCCCCAAGGCTCATGTCTAGGCCTCTACAACTTTTACGAAAATTACATTGACGAATGTCTTGTCAATTCTGGCACGCACGGGAGTTTCTGTTTCCACTACGCTGCGAACATACATTTCATCAAACTAGAGCGAATCTAATATTGATGTTTGCGTATTGGTTTGGGTTGCATGCACTCGACACTTACGATAAGTCTAGAAGTGCTGGTGGGCGTCCTTTCGCTGAAAAATCGATTTTGGGACCTCTCATATCGATCGCTCATCCAATGCGATATCTTGAACAAGTTAGTAATTGCAAATTTCGAGAGGCTTGTCGAGCTCAATTCTCAAACCCAATTTATGTCCTTATACTTCGATTACATGGCACAAAATATCAATCCTTCATATTATTCCAACTATGTCAATCTCTCTGCTTCTGATGCGATGCATCCATGAAGGACGAGATTTGTGGAATCCTGGATCAAATACGTCCGCAAGTGATCCCAAGCATCTTTCATAGTAAATTTCGAGTAGTCGACTGCAACAAGATGTTTTACAGCGACAGGTCAAGCCTCGATGACTCCACTGGCTTCGGTATATTCAATCAAAACCTCACCGCCTCATTCAGACTCAATGATCCTGCTTCAGTTTACGTCGCAGTGCTGCTATTCAGTGAACCCTTGGGATCATTGATATTTTGCCCACCGATCATTACTGTATTGTCTCGGATAGCCTTAGCTCAATCGAAGCTCTCCGTTCAATGAAACCTAGAAAGCACATTCCATATTTTCTGGGGAAAATCTGGGAACTTTGTCTGTAAGATCGTAGAAGATTACCTTAGTTTGGGTTGTCTTGCATTGCTCCATTCCAGATAATGAAGAAGCAGACGCTTTAGAACGTGACGTATAGGAAAGACCAATTTGCTTCAGCGAATTTTTAAGTATCACTCATCAGAGAACCCTCGAAAGTTGGCAAACTTCATGGAGCAATGGGGAACTAGGAAGGTGCCTACATTCGATAATCCCTAAGGTATCGACGAAACTTTGGTTCAAGGGGATGGATGTGGGTCGGGATTTCATTCGCGTGATCTCTCGGCTCATGTCCAATCACTACACGCTGGACGCTCATCTCCGACGTATTGGACTCGCGGATAGCGGTATTTGCGCTTGTGGCAACGGTTATCACGATATTGAAGATATTGCCTGGCCATGTGCTGGGTTCTGTTCTACCAGATTTCAACTATTCGATTCCCTTCGGACCCGAGGAAGATCACCCAATGTCCTGGTTCGAGATGTACTGTCAAGCCGCGATTTCCTCTATGTGCCCCTCATATGCACCTTCCTAACAACCATCAATATCCAGATTTAACTGCCCCTATCATTTTTCTTATCATTCTTAGAAGTACCCTCTTCCGCCTATCGTACCCCAACGTTGGTTTGATGCGACTCCAAGACGACACAAAACATCTCTGTCGAATGACCCAACAAACACAAGACTTACAGCACAACAGTACAGACGCAACGCGGTGAGTTGCCGATCCGCATCTGAGCCGTAGTACGAAATCGTCTGGAGGAACTCCTGCCGGCTCGAGGAAGACCGCGCGACGTAGGATGTAGGACTACACTCCCCCTCCTCCGCCTTGAATATTTCCCCAAAACTTATGTGCCCCCCATCTTCTAGTTTTCAATATTTAAGCGTGTTAAGCAATGCCCAACAGTATCACTACTTAAAAATAGTCCTAATTAATCCCTACTAATCTTAATAAAATTGAACCACTCCCTCTAGTTATTTCTAGTTTTAATATGTTTATAAAATGTTCCGCTTAGTTAATAATTAATTGCTCCAACAATCTTCCTTATAAAAATCCTAAAATGCATTACTATACAAAGAACACGCAAAATGACCCCCCTAATCCTACGAATATTATATTATCCCCTCTTGTATATGTATAAGTTAGCTGTAAAATTTCTTTAGTTTCATTATATAAAAGCAAAATAATATTGAAATGTGTAACTACCTAGTTTTAAGAAATTCAAAATGTAAAACAAAGAAAAAATGGCACCTTTAAGCTAACGCAAACGTGCCTTATCAAATGAACGAATTGAATAAAAAAGATGAACTTGGCATCTGCCTCAATCCAATAGGATTATTTGGAAAATATAAAACCATCTCGAATGTTTTAGTGAGAAAAAATATTATTTATATTTTTTGGCTAAGCTGGCGGGCCTTTTGGCGGGTTACATGTTTTAAGGAATAACTGAAAAACCCGTAACTTCCTTAAACCGGCAATATGTTTTTCGGGTTTCTCGTCATAAAATTACACTACTTAAGTGTTTTGAAGCGAAACAAAAATATGCGCAATAGAGAGTTAAAGCCCATACAAACCCGAGTTAAATCCCATGCAAACCCGAGAAACATCCAACCGCTCCCAAATTTTGCATGGGCATTTGGGATCCCAAAAGGAACTCAAAAATTGCTGTGCCTGCTAGTTTAAATTATTTTAAAGTTTTCCCATACAGCCGCGAGTCACTGTAATGGCCAATCACTACACCGTAGATGAGCGTCTTCGACGTATTGGGCTTGTGAATAGTGGTATCTGCACTAGGAGGGACAGTTATCGTGATATCGAACATACTGTGTGACCAATGCGTGTGGGTGGGGCGTATTGTTGCTAGATCTCAGTTAATGTATTCCCGAGGAAGATCATCCAATGTACCGGTTGGAAAGCCATGATTTTCCTTATATGTTCCTCGCATACTTCTTAATACATTTATCTCACCATTTTCTTTTTATCTTTTCATTCTCAGAAGTACCCTCTGCCGACTGCAGCGTACTCCATCGATGGTTTGATGCAACCTCAAGGCGACAAAATACATATCTGCCGTAGCCACCAAATACGGGACCTACAGAATGAACATCACAAGCGCAACTCGGTGTGTTGCCGATCCGCATCCGAACCTTACTACGAAATCGCCTGGAGGAATCCCTTGTTGATCCATGGAGAACTACCCGGCGTCTCAGTTCATGATGTCTTTATGATGAAGGCCGTCCGAGTCTGTAATCGATGTCGCTGATTTTCCTTGAAATTGCTGGCTTTATATGTGTATTCTCTTTGTCAACATTGTCCAACATCTCTCTTCTCCGATAATATTGCTGCTATCCCAATGTTGGAATTCATCCCCTTCTGAATGTCTTCCCGAAGCATAATAGCTCTCTCTGTGTTTTTCTAGTTTTAGTAGCTTACTTCAACAATCTTGCTAAAAATGCCCAACTGTTCTTTTTATTTTTGAGCACAGTACATCATCTTGACAACATAAAAATGCCACTTAGTCCGGTCTGACTTAACAAATAGGCTAACGCAGAGAACCGTGACAAATGATCGAATTTAGGGCTAAAATACACCCTACCAAAGTCAGTGTTACGAATACATACTCTTAGCCAAACAGCAGATGGCCCTGTCGTGTTCCTTTATCAAATTATAGCCACTAATTGAAATTCCATAACGGTGTTGAGTACGGAAATCGACAGTGTCGTATGGAGAGGAGAACGTGCGAGTTGGTCTATAAGGAAACACAGTTCGGAGCAAATCACGCGATTAGCACGATTTAGGTTGGCGTTTTACGTTGCACTCACGTACGGGTAAATAGTGATTATCAAATGGTTGTTTCGTAAGGTTCATGATAGGACCGTACCGTAACTTAGTCGTTTAAAATCGTTTCGACCTTAGTTGCCCGTTGTGGTGGGTATGAACATTTTTCCGTTAGAGTTTTTTTTTCGATCACTCGATTTCTACTCATTTGTATTTCATTCAAAAGTTAGAATATAGTCCCATTATCATGGACGGTCTTGTAGCCATTAGTGGCCATCGTGACCCATACGCCACTTATTCGAAATCAGTAGTATACCACAAGCGCAAACTATCGGGGCAAACGTGACAACCAAACGCTAAAAACTACATGACATACTTACCTTCAAGGTGATTAATTAACATGTACAGCTTAATATGCAGTGTGACATAGGCACATAGGTACACTGATTGTTTGTTCTTTACAGCGAACTACATACACTGAAAGCAGGCAATGCAAAGGTTGAACCGTATCTTTTCGGGGGGAGCGAAGAGCGTTCAGGCGACCCGTGACAAGGTAGCGCATAGCAATTCAGACAAAGAAACTACACTGAAGTCAATTTTATGCGGTTTTTTATGCGGATTTTGAAAGTTATGCGATTTTTTGTGCGGTTTGAAAATCCGTTATGCGGTTTTTATGCGGATTTTCAAAGTTATGCGGTTTTTTGTACGTATTTTCAAAGTTATGCGGTTTATTATGCGGTTTTTCACAGTGATTCGATTCTTTTTATGCAGCCTCCTTTTCGTTTTTAGGGCATCACCTAAATTTTATCGAAAGATAGATCCTCGTGAATGCACATGCGCAAACAAAAGACATAAAATGGTCCTATTTTTATTTTAGATTATTAATTACTAGTCTTTGGGTTAAGGATATGGGGAGCATTCATGATGTCAGTGAAAATAAAAACAGAAAGTGACTGAAAACCTTTTTACCTTTCTCATAATAAAGGTTATGTAATCGGTAGGAATGTTGACTTTTCAGCCGAGGCCCGCAGGGTCGAATATTTTATACCATTCGACTCAGTTCGGCGAGATCGGTAAAAAGTCTCTATGTGTGTGTGTATTTTTTTAGCGGTAAAGCGCCGACCCAGCACACGTTCAGTAGTTAGACCATACTAACGTCGTCCATCGTGTGCCAGAGTGAGGGACTCTGAGCAGAGAAGATAACTCTGAGCCCTACTCCTCTAAACTCCACCAAGAAATCCGGTGTTTTTTTTCGCTGCTGACATGTTTTTCAGAAAATAAAGTTTTGCTTTCGCTGCTCTTCAACAACTGATGAAGAGAAGAGTTTTGAATTTAGAAGTTCGTGCCCCAAGCGGACTGAGTTCGAGGAGTACGACCACAGGCATCCACCCGCAAGCGGCCCAACCTCAGGAAATCCCCTCAAATCTGGTAAACCCAGAACTGGTTCATTCCGGTTACCTCCTGGATGCAGGTGTCGTTGAACCCGACAAAGACGTTCACTTCGGAGTGTTCAACATTCAAAAAATATTTGAAGCGATGGCTAGCTCGATAAGGGATCTCCTGGGCTCGATTGAATGCAACATCAACTACAACTGGAACCCAGAAAATTGTGAGTAATCTGTGTGTGGGAGTCAATGCCGCCATCACGAGAGATGCAGATGACAGCATTTTGGATGATCTTATTACACGTGAGTCAGATTTATTTTCCATGTTCTAACAGATTATTCCTGAAATTAGTTGGTTCCTTCGTTAGTGCAGTTAAGGGCTGGAGGGTCCGCCCGGCGACAGTCGTTTTTTCGCTTGTTTACTGTTTGGGGGTGGGCGTAGCGTATTGGTAAATCGATTGCCTTGTACGCAGCGCACCTGGGTTCGAGTCCCGACCCCGCACATAGGGTTATAAATTTTTCATAAGAGATTTTTCTAACCCGAAGAGGCGAATGACCTTAAGGTTAAAACCTCTATAATCAAAATAAAAAAAAGCTTGTTTACTGCTAATCCCTCATTTCGGAGGTAGTACGCATTCTAGCGCATCATTGTACGAATTATACGCACTACCTCCGACGTGATTCCCTTCCTTAGAATAAGAGAAAATACGATTGTCGCTGGTCAAATTTTCCAGTTTTCAGGAGCAACCAGAACAGTTCGGAAAAACATCCGAATTTCGGCCGCGAACTAAGAGCGAGTAAAGGCGCTTTAACCAAGGCTTATTAACCAGGGCAAGGTGTAAATACCTCTGTCCCATCCCAAAGGACCAAAGGAGTGACATTAACCTTCTTAGCCAAGTCACTCCCAACGATTTATTATATCCCCTTTAAACTGAAACAGTTGGTACGGTTGTCCTCGTTTCTTCCTCCTTTAGGATTCAAAACAATTCGTTAATTAATTTATTCATTAAATGAATTGTCGTCTAATTTTGAAACATCTTCAATCCCAACTCTGCACAGTAGGCCTGGCCGTTTTAATATTTGCGACATATGAAAATATGCTTCAAATATTAATGTTGACAAGAAAAACACTACAGAATAACTGCAGTGTTTTCCAGGATGCTTTTCAATACTGGCTGTGTAAGGGTTCGAATAGAATAGAATAGATTAGGCGTGCTAATGCACTTCACTTGATTCCAGGTCTAGCTGGTCGTGCTAGATTTCGCTGGTCCCATAACCGCCATATCAGTCCTACGCGGCATGATATTCTACATGCCCTCCTCTCTACGTTGACCAGTTGGATGTCGGGGTCACTGATGCCCCGACGACCCTATACTGGTGGTTTGTCGCGTTCGGTGTTAGTCGGCGTAGTCCCCGACGGTGGAGCTAGCCGAGTGGCGTAGCCAAGGGGGGGTTTTGGGGGTTAAAACCCCCTCCAAACCAAAATATTTGAATTGAAGAAAAAAAAGTTTGATGCTGACTAGTGTATTAAATATTTAAATAATTATTTTCCAGTTTATTATCCGTTCATTACATTGAGAACCTAATGTTTTAAACGTTATGGCGACTTTTTGTAAATTGTGAGAATGGGATCTTGTAACTAATATTTTAGTGAGGATCCTATAGTTGATAAATCATGTAAATATCAAGCAAAATAGCTCAATGAAAACGCCTACATAGAAACTAACAAAAAATGGCGTTTACGCTTGTCTCTAACAGGTTAGAATCGGTTTTTATGCGCATTTGATTTTTTTTGGGTTATCACTTATATAAAGTGCCACTAGCTAGGATTGGTAATAAAAAAATGGAAAAATTTTCACGCTTTTCGCTATTTATGGTGTACATTTGGGTATCGAATTGAATGGCGCCAAGATTCCATAATTTGGAAACCATCAGCTTTTGGAGGTTTAGTATTTAGCAGCATAATTTTGTTGATTAATTTTTCCAGTTGGATGCATTACTAATTCCAATCAAATTTAGTTCGAGACTTAGTGTCTTCAGCAAAGTTTTCAAGAATATTATTGCAAACAGCTTGGTTCAAGATATGAATGCAACCCGTATTTGTGCGTTATAGGCCATATTGCACTACGAATTCCCTTACTAACGGTTATAGGCGGCAACAAAGAATTTGAAAGAACACCTTGTAGATGACGTTTACTATCCTAGTACGCAAAAGTGACTTCAACGCCACTTTGGTCAAATTTAACTTTTTCATATTTTTAAGTTCACTACGAAAATTCACATCTTTCAGTGCAAACGACTTCAAATAAAAATAAAAAAATAACCTGTTGAAATGCGAAAAGCAAAGTGGCCTATCAGGATGATTATATCACCGATGACGAGCTTAACATTCCGCCATAGGCAGCTATCATAGACATGCTCCAGCTGCGCATAAAATGCATCCTTTTCGGCTTCGTGAGGTCAGTGCACATTAATAATGCTCTAGTCGAAGAAATGGCCTTTGATCCACACTACACACATCCTTTCGCCTGCCACTTGATCATGCGTTGGCGCATTTTGCCCAGCTCTTGTGCCGTCGCTCGATCCCCGCATTTCCACACCTGCTCCGTCAGTCAAAGCTCTTCCAATGCTACGGTTTCGAAGTTGCGAGTTTTCAGCTCATCCTTTTCTGCTTGATTGTTAGTAAAGTGGTGTTTTTCGGCCACTCCACAGTGGTCCCAATGAGCAAGAAAGGGGTTTTTTTAGATTGCGTCAAAACGGTTGACTTTAGCAATATGGTGTCTTTGAGAAAGTTTCTTGGAGTAGAGCCCCCCTTCTTTCTGTCTTATCAGATTAATGATTAATCCACCTAATAGTGAGTTACGAAATTTATTTTCTTCAATAATTCAGATAGACAAATACTTACTTCAGCAAAGTTCTAGAGAAACTTGTTACAAACATTTTATCCCAAGACTTCAACTCTCTATCATTTAAGGTTTTTGAGATATCAAAAAACAGTTTTTTCATCATAAGTTTTCTTCTAGATTTTTTCCATTATATAAATGTTCTAGAACATTGTTTGGACTATTAAACTGCATTACTTTGCCGAAGACGGAAACTTGCTATCGCTTGTATGTGTGGAGATATTCACGTTTCTTGATTGAAAATAGCTCTTTTTCCAATGCCGATAACTTTTAAACGGGCAAAAACGGGCAAACCAATTTGTAATCAAATTAAAGTACAAGAAAAGCACAATAAATGCTGGAAAAATGAGATCTCTCCAAGGCGGCCCTCTATGGAAATACTAGAGCCTCAGTTTGTCCATATTAGAGCTGTTCCGGCATTAAATACATCACCATATATTACTGTTAGTTTTTTTATTTCGATTAGAGGTTTTAACTTTAAGGTCATTCGCCTTTTCGGGTTAGAAAAATCTCATGAAAAATTTCTAACCCTATGTGCGGGGTCGGGACTCGAACCCAGGTGCGCTGCGTACAAGGCAATCCATTTACCAACTACGCTACTCCCATCCCCTACTGTTAGTTCTGAAATAAAGGGTAAAAGTCGTAATAATTATCCTTTCTTACTTTTGTAAGCACGTCTTGAGTAAATACCCAAGCAACTGAAAGTTGATATAAAGGAACTACATAAGCTTCTCGTTTTAAGTAATTTTGCAATAAGTTTTATGTTCTAATAGCGGGTTAAGCAGTTCTATTAAAGCTTGAGCAGCTTGAAAGTTCTCTAAGAACTTTTTGTGAATTTTAAAGTGTGCTTTTTAAGTATTATCCGAACTTCTATTTGCTTGGGTCAAAAGTTACAGTTGTTCAGAAACTCAATGCATACGCCTGATACCGGAAACTGACAATTCCCTTGCGCCTACTTCATAACAATGGCGCAAGTGCAACCAAACGGCGAGTAATCAATTGCATTTGATGACGGAATGAGACAAACTTCAGCTCAAGTATTTCCATAGAGGGCCGCCTTGGGGAGGTCTGATTTTTTCAACATTTGTTGTGCTTTTCTTGCACTTTAATTTGTTTACGAAGTGGTTTGCCCGTTTAAAAGTTATCGGCATTGGAAAAAGAGCTATTTTCAATCAAAAAATGTGAATATCTCCACACATACTAGCGATAGCAAGTTTCCGTCTTCGGCAAAGTAATGCAGTTTAATAGTCCAAACAATGTTCTAGAACATTTAAATAATGGAAAAAATCTAGAAGAAAACTTATGATGAAAAAACTGTTTTTAAGGGGCCTTTTACAAATAATGTCCCATATCAAAAACCTTAAAAGATAGGGAGTTAAAGTCTTCGGATAAAATGTTTGTAACGAGTTTCTCTACAACTTTGCTGAAGTAAGTATTTGTCTATCTGAATTATTGAAGAAAATAAATTTCGTAACTCACTATTAGGGGGATTAATCATTAATCTGATAAGACAGGAAGAAGGGGAGTTCTACTCCAAGAAACTTTCTCAAAGACACCATATTGCTAAAGTCAACCGTTTTGACGCAATCTAAAAAACCCCCTTTTTTGCTCTTTGGGACCACTGTGCACTCGTTGAACTTGACCTATCGTGTCTCGTAGCCCGTCACCCAACATAACTGACACCTGCGACAGGTATTTAGTTCTGCCTACGGTAGGGTTATAGCGCCCATGCCTGCTCACACCACCCCATTTCGCTATTACTGCAGAACACGGTAGTACCCAGTCGATCGCGGCCTACAGATTAAATGTAATCAATAGACCCGCAAACATTTTTGAAAAATCTAAGATTTTCGTCAAAACTCTCTCCAAACCAAATTTCTGGCTACGCCACTGAGCTAGCCTACCTCGGCGGATAGTTCCCCGACGAAAAAATGTCTCCCGAAACCGGTGACGGACGCGTTATTCTTCCATCGATGCAGTCCGGCAGAATGCCGAGGTCAGTCCAGCGAATCCGGGTGGAGGATTGCGTCCGGTTCACTGGTGCCCCGACGATTCAAGCCGGCGTTTCGCTACGTACTACTCGGAATAGTCCCCGACGGTGGATCTTTCCTACTCCGACGAAGAGTTACCCGGAAGTGGTAGATCTTCCGAAACCGATACTACCCGGACAGAAGCCGAGGTCCCCGACAACCATTTGCCGGTGCTACTTCCCGATCTACTCGAACTAGTCCCCGGCGGTGGGCCTAGTCTACTCCGACGAAGCAATTTCACGACGTTGAAATTTCTCTCGAAATCGTTATTTCGATGCTGGTAGGTTAGGTGCCGAGGTCAGTCCTGCGATTTCGGGGAGTCACTTTGACTTTACGCTTGTCCGGGCATGCCGCTGACTCAGGTGATTCGCATTTAATGCCAAAAGATCCTGACTCCTGCGTTGCAGAAGACAAAGAGTTAAGTAGCCGGGAAACTCTAAGTTTGTTCATATGACCCTATTCCACGCTTTTCTAAACCTCAAATCCTTGCTGTTCCTTGAGTACTATGGCTCTTAATATCGATAAATATTTCACACCTTATGTGTTTGTTCGGATCAACAATAACACCTCTTTGGCAATCGACGTTTACTATAAGCTGATCAAAGCTAAAATGTATTTTAAATGTTCACTGTTAGCAAATAAGTTTTACTTGTTTTAACAATGTTTAAGTTTTATGTTAGGTTTAAGTTTAGAAATAGGCAAATTTTACTCAATAGTTTTATTCACATTTAGTGTTTCTTTAGTCTGATTTTCTCCCCCTCACTACTTCTCCGTACTATCCAAATTTTAACTGTAGTATAAGTTTTTCCGTTCCGAAAGAAGCTGATTTTAACCACTAGTATAAGTTTTATTCTCCATTCCGAACTATTCCTCGTTGCGATTTGTGCCTATAGAATTCTTGTTTGTATATAATAATTTCCGAAATTTACATTTAATTTACTCACGGACTAATTAATTGCCTTTGTTTTTACTGGTATGACCGCTAACAATCAACTTTCAGCAAATTAATTTTAATTAGTCTTTCAAATCTTTCGCTTTAATCTAACCTCCTTTATTTTTATTACTTACTTTTTCCGTCAACTGACAACTAAATCGTTCTATCTTTCTCTATCTCACTCATCTATGTCGTTTGACGTCTTCCTTTCGTCTTCCACACCCTTGTGGCGCATATTTATCTCTTCGCAGCTGCACCAATCTTATTGCAGCGGCATGGCAGTGTTCCCAACAGTGTTTTTTATCCGGATTTTCAAAATTATGCGGTTTTTTATGCGGATTTTCAATGATATGGGTTTTTTTATGCGGATTTTCAAACTTATGTGGTTTTCTTATGCGGTTTTTTTTAAATGCGGTAAGTATCCCCCGCATAAAAAGAAACTTCAGTGTATTCGACTTGATGCCGCTCAGAAACTGCGGGGACATAGATGCATGTCGTACGGCGTGTAAAATCGTTCCAATTCCGATGTCGAAATCTGTATATGCATTCGCTTTCGAGCATAGATAACCTTTCGAGTAAGGTTCGACATGATATCTCACGCGTATTTGCGTTAGTTTTGTTTAGTTCTTTGTTCAAGTTTTTTACAAAGTCTCTATTAGAACATGTTATAATGCATTTTTAAAAGTAAAATTATTTGAAAATAGTGAAAAATTCTACGACCGGTTCCAGAATCGCTTATTATTTCTAAGTAGAATACGTCCAACGTTTCAATATGGGGGTCGCTTTTCAAAAATTTCTGCTGAGACATTTTCTCAGTCTTCAAATGCGAAAATCTATAGCGTCTACCACTTATACTGTTCGGACGTCTTGTTGCTCGCATGGCAAAAAAGTAACTGATTCAAACAGGCACGCGTCACCTCTATTCATGACTTTTCGTCTTTGATTGAGCCACTAAGGTGCTTTCTATTGACTGCTCTGCCTGAGAAATCTGCCTCACGAATGGCAATTTTCCTTTTTCTCGGGAACTTTTCAATGTTATCGATTTTCAAAAGACTACCTTTTTATTGCAGAGATGCTAGGCGTTTCTGAATAGGTTAATATACGAGTGATAATAATCCATCTAGTAAAAGCGCAATTATAAGCAGGGTTCGCGCGGTTGCGGTAATTACCGCAACCGCGCGGTATTTGCCGCACCCGCACCGCAAAATCTGCTGTGCGGTGAGACACTTTTTCCCGCAGATGCGGTGCGCGAAAGAGCTTTTACCGCGCGGTTTTGCCGCAACCGCACCGTAAAAAAAATTGATAAAGTGATAATTTTGATTATTCTAAATTGATAAACAGACTGCTATTACGAAAGAAAATCAAGCTGTGTCCGAAATATTTTGACGCTATTTTTTACGACATATTTTGGACTAGTTATTTGATACTTCTAAGT